>NC_133977.1:10969637-11273434 GCF_047716275.1 Strix uralensis | reverse complement strand
TTAATTATTTATACTTAAGGAATAAGGAGGCAATTTTTCATTAAATTCCTGTGAGCCATTTGATAAAAATAACTACTAAAACATGTTAAAAATGATCCAAATCTACTAAATATTTAAATGAGGAGCTGTAATACAGTTAACACTATTGCATCCGCTTTCTGGATGTGCCCTTTTTAATACTAAACAGCATCTTAAACATACGAAAATAAATATCACTTCTGCAGTACTGAGCAATTTTTCAGGGTGAAAGGAACTCTGGTTAAAAAGAAAATAAATTATCAATGTATTGCATTTAAACAAACATAGAGGAAACAGTGCGTCTGTCAAATTACACAGCTATCTAAATATCAAGCTAGCTCTGAAAAGTTCCAAAGTCTCTCTAGTATGAGGGAAATTCTGTATATGTTCGCTTGGATTCCCAGGGCTGCCATTTCATTAGAAATCTAATAGATTTATATCAAAATAGCAAAGGTCAAACTCAGCATTATACTCCAGATTTAATTTGAGCACATTTCTTCATCTAGTTGGCAAGGTGTTCTGACAACACTCCCCCCTCCCCTCCTCCAACCTAAGTAATAACTGGAAAATGTTTCAAACCTATTTACTGAATATGGTTTTCAACTAAATTACAAACTTATTAATCGAAACCAATAAATTTTTGACCTCTAGTGAACAGCAATTCAAATGTTCACATAACCCACAACTGCAGGCTGGGGATTAGCAAGAATCTTTCAGTGGGACTTTGCTTCTGAAAACAAACAGCTGATGCTGGAATTCCTGAGATTTTTCTAGGGCTGTAAGTTTAGAATTGCAAACTAACATAATTTTCTGCTAAAAGATCAGGTCATAAAACCATGCTTTACTTGTACTTCCTGAAATTTTCTTAGTGGTTCAAACCACAGCCAGAGAATCAATTAAACCAATTAAAATGAAAATTTAGTAAAACTTAGTAGCAGTTGTTTGAACTTGTAAAAATGAAGACCGTCCAGGGTACAGAATATACATCCTGATGAAAAGCTCAATTGGATGACTAAAATACAGTGTCACTGAAAGCACTTCTTAAGGGGGGAAAAAAACACACCAAAAACCCCAACCTTCTCTCCCCCCGCAAACCATGCTTTGCATATTTACATGTAGTTAAGTGCACTTCCTAATTGGAGAATACTGTAGTCCAGTCATTTTTAATCTAGTCTAATGGCTTGTTAGTGCAAATCACTACTTGGTTGCCATGCAAAGAATTTCCTACTCTACAAAAAAAAAAATGACATACAGAATGTTGTCAGATTTATTAAGTGTGGCATGAATGGAGATGGAAGGAATCAATGATCATGCTCTATTATTTTAAAGTCAATTGTATTAGTCATTAATTCTCACCATTTACTACTGATTAAATATTGATATTGTTGGGTAATGAAGGGGGGCATGTGATATGTGCATGAAGTACCTTATATCCAAGCCAGTAAGCCCAAATAACAGCAATAGCATGTTTATTTCTAGCCTCCTCCTTCAGTCGTCTCAGTTCCCTTCGCGCCTGTGATGCATTTGGAAATGGGATATAGAAAAGCTTAGGAAAGAAAAGGTTACTGCAAGTTCCCAATGGTGCAAGAAAGAAAGAAAGAATCCAGTCTCTACAGACAGCAAATATTAAAGCGTGTCCCAGCTTCCCAGACTGCACCATCTAAAACATGTTAGCAGCAAAGAGAAACAAAAAAAATCAGCAGTTTAAGCCACTAAAAATATGCCCAGACAACTTTATCCTGAACGGCCTTCCTCATTCTATGTAAAGACAATGAAGTGCACAATTTGTTGCCACCTTCTTACCTGGGTACCATGCCAATAAGCAGCAATTATTGTGGCAGCCTCATTACAACGCTTCTGATGCTTAAGTTCCCGAAGAAGTTTCCGAGCCTGTACACAATTGAAAATATTATTCAGAAAAATAACTGTAATTTCTTTATGATTTTAAACTAAGGCACCGCAACCTGCAAATGTAGGCAAAACCAAAAAACAATGCCTCCAAATCCCCAAGCAAAGAAAGTCATAAGTGCTATGCAGCCTAACATTCCCTATTCCAGGGAGGATTCTGTGCACAAGTAAGAGCTTGGGACTGGCAGTTCAGGGGATCTTAGTTCAATGTTTAGTTTTCTCCGAGATTTGCTGCATCACCTGAGATATCTGTACGTCTGTCTGTACAATGGCAACAATACTTCTCCTGCACACAGTATATGTCTTATCCATTTAGACTGCAATAAAGATTCAATCACAAGTAAATTGCCTGGCTTTAGGTCACACTAACACCTGCTGTCATAGCGGGCTTTTATCCATGTCAGTGCTACTGCAAAAGAGCGTGCTCTCCAATGACAAACAAAACCATAACTCAAGATGATGCTTTTACCCAGTTTTCTTCAAATAACGCTCATGGGAAAGGACAGCACGTCAATAGTTAGACTGAAAGGATATTTTTAACTCATTTAAACAAAATAATAAAAACAAAATAAAAATCAAGAAAAATGGTAAAATCAAATTACGCTAGCTATATTGCTGGCAAACTTTAAAACCTTGTGAGCAGGAGAGGGCTGTTTACACCTATAGCTAGTGACTGCAGCCCCTTCCTTCCCTGTCTGACAGGAAGGGAATGGACTCCAGAATTAAAGGCAGTTTTCTCTTCCCTAAATAGAGGTGAAAGCCACATTTAGTGTGGTGGAGGAAGGTTAGTAAGAGAACAGAGGAGCCCAGGGACATTTTTTCTGAAGCTGGACAGCAGTAGTTGCTTTAAGCACTGTGGCTGCTTTCATGTGAGCTGTTAACCACATTTTTACCTCTTATTACAGCATCACTCCTTAAGTCTCTACTATGGCTGCAGGATTATCCCTTCACAAAGTACAAAGCTCTCAGAGAAGAAGCAAAATTGTGGCAAACTGAGGCAAAGGACAAGCAACCAGTGATAAAATACTTGCTCAACATAAGTTGAGTACAGTACATTTTCACCTCTCTGCTTAGCACACAGAGGAGAATTGAAGACTTAGCACAAGTAACGTACTGCCCAGGGGACCCAAAGATTTTATTTTAAACCAGCTTTTAGTTTTTTTCATTCTTTGAGAATCCTGTTAACTGTAAAATAACCACCAACCACAACTTATTTCTCCCAAATCAGTCCAATGTTACAGTTTTCATAAGCTCAGAGTCCCAGACCATTCTACTTTGGAACTGCTGTGTACCTAGGTCTGCTCTGAACACCAGACTCACTCATCCATGCGCCAGCCCATGTAAAGAGGGCTCCTCTCTCCAAATTCTCCGGCAGAAGACGCTCCAAGGGTAACTCAGCAGTTGAACGTGGTCCCAGCCTTTCACTTGCACCGTTTGCAGGGATTCATAGCCCAGGCTACATGCAAATGTCCCAGACTCACCTCTTCTATGGCAAACACGAGTGTTTAACAATGGCTACAGCACAGCCAAAGCGCCATGGACAGAAGGCATGGAAGTCTGGAGGCTCAGTGCACTTGGAATGTGTTTTCTGACCTGCTCCTTACCTCAACATGCAGACACTGCCGCAGTAACAGGAAACTCACCTTCCATCCTCTGATGTAAGACTGTACTATAATAGCTGAACTCTTTATCTTCTGATACTTTTTTTGTTGCTGTATTGAAAATAAAAACATGATGCTTAGAACAGAATATTGTAACTGTAAAATATTGTATAATAAAATTTCGTTTTTAACATATGAAAATATGATTAAGGATAAAAGCACTAAATGTAAAAAGGGAACAATTTTTGACCAAGCAGATCAGAGAGTAGATTCTCTGTTCAACTCGAGGGGAAACAAAGCACATCAACAATGCTGCATGGACAATGTCACTCTCTCTTTACAGAAACACTAAGTTCATGGTCAGCAGCACAAAAGTGACATGGATTAAATACTAACAGTAACAGCTTTATTTGTCTTTCACTCCAACAGAGTAGTATACAAACCGTCACAAATGCTCAGGTTTGTTGGCTAAGCTTTTTACCATCTCTTCATAAGACTTGTGCTGTTCCTATTACCCGCAGTCCCTTTATAATACTAAATGCTGATGATAACTTAGGAATAGGAAAAAGAAAACCAATGGATTCCTGAATCACACGCTGGAATATTACCCAAGTATGCCAGTTTGAACAATAAATTTCCTGGACAGCTGAGCATTTTCCTTCTGAAAAGTTCAGTTCTCCAGTAGACCAGTGGTTAGTATGATACTAAGTGAACAACAATTGACAGACTTTGCAAAAAAGCTTTTAGACTTCACGCTCAGCCCACTCAATTACAGTGAACATCTCTGTGAGCAAGCTAGAGAGAATCCCCTCTAAGCCATGTTCATGCCATGGCTGATGTCTGTCATGCCTTGCAAGGGAACAGACAGGCAAGTGTCTGCAGATCCTTTAGCCAAGCCTCCAGCACAAGGAGTTGTCAAAAAGCTTTGTTTGTGCAAGGGATCCCTTATGAAACCTTCCAAATTGCAGCGCCTAGCAGTCATGTTGGGTTAGGAGAATGGTGCCCTCCATCTCCATGAGGAGGCTGAGGAAATATCTCTACCATCACCCAAAAGTAATTCTGAGGGACTTGCTCTGACTCCATCCTGCATTCAAAGACAACTGCTGCTGTGTTTTACCAGTGAACCAATGAAGATCTACAATTAAGAAATCAACAATGATGTGAACTTGGTCACATATTTGTTTTCATTTCTTTATAATAACAGTTGTATCAATCTAGCTGTGGTAACTCCATTTTTAATTAAGATTGTATGAGATCATAATGAAGTCATATGGGCACAGCGCAATTCTGTAACGATGCTGTTTATAGAAATGGTGCATTCAATCACAGAAGTTCAGAGAGAAGAATTTTTACAGTAAAAAAAGCATTTATTCATACTTTTTCCAAATTATCTATGCTTCTCTAATTATCCAAGATAACAGAACCAAACACTAATGGCTTTCAAGATGATAAGCAAAGTTCTCATCAACTGAAAAACAGTGACTGTCAATTCTGCAACTTGCAGTTTAAGAAGATGCTTTCTTTCCATATCATATATTTTATCAAGCTTTCTAATACGTACACAATAACAAAACACAGCCGAGAGGTTTAAGAACTATTTTAAAACTTAAAACAATAAATATTTTTTTATGATGTAAGTCAATGTTATTTACTGACAGAAAGACCTGAAAGAGTCACACAACAGTACTGTTCCGTTCGTGACACAGAATACCCAGTCTACAAACAGACTTGAAATTGCTTCAAACTGTATCAATAACAATACTGAACTATGAGTCCTATGAGCTATAATTAAAATAAATCCCTGGGATCCTCCCAAGCAGCATTCTTGAGCCTCAGATGCAAAGGTTCCAAATAAGGCAAAAATACAAAAAGCCTTAGGAATGACTGAATTCCACAGAATTGCACATGTATATTACTGAACATTTTTTATGCATTAACCATGTGTTTTGAAAGCACTGTAAGTGCCAGGCAGCACAGCATTTTAGCTGAAAGAAAAAGACTCTTCCCAGCTGGGCCACAAAATCCTGCTCTCCCAGAGCTAAAGGACTCTGGTGAGCTTTTTAATTGTTTAAGCATAAGAACAATGTAAACACTTAATAGTGGTCTATAGAAACTAAATTGTCTGTATTTACATTATCGGTACTTAAATACCAACAGAAAATGGAATTCTTTCAACACTTCTCCATACACATTCAAGGTAAAATACCGTCTTAAATTTATATGAAATATCATATCAAGGTTGTATGAAAAAAATGCATTAAACAATGACAAGAACCCCCCATTTAGTAAGGATAGTATCTTACTGCGTATCTCCTGTACCAGGAAGCAATCACAATCTGGCTTCTTTTCATTAACAAGAAGCGTGTGCGGCACTTCCAACCTCTATAAATCTTCTCAATTAGAGTAGCCAAGTCCTCCAACCGCTGCTTTCTCTGATCTTCTAGTTTGAAGAGCTGGGTGGGGGTTTTTTTAGGGTTTTGTTTGACATTGGAAGAAAAACAGCAGAGAAGAAGAGACCATAAGCATAAGAAAAACCATAAGCACAGGTATTGTAAGAGAAATCTCTCCTTCATTCAAGACCCCCTTCAGACACCTTTTGGTTTATTCATCTCCAGAGCTATAGGCAGATGCATCAACAAGGTTTGTGGCAGATACATTGTCGCAAGTCAGTACACAAAAGTTACATTAAATTCAGGCTGACAGCTATTGTAGAGTCTTGATTCACACCAATTTTAATGGGTCTAACATTAAAAAGTGCCTTTTTAAATGCTATATTCCACAGCAATACATCAAAGCACTGTATCTAGAAAAATCTGTAGTAACCAGCTAGTGAATTATGCAGTTCATAACACGCTCTCCTCATGAAAGATGGCTTGATTTCACAGAAGAGATTTTTCACTTACCGTTCTTGGGTTGCGGATGAATATCTTTGATCTACCAAACGAAAATTCTTCTTCAGGGATTTCCAATTCATTAAACAGTACCTCTACTCCAGCCCTAATAAGAAGTAAATGAGCTTAGCACACATGACCCCCAGCTCTAAAACTTCATAGTTTACATATTCACAGATTAATTTATGGAAAGTATACGAAAGCATACTTTAAATTCTTAAATAGTGCTTGACATAAGAAGATTGAAAACCTAACTCATTTACTCACTGGTTATTTAGCTGAAGGCAAGAATAATCACTGTAAAGATTCAGAATAATTTGATGAGAAAAGAGCAATTTTTATTTAACAGCATTAGCAATGGCCTATTTTCTCCTCTTACATCTATAATGATGTTACTTTTAAAAAAAGGAAAAAGGAAGAGCTCTCACACTAACATCAAAATGTGAAATAAAGACTGATGAGTTTGACAAATGCTAATGTTCCACACTCTACCAACTGCATTATATAAATGTCAACAAAAGAGAGGAATTGCACAGATCTTTGTGATGATTGTACAATGCTATTGTTATCAATACTGCACTTCCACCATTATCTTGATAACCTAAAGAATTAAATTGTAGCTAAAGATATTAATCTATTATGAAAGAAATTTAAATCATGCTATTGGTGGCCACGTGTAAAAAGAATTAAGAGAAGCTCATTTGCCTACCCAAGACGTTATCTGTAAAAATACATGTGAACACTATGCAATTTTAAATTATATATTTAATACAGTTGATTTGCAAGTAGTATTATCTCATAGCTGTTCACCAATCATTATGTAAAATTATTCTTGAACGAACACAGGAAGATTGCATGACTGTCTTCAAAGAAATGGGTGTTCCTGCACTTTGAAAGTTGGTTATTAAAGATAAGTGTCCTTCTGATTATTCCAGATCTCCTAGTAATTTTGATTCCACTCCAGTATTTCTTCCTCTCTCACCCTTTCTTTCAGGCCCGGATCAGTAAAGGCTGCAATATATTCTAAAAACAACGTGCTCTCCTTGCTCACATGCAAAGTCTTTTCCATTAGTAGATCAGTTCATCACTAAAATCATCTCCTTTGCCAAGGAACTGTAATTTTCAGCCTACTGAAAAGTATAGGTTGCCCAGTGAATGAACCCATCCAAAATCTGGAACAAGACGCTAAGGAACAACATACAGGTAAAACACTTGAGTCACACTGGCTTACTTCTTCCATTTACTTTTAAAATACTTGAAAGTTCATTAAAAATTAAAATCAGAACATGTAGAAGATAATAATTTCAGTCATTGGAACAGGACAGGTAAGAATACTGATGTTTTCCTACCTGGCTGGCCCTCTCCAGTGGGGCCACGTCTGCTTACACAGCATTTTGTACCTTTCCAGGCAAGGCTCGTATGCCTGCCTGAATGCGTAACCTGCCCTTCGGACCCGGACGTTCTCCAGAAGACCGAGGTAGCGGATCTGGTGGCACACCAGAGCCTCATTGAAAATGTGTGCAGCCTTTTTGTCGTTGGGTTTGATGCATCTGGAAAGGGAAACCAACAGGGACACTTGCCTGCAGCGCTGTACATGTCAACAACTACTACTGTGAGTTTAAAGCATAGATTTCAACAGTTTATCCTTGGATATCAAGATTTTTACTTTTTTTTTTTAACTTCACCAAACATAAATTCACCAAAGCTTTGCCATAGGGTAATTTACCTGATATAGTTTGGATTTTTTGTCTGAAGATTTTTCATCAGGGTAGCAACTGAAGCCTTGAACTGTGAACCTGCCGTTGGCGGTCTCTTTAGATTGATCTTAGCGGGGTTGCCTTCTGGGAACAATGCTTTGATAAGAGAGTGATTGGCCTTCCACATGGCCTGGGAGAGGTCACGGTACAGAAGATCATTATTTTTGTCAACAAATCCTTCCACCTGGTACATAACCTGAACAATAGAGAAGAGCCTCATCAGAGCATGATTTGAACTATAACATAGGCCAGTTCAAAACTGATCCAAGAAATTGATTTCCCCTTCTTTCTCACTATCCAAAACAAACAAAAGACATTTCAGCTTTAATTTTAAATTTGACATTTGGAAGACTTTTTGTTCAATAAAATTTCTGTGAACACGTTATCTGAGAAAGACGCCTTTTCTCACACTGCTAGCAGTTTCTTGTGGTGATCAATTCTGGTTTCTGAAATGGAAAAAACCCCTTCTTCTGTGATAACTCTGATATGCCACCACTTGCCAATGCTCCAAAACAATCTTTTTTTGGCTGACAAAAGGTTTTCTCCCTCACTTTTGAATCACAACAGCAAAAATACCCTTTCCTTTCAAAGTGCTAATGTTCACATTATTTGCCTAACTAAAACAAGATATGAAATATCACCTCTTGATTTCGCAGCAGCAAGCAGCTATCTGTCCAGTCCTCAGAGGACTGTTATTTTAAAGGACTTTCACCAGGAAAACAGTCCAACAACAACAAGCGTGAATGCAAAGCTCTGACCTGCAGCTGGAGACCCAGGAGGAGTCCAGGGGAGAACTTCATGTAGATCTCAGATTGCTACTGGCTTTTTTAATTTTTGAGGGTAGGGAATTTAGTTTGATTAATTGTGACAAGTCATCCGGCTGGTAATACAGATCCTTCAGCTTCATGGTTTCTCAGTTCTGTGCAGATATGTACTATGTACCCAGAATATTGAATAAAACTAATACTGACACAGCCATATTTTACACAACAGCAAGTGACGGGGAATTCAGGAAGCATTTTTCTTTGGAGTACACGTTTCTGTTTCTGACAGGTGTGGTAAATGCCACTACTGAAAAAACTGCTCATATGAACTTCCTTATATTTCACAAAAGGAGAGTCAAACTTTCATTGTCCAATGACTAGATCAAAATGTTCTCAGCTGAGGATGGAAAAACAACATTCCTCCCAAAATAGGAGGAATTCACGGACTGCTCCACTGGGTAAGTGAATACCAATAACAATCGAAGACCCTCACTGCCTGCTAAGACACAATCTGTTTGCAGTCCTTCTCAAAGTACTAGGGTGTTTTCAATTTGCTTTGAACTTTGACAACCAAAGAAATACCTAAGTATTAATCTCTGATAGATCATATGCAATTACCAAATCTTCCTGGCAAATACTTACATAAAGTTAACAAATGGCTGCCTCAAAGGCTGAAAGTATGATATTTTCAGCACTATTTTGAATGAGCTAATTATTGAGCTATTCAAAATTGTAAGATTGAGAAAATGTTAAAAACCAGGGAAGTACTAAACAGTCCTAGGAAAATGAAACACTTTCCAAATATTCTTTCTTCTGTGAAATTAACAGTTCAGCAGATTCAAACAACAGGTATACATACGTTCAACACCTACTTTTACTTTTAGATTTTTTAAATAAATAAATTGTGTTCTTTTATTTGGATTCTCATTAATAAAAATTCATACTGAATTACACATCAAAAACTATCGGGCTTATATTTATTCATACTGCTTATGTTGTAAAAAGCAAATACATTTGTAAGCCCTCTGTATAGCCTTCTCTTCCCTCTGTTTAAACACGCACATTGTCAAAATAAACTCAGTTCCTTCAAATGTACAAAAATTTTATTTTCTCATCAACATGACTAAGGACTTCAGCTAGTTCAGTGACAAACAACATGTTTTCCAAAATAACTTGCCTTCAAATGTGGATGAACTTTTGTCATTCTAAACGTTTTATTTCCAGAGACCTAGCAGCACAAGCAGTTCACCACCAAAGCAGGTGGGACACCTTTCTCCTTTGATGAAAGGAGAACTGCCCTTGATTTCAGCTAAAGCAGCATGATCCTTGAAAACCTTTCAGCCCAAATCATGAATCTTAGGCTTAAGACAGAAAAGATTAAGACAGGTCTGGATTTTTTGATCAACTATTGACTCAAGCAATTCTCCTCCATTACCGTAACATCATTTATTGGACAAAGAGCCTCCCCGTTGTAGCAACCTAGGCTTCACACAGGTATAACACCCTCCACACACCACATACTCCCTGCTTCCCCAGGTACCTTGCCAGCATAATGTTGAATCCTGAAGCAGCTGTGAGGCAAAGAGGTGTCATTGAGGAACCGGGAGCACTTGCTCATCCTGCTCTCAAAGTGCTGGTGAGTGGCACAGACTTGGTTCAGTTTTTCTAAAAAGGTGTCATCAGTAACAGTTCCTGGTCTCAGGCATTCTTCGTCTAGCATGGCCAGGATTCCAGTTTGGTTCTGAAATTTCAAGACAAGAGTTTTAGCATTTGTTTCCATCACATTTCCATCAAGGCATAAAAAGGAGACTGCTCACTCCTGTTCGACTTCTGCTACCAGGAAAAACATTCTTCAAGCCATCTCAAAGTCTGGCTCTTTTCCCCATCCCCATTTCCAACAGATTTTTAGTATCTGCATTTTTGAAAGACTGTTTCTGAGATCTGAATCTTGAACTTCATGCTGGAATTTTGTGTCATTTACTCAGCTCATAGAAACTCCAACTTAACTGAAAGTAGCCAGTTTATGGGGAAAATCAGCATACATTTTATGTTAACGGTTAAAAACTGTTGGTTTTTGATTCTTAAGGATTTTTATCTTTCTTGCTGCTAAGTCTATAGGAAATCCTCTTATTAGATAAAAGATTTCTGTACCTAAAGCACTCAGTAACAAGTTATTGAGTTTTCTAGTTTCCATATAAAAAGAAGTGTTATTTACAATGCAGCATGTGATATCTTCTACTGAAAACAGAACTAAATGTAAACATTTAAGAGCTGTTTGGGGTGTTGGGTTTTTTTTGCATAGGTGCGGCTGAACATTTCTAACAAAGAAACATATAGCCTTATAAAAATATTTTTTTTAGTAAAATAAACTTTTACCATACAAAATCAGATGACTAATGAGTGGCTTGTTTTATAAAAATCAAAGTGCATACCAACTTCACAGCTAAATTCAATCCATGCATTAAAAAAATATTCAGAGAGATTCTTGAATATAACTTACATTTTCTATTAGGTCACAAATTATAGCATTGTTGAAATACTCAATATGAGTCCATTCAATTCCCTATAAGAGAAGAAAAATAAATGCACGAACATGAAAACAATCGAGGGAGCTTTTCCTCTAGACAATTTAAATTACATTCCAGTTAACTAAGATCCTACTTTCAAATTTAATTCTATATGCCTACCAACATTTTATTTATTAAGAAAGAAATGCAATCATCTACTACTAACATTATCTGTGCAAAATGACTGTCCTTGAGCAGCTGCCAAATGCGCTCTCCATTCCTTTCCCCCACCCGTGTCAGCTTCCCATGCACTCCCCTGGCGCCCCGCCAGCCACCCGCCCCAGCACCGCTCTGCCCACGCTCCCGCTGGATACAAGGAAATAAGCCCGTTTCACTGCAAGCATCCCAGATCAGAGTTGTTGTGGGTTTTTTTTTTTTTTAATGGGAGGAAGAAAGAGAGCTAAATTTAGATAAGACCATCTGAAAAATCTAGAGTCTGGCTGTTGTTCAGATATTCCTAATATCCTAATTTTTTCAAAAATCAGTGATAAAATTTCCAGGATGAGATGTCAATGCATCAGGAGGTAACACTGGTAGGGCAAAGGACTGGAAAAAGAAAATATTAATTTAATTCTTAATTTTCATTCTGCAGTACTTCTTACAGTTTAGGTTTCTTCACAGCATTTGAAACATCATTCAAGAACCAAATTGCAGTAATGATGTTTCAAGAGTTTCACCACTGAATGCAAAAAGAAAAAAAGACATACCCAAACTTTATATTACCCTCAGGATTATAAAACAGGAACTTTATTTAATTTTTCAAAATGCTTATACAGCACAACGGTATAATCCAATTTGAGTACAGACAGTGTAATGCCAGTTTCTACAGCTGTGAGTTGGTATTTTGTCTGAGCTCTGTATATCATGGGGAGTACTGCTAAAACCTATTAAAACTTTAATGATGTTCACTCACAGAATAACATCAAACACCAGAGTCTGGGCTCCAAAGCACATCTTAAATTTACCCATAAAGCTCACACAGCTCCCTTCAATACTAAACTGAAAGAAAACTATTTGTAGTTTCTTTCATCTTGCATGCTATTGTTTTACCCACCCAATTCCCTTTTGAAATGGGATTAGCTGTGGCTGCTGCTGGGGTGTATCCCAGACACTATTGTGTAATCCAAAACACAGGCTGTGGGGGAATGGCACTAATATCAGAAAGTGCTATTAGTCTTTTAATAAATTAATTAGACCTTGCTCAGAACTGCCAGTCATTGTGGCCAATGACTGAGAGCTGGGTCTGGTTTTTACCTGGAGAACTCATAATGTGAAACAAAACCAAAACCAACTTTTTTTGCTTAATGTAACTACCACACAGTCCTACACAAACATGCTCCATGCCAGCCCTGTGGTCAAAAAGTGACTCTCTTCCCTGAAAAGAGGTTCCAGCATGCCTGCCTGTGTATCTTTACAGGGACAATGGGAAGAGGAGAGGATAAGGAAAGATCCATTCAAGTATTACCTCTCGGATGTATTCCTCCTGCTCTTCTTTGAGGGTAAGTTCAATGAAGATCTGCTGCAACTTCTCATTACAGTAGTTGATAATGAATTGCTCAAAGCTGTTGTCCTGTCAGATAAAACATGTTTGCATTTGCTGTTGTGTAAACACCCTGGAAACTGAGCTGGAGTAAGTTGCAGCAGCTGCAAGTCAACAAGCTGCTTTATTAACTACTCCTTCCAGTTTTGCGATGTGATGGTTGGAGAGTATTTTATTAAGATTAGTATGGAAATTTTAGACCAAATCCTTCCCTGAGGCTTTCTCCACTGAGGGGACAAAATCTCTGTAGGTTATTCATGATGCCTCTCTATTGATTCCTTGGGACAAGTCATAAGGGCTCCTGTGGTGTCAGGGAATAAACCACAAAAGTTTTGCCTGCACTAATATGTCCCCATATGTAAAATGCAGTCTCCTGCAGGTTCGGATAAATAAAATTATGAGAGTAGTATTAGCTCTTTTCCACTCAGTAGCCAATAAAGTATCCTATTTCACTACAGATCAAGGCCCAAGTTGCTATGCCAGTTGCAGCTGAGCTGGGTTAAGGGATTATTGGCTCCAGAGGTCAACCCACGTCCTCCCTGCCAAGAAACTGCTCATGTAATTGCCCCCTGAAATGATGGGAATTAAAAGAACTTTATCAACCAAAAATCCTCTAAAAGGCTAATTCATATAAAACTGGATTAGGGAGCAAGCATGCGTGTGACCCTTTGCAGAAGGGACCGGGGAACTGGGGAAGGGAGCAGACCCCAGGGGGAGGGGTGGGCAGCGGGAAGGCTGCTGGGTGGCTGCAGCCACAGCAGCCCACTCCATCAAGCTGCGTGGCAGGACTGCTGCGGGAGCAGGGCTGTGACATTACAGCAGCACGCTTCCAGAGGGACACGCGGCAGCATGAGAAATGATTGCTGCAGCAAGCCCCTAAATACCACAGGGAGAGCCCTCCCACACCCCAGTCAACTGAAGTTTCACTGCTCACACCACCAGGGCCAGGATGGCACAGCATAAAAGCTGTGGTTCACCACTTCATCTCCATTATCTTAAATGAGTGCAGTTTGGAGGCCAGGTGCCCATTCTGAGGACCAGTTTAAAATGCCCCTTTCAAAGAAAAAGGGAGCAGCAGCTTCATTGTTTTTTCCCAGTGCTTGAAAGAGTCATTAATATTGTAAGAATTCCATACATGTATCTGCAGAAATAACTGCAATCGAGTAATTTTGGATATCAGCTGCTGGTTGTCTTGACTTTGGGGTCATGGGGTTCCCTCCACCCCACCCGTTTGGTTTTTTTTTTCCTTTTCTTAATTACTAGTAATCAAGAACACATTGTTTATTTAGGAAGCCTCAAAATTTGCAGAATAAACCACTATGCCTTTTTACACTATCAAGTAAGTCTGCTATACAATACCTGTGAAGGTCAAGTTATGGTGATGGAATTTTTATGGCTAAGGGCAACTGCAATCATTTAAATGTTTAAATTAAGGATCTGGTTGCTAAATGAGATTAAGAACACACAAGCAGATTAGAAAATATTGAGGTAGCACAGATTACTTTTATCATTTTAGTTTTAGGTAAAGCAAAATCATAGCTGATCACCAAACCTTCTCAGCCACGTCAAACTCTGCCCCTCACACCAACTGCAATTATCAATCAGAGATTGCAAAACTTGCATAGCTCTAGATGAGAAAGTTAAATTTGGCATGCATCAAAATCAGCACTGCAAACAAGTCATACTTACTGCATTCTGTTGCAAAAAGAAATTACATAAACTGCAGTCAGTACTTATCCTACTGCCATAACAACACAGAATATATCTATTAGCATTATTTAGCATACCAAGTAGATCAGTCTTTTTATCGGTCATATTTGTATGTCACTGAAAATGTAAAGTACTACATATCTTCAGGTAAACCAAGGGATTGAGGCACATCAGAGTGTAACACAGAACGGCATTCTGGCACTGTCGCATCTCTAAATCACCATTATCTTTTGTCTCAAAAAGCCATATATATAACCTTCAGTGGACAAATCTCACTAAAGGGAGAGGAGAATGGGGAATGGAAAAGAGAGTACAGGAGGAAGAATGAGTAAAAGTTTATTTGACACATTCAGATAAGGCCATCACTTTAGATATATCGAGTTAGAAGTAGAAGGACCCCAACTGACACATCACCTTGACAAAGAGGAAGGGTAAAACACACTTTGCATCCATCTATCAGGCACATGCCACCCAATGCAGAAAGACTGTTTCTCCAAAAGACCACGTTATTACAAGCACTGCAGGACTTTTTGCTCACATATTATACCCAGTCTTCATCTTCAAAAGAGGATGGAAACTGAACTGCAAATCCAGCTAAATCATCTAAATAAAAGGTCATTCACAATAAATTAAAGTAATTGCTAAATGCTTTCCTGATTTGCTATGTGTCTGTGATATTTATGGTTTGCCAAAGAAAGGCAAACCAAAATCCACAGAGCTCTTCACAAATCACTCATTTTAAGCTATGAAATTTTGTTTGACATCACCAAGCCACTGAAAATTGCTGTTCCAGGAAAAAAGTCACTGAAGAGCAGTAGTGATTTTGTTCTTTATGTACCATATGGATCAAAAGGCTAACAGTTAATTAGAGCAAAGAAAATGAGGAAAAATGTTTGAAATCACTAAAATTCTCAAAACAATGAACTCTGAACACACCAGAAGACATCCGGTAAATAAATACACTTCAGAAAGAGGAATTTCCATTTACTGGTTTTAAGAAACACTATATGAAACACCAATTAGAGTGTTTATCTCTGGGCAAATCTGAGTAATGGAACAGAGATTGTGAATTTATTCTCCCTTACTGTATATCTATAGTTTTTAATTATATGAGGGCTTCACAAAGCATAGACAATCCTCACAAATTAATTGTCCCCCAATATTTTAATGAAGGCTCCTAGAAATTAATATGACAGAACTAGAAGGGATCTAAAGGACTTCTGACATTGTTGTTTAGAAGGCAATAGAGAATGATTAATATCAGTGATAGCACATCACTAAATCCATTCAGGAGAAATGGGCTGGAAGGATCCAGCTGTAAGACACTGTACTTGCTCCTTACACTGACCATTCGCATTAAGCGACAGAAAGGATTTGACCAACACAGAAGCCGCATGGTCAGACCCAAAATTTCAGGAAGAGTTAGAAAATTCACATATTCTTATGAAATTTTAAGAAAAAAAAATTAAGGCCAGCACTTCTCAAAAGTTTCAGCTTCTCTTCCAGGCTGTAATTCTGCTACTTTAGTGTTGAGAACATCACTTCAATCCCTGCATTTTTATAGCAGCATTTCAGATTATCCCTTTGAAATCACTGTGGAATACAAAATATAACCTTTGGGGAAGAAAAAAACAGTCTCTCAAATTAAATTAAAGGTGCTGGGAAACAGAATGTCACCTGAGATAGGATTAAAGTCATGTCAAATTTATACATACAGATTAACCAACCACCCTGAGCTTATCCTCTCAATCTTTTATCAGGTGCAACAATAAATTTAGACAAGTAGAAAAATTCACTGACAAGGATCAAAGCCTATTTCACCATGTTTTTCACTTCACAAATAATGGTCTCTTGGTCACAGAATCACAGAATTCATACAGCTTTATTTTTCATCAACCTTCAGACTACCAGGCATCAGGGTGGCAAGTTTTGGATAGCAAGTTTTTGAACTCTAAAAAATTTTGCTCCGTGCAAAAATATAGTGCTTATATACACAAGCAGATCATGATGTTGTGCTTGCTCAGGTTGTTAAGAGTCAATCATGAAAAAACAAAAAGTTCTAGTTTTGAACCACTGCTATTACATGAATTGCATACGGGTGCTTGAAAGTCTAAAGAAAATACTTTTTGTTCCTTAACATTTTGCCTAATTTCTTCTTTGGAGGATTCCAGCCATGTGTATCATGGAATCATCTGAAAAAAATATATGGATGTTCCTGAGCTTATACATTGTTATACCAGTAAAATACCAATAGCAAATAGACAAAATAAAAACATTTTTGTAAAAAAAAAAAAAATTAGGCTAAAGGTCTCTTACTGGTCTCAGACAGAAATGTCTCTGTATGCCAAGTGTAATTTCTTGCATTAGATTCACGAACACAAAATATCTAAACCAGGGCATTCTCCTATGAAAAGCAGCTATCTTCTAACATTGCCTCCCCACAGAGAATTCAAATTCACTTTTGAGTACCCAGATTTCAGTGATTCTAGAGACACTGACACAACTAAGACACCTACTTGAAACTGAAAACTGGATACTTTTCCATACTAGCAGGTAGGAATAAATTCTTATCTTCCACCTGCTTAACAAAGTCCTAGTTTAAGTGTTTCATTTTCCTGTGTCCTCTTCACTGTTTTCCCCAAATCAAGGATACATTGCTGATCCAAATCTACAGACTCAGCTATATCATCAGTATCACACCTATACAAGGTGTTTCTCAATACTTCCTCTTCCTTCTTCATCTTTCATCACATCAGTTCTTGCTGAGAGCCAATTCAAAAAACATTTCGCTCAGTCTACAACCACACTGACAAAAAGGTGTTCAGCAACACCTTTCAAATACCTTACACAAACACATACAACTGAAAAATACATGAGAAGTATTTAAAGAAAAAGCGTAATTTAAACCAAAACCTAAATATTTCAAGTCATGAGACTGTTGAAACCAACAGAACTAATTCTATTAAAATTAACTTTCTGACCAATGTGGGGGAAGACATACAGAGACTGATGCTTTTGCTCTAACACAAATAGCCCCAGAAAGTAACTTTTTTCAACATCAACACAGCTCCAGGCATCAGAAGCCTCTGACATCCTCCTGACATAGGCCATAGGCAGGTGATCCCAGGTAATTCCATCAGGCCCGCAGACTACTACTGAGGCTCCTAGAGAAAAAGCCAGATGGCAAATGTAATGACGATGAAAGACCAACATACTCACTTCACTGAGGTGAATGGCAAAGTGAATGGTGAAACCAACCAGCAAATTTAATTTATATCCTACTGTGGTGTCTGGGGACAGGGATTTTTATGTATGACCACAGAAGCATACGAGTTTATGAGATGAAACTAAGAAATATAAATGCTAGAAAATTAAAATCAGCAAAATGGGGAAAGTACATTTAAAGAAAATGAAAAAAGACACTATTTTTATCTTAGAAAGCAATGAGCTACATGTGACCCAGTTATAACCATTTTTAAAAATTTTTTAGTGAAGTTAGTGAAGATATGTTATCAATATTTATCCCTTACTTTTCTGTTTACATATACAAACATTTGAGTTATCAAACTTAATTGAAAAATATCTCATGTAAACTAGAAAAAGCTCTGTGCTTTTGTGTAAATATCTGTCTAGGCAAAGAACCGGAGAAGCATATCATTTAACTATAAATATTCCATGTATATATAATCAAACTATGTTTCAGTGTATCTAATGGAAGCAAGAAAGATATATATTGAAGCCTTAGGGATTATCTATTTTCCATATCTGTGTAGCACAACCAGCTTCAGTCCTTATTGATGCTACTGGCACTGGTAGAGAACCACGCACTCTGAAATCCTTCTTGCTCTCAGCTGTGGTGTCCAGACACACAGGTCTAAACCAAATTTGGAGTTAAAAGGGCAAGAAACTACAGTGAATTCAGTGCTCACAATATATATGCGATCCACAGGGAAACTCAGGTACAATACAACAAACTCAACCCGATAAATTACAGTCCTGGAACAACAGGAATTACAAATAGACAAGAACCTACTATATAATCATACCCATTCCTCTACTAAGACAGAATAGCTGCTGTAGGGCAAAACGTTACTCTCGCAACCTGAAGCGGAGCATTTGTGTATATTTGTTCCAGCATTTCAAATATTTCCTCTGTTGAAAACAGCCAGCCAATGGGATTTACTTCATAAACCTGCACTTGCAAAATAAGCCTCTCTAAATACTTAAATTATAATGTGATTAATTAAATAGTGATTAACTTCCTGGGATGCACCTCTGCTTCTGAGCATTCTAACACTCAAGGAAATCATTGCTTTAACTGTATTTTAAAATCTCCATAGCACCTAGGATTCCAGCCAAGGGTCTCTCTCTGTAAAGCTCCCCTCTTTCATAACACTTCCCCGCAGATGCAGTTGATCAATTATAGATTAAAAATTCAGTTCTCTTTCACACTAGACTGGGCTTTGCCCTGTGTGATCAGATTGAATAGAGGGCCGGGTATACACATTTTGGCACTGCCGCTTGCCAGTATACGATATGCTGATGGCCATCAGAAAAGGGTTGAACAATTTCGAAAAGGAAATCAGTTGCAAGGTAGAGTGCCTAGAAAAGGTGGCTGGAAATTACAGTCTGGAGATTAAAGCAACTACCAAAATAGCAGATATTCATGGCTCAGTTAGAGCCAAAGTCAAGACATGAAGAAAAGGTCACCACAGCCTAAAAGAATGAAAAAAAAACAGATGAAGATAAAATGAGATCCTGATAAGCCAATTTTCTCCATATACTTTTTTATTTTTTCTTCTGATAACTTATCTTTCTAGCAAATAACTAGACCCTTCTCCAGTAAAATGATTTGCGGGGGGAGATCTCTGGGCCAGCAGCAGTCTCAGAGCTCAGCATGCTCTTCAGCTGTAATTTCTTTCATGTAATGAACAGGATAGAAAAAGGCAAAGCAACTATTCAGCAACTGGACCAAGCAGTTGTATAGGTTTATAGTAAAAGTGGAAATACCTCCCCAATTTTTCATGCCTTAAACATCTCAGAAAAGTTTTTTCAATGTTTACCCCCTCCTTATTTGGCCACCTCCCTCTAAGAACACAACTATGAACATGTTAATGTAAATGAAACTGCATTCTTTGTATTTCTAAGGGATTCCCTCAATAAAGATATTGGCATTTTATCAATGTCCCGATGATAGTTTATGTACTACATGCAATATGACCAAGCTTCTTTCCATCACCACAAGAAACTTATACACACAAGAAACAAGCTAATTACCGTAAATAAATAGAAGCACTATCAAAGTGCATCACCAACTGTGAGAAATGGACCTAGTTTTACTGCTGGGTGGCTTGTTTGGCTCTTTTTTTGGTGGTATTTTTATTTACTGCTGGGTTTTATGCTGAATGTGATGGATGCTGCCACGTCTTTACATGTTCTTGTGTACCTGGAGCAAAAGGAGCTGGTCAGATGCTGTCCTCAAAGACAAGGCATTCACATCACCTCAGGTCAACCCTCAGCAGATGTCAGCCAAATGGAAACAGTCACTCTCTTCTTGCAGCTCTATTTCCGGCACATCCACACTTCTCCTCAGGCTAAAATATGTGGAACAAACTGCTCCACCGAGGGATTGAGCAGAAAGCATTCACACTCTCAAACTGTCTTCTCGGGGCCTGGCAGATTTCAAGAATAAGCCTTGTTTGGCAGCCTTAACTTTCATGAAACTGCGCTCCATCCAGATCATTAGCTCGGTCATATGGACCAGCTACATAGTGGCACCTGAAGATTCGGAATAAAGCCTTTAAGCCTAGTAGTATGGACAGACATTTTTGTCTCTGAAGACTAGGCAGGATGAAATATTCACACTTGCTCCATTACATTCATTTTTACATACTCTAGCCCTCATCTACACAGGAAATGGACACAACAGAAAATTAATCACCCAAACTGAACAGAATGAGTCTCTGCTCTTCTCTGTTGGAACCTGCCAGGCCTTCAGTCATCTGCCTTCTACAGTCATCATTTCCCTTTCATAAACCCCACCCCTTCCACAACCCTACCCCGACATTTTGCAGAGATGCGGAAACCGCTTCTGCCCAAAAATACAGAATCAAACATTGAATAAAATGGGACCAGTCCCAAACCTACCCCAGGAAGTCTGCAATTGAGCTGGTTCTGAAATTCCCAGTGCCACCACATCATCCCTACCCCACCTCAAATCACAGTCTAGACTGCAGGCTGACTACACATGCAGCCGCTCAAAAATGTGGATAAGCATACTTGGAGCAATTAGTGTCAGGCTTCAATCCATTGCTCAAGCTTCAGCAGCATTACACAACCAACCCGGTCCCGTAGCCTGCATTTTCACACTAATCCTAGTCCCTAAATCCTTGACCATAGACAATTCACACAGAGACATCCAACATTTCAGCATTCTGCTTTGAAGACATTCAGTCCCAGCATACAGTTTACCACAAAGGGCAAGGCAGGATTCAAAAATAAACACAGCTTTACAGCACCTATTTTGTGGATTGTTTAGCCAAGCTTGCTGTTGACATCTGCCAAACCCACAGAGCCTGAGGATTATCAATGGATTTAAATTCCCTAATCTGAATTTTTGGACAGCCAAATCCTTAAATCTGCTTTCTTGGATAGCTTTTAGGTTTGTCTGAAAAATGGGCTTTGTGCTCGATAAAAATACTAGCAGAAACCAAATCCCAAAGAGTATATGCCAGCATTATCAATACTCCAGTATCTTTCCTTTGATAAGTTTCAAGAAACCTCCAGTTACTTTGTAAATTAACTTCATCTTAAATTACAGAAAATTGTAGAAAATACATGGACAGTAAATAAAGTAATCCTTCAAAAAAAGATGGAAAAAAAAAATCTCACTTTTATAAGCTTAAATTTGCATATAATAGAACAAGACTGCTATTGTAATCAGAAGGTCAAATGCAGGATCTTTCAAAATGGTAAATCTCTATTTAAAACTTCTTTACTCTTCTTATAGGACAAATTGTAGGATGGTATAAGGAATCATCCTAAACAGGAATAAGGCCCAAGAAATACTGTCTGCCCTGCCCATTATGAAACAAAACAAAAACCTCAAAAATCTGTAGCAAGCCAATGTTTTTTCAATGGAAGCAGACTATTCTATAATCTATTCCAGTAACTTGTAGGTGAGAATCTTAGGACAAAACAGATAAACTAGAATATCATTAGTTTATTCTTTCAGCGATCCTGATGGGTAAGTGTAATACTAAAGGAGACGGGCAGAAAAATCACCCTTCAGTAAACACATATCTTGCTGCTTATTTCAATTGTATGAAGCTTCATGTGTAAATATTTAGCCTGCATATAAAAAACTCCTACGACACCTAATGTTTTTGATATGTTCTGTCTCCAAGGTACAAGGACACTTTAGGTCAAAGAACAAGCATTAAAGATAAACCTATCTGCTTCCTGCGTAGAAACATGATTAAAGTAGGACTTCTTACCTTCAGTATATCAAATAGCTTACAAGTTTAAAATGCGTAAGTTCACAGATAAAGTCTTTCAAACACATATTTGCCAAAAAACATTCTTTTTAGAGATGATGTTAGTTCTAACCTCCAAGAACAGACATGAAAATCAAAATCTGACTTAATTAGGTTCAAAAGGGAACTGCACATTTTTAGTCAAAGGTTTTAAGTATTTTATAATTAGACGGATATAGTTACTACCATTTGCTACACCTCAGCTAGTATTTTGAATGTTTAGCCATCGTGTTTAGAAATGTATCACACAGCAAAACACTCCAAATTCCACTACACTTTTTATGCTATAAATTTTAAGACATTATTGAATTTTGCTTGAGTTACGGTATTGTAAGGTGTTAAAATTTCATTCGTTGATTGATTGTTTTAATATAATTAAACATATTTTCTGCGAAGTGGTTACTTAAATTCTCAACAATAATTGTTTTTTGTAAGCAAGATCTTTAATAATTTTTGTGAGATTTGATCACTTGTTACAAAACTTGACATAAAAATATATTTGGCAGGCACGCTCTTAATTGACCTTATTACATGACATTCATTCAAGCAACCACAAGACCAGTTACACTTTGCCTATACAATGTTCATTATTTTACTCAATTTAAGGTTATGACATAACATCATCTTTTGTGACAACTAGAGCTGCATAGAAAATAAATTTTGTTTTGCCTTGAAAGAATATCTTTGCTTTTGATTCAACTGAGAATAAGCCAGTAGTTTCTGATTATAAAATTAACCTGTCTGGAAACACAGGGATGGCTAGAGTGGGTGGTACTGGAAATAGAGCAGATTCAGGATTTTCTAACAGATTGTTTATCATTCACGCTTTGAATTACAGTACTGCCACGCAGTCCCAATACCAGTAACTGTACTAGTTACCTCTAGAAACCTAAACCAATCAAGTTTCTTTTCAAACATCTTTAAATTAAAATATGGTGTAGTATAAGCCATGTACGTTTCTGGCATACTACCAGATTCTCATTTTGAATGGGAGCTGAACCAAGCCACTTGGACAGTGCTCTCACCACAGGTCTTAACTGACAAGAGGAAGAGTCCCATCTTGTATGAATGTACTGCTGAATTTGATCCTCAAGTCCCACTTTTTTCAGTAGAACCAATACTCAGCATTTAAAGGAGTGAACAATAACTACCCATATTATTTTAAAGCTTTTGAGCTTGTATGAATTGAGAAAGCTACATCATAATTCAGTATGAAAGGTAAGTGAAGAGAGCCTTATTTTTTCGTTTTAATTCTGAAAAACTACATCTCCCCTACTCAACTACTTCTAAGATGTTGAACTCCTACAAAATAAAGAAAATTACATGAGAGAAACAACCTTGTCTCTGGAACACCATCCCACAATTATTCAGTTGGCTTCTGTGCTAGTGCAAGCTTCTGTCTCCCACCTCACCCTATGTGTTTATCCTTAATGAAACATAAAAGAAAGAGCTAGTGAAAACAAGTCATGCCCAAAGATGCCAGCGGTACCCTTCCAATGTCCAGCTTTCTAAAGGTACAGCAAGGACCAGCTCCCAAGAGATCTGCCACCAAGATCTCCAGCCACCTGACCACTTGCAATATATTTTCATAAATATGCTCATGTTTAACGCAGACAATACAACCTAGCTTAGTAAACCCTTGAAGCAAGTATCAGCTTTGTTCTTCCTCTTCACAGAGGTATTTTGATTTGCACATACTTTGATGTTACACTTCCGAAATAAAATTTACACCACCCTCCCATGTATAATTACTCTTTTCTGGATTATTCCCATCTTCTACACAGTTTAAACACACTCCCTGGATTTTCAAGAGGGATGTGGGGAAGTGGGTAAGGCCTGGATGTTTTCTACTGATTTTTCCCCCAGTTGAGTTTCTAGTTTGAACAGTATATAGATTCCAACCAAGGTCTATAAATCTCTTAAAATAAACTGTCAGAATATGATTTATGAAAACTCCCTCTCTCTGGTGTGTTCTAACCCAATTAAAAACTCCTCGTTGATTGTTTTTGTTTTGAAATACCACCAGTCTAAAAATACTATCATAAACAAACAGCAGTGAGCCACAGATCGTCAGCTAGGAATCAGTACAGAATATTTATCTAAGTGAATCGAGATGAAATGGAATATAATGCCTTGTTTAATTTGGCAGGAAACAAATGTATAGTTTTTGTTGTGTTTTTTAAAGGATACAGAGATTGTTAAAAGACATCCATAAAATGCCTCAGGGCAGAAATGACACTGCCAGAGTCTCTCTTATGCTCAGAACATATGTCACAACAGAATGTATTTAATTTACCCATAATAAATACTTATTTACCTATGGTGTAAAAACCCAAGTATGGCTTTCATAAATCTTGGTTTCAATTGCCAGACACGCTAAGACATCTGTCTTTGGCTTACTTTTCTAGTGTTTTTTTGTCAGGAATGACACACTTGATTCAAATTACACGTATTCCGATCACAAATTCATTAGCTGCTCTATTAAGCTTTAGAAACAGCTCTCACATTAAATGTTTACCATTGTAAAGGTCTTACCTCAAAAATTTCAAAGCCATAGATGTCCAGCACCCCCATTACCTTCTTTCTCACTTTTGTTTGTGCCTTAAAAAAAAAATTAAGCATTGAGTCAGTCAACCGTACACTTCAGAGTTGGTAATCAAGAAAACTAACGTTTTAGTAGGCTGTCAAATTCTGTAACTAAAATGTTAAGTATGGTTTCCCAAAATACACTTAACATGAATATTTTCATAAGCTTAAGAACAGAGCAGACGGCAATTTGTTGAGCTGTGATACCATTATTCACCTGTACCATGTGTAACAAGTGTACAACCAGGAAAAATTAAATTGGCAAATACAGTTTTACTGTCCGCTTTAATTTAAAGGA
Source organism: Strix uralensis (assembly GCF_047716275.1). Lineage (NCBI taxonomy): Eukaryota > Metazoa > Chordata > Aves > Strigiformes > Strigidae > Strix > Strix uralensis. The sequence continues at coordinate 11,248,259 of NC_133977.1, read as the reverse complement.
TTTCTATTGATTTTTTTACAGGCACAAAGCAACAATACCTTAATGCTCTCATTGATTCTGGTAACAAGCCAAGAGAACAGTCGACTGTATAAATTCTTAGCCAGAGCATCACGGGCATAATAAGCCTAAAGAGAAGAAAGAAGAAAAACATTATAAATTCTGGGCTAATCCCAAACTTTTTATGTTTCTGACGTATCTTGAAGGTTCTATGAACAGAGGGAGAACAGTTCAGGCAGCAATACCTCTGCCTAAGGCACCAGAGCCAGACCAGGGGTGTCAGGACACTTTGGCAGCATCAGCGGCTTGCTGGTGCGCCCCTCTGCCTTCCTGGCCACGGGCTGGCTGCAACAGCAGCCACAATCAGGGCACTTCGACTCCCTTTCTGCTCATCCGGATATCCTCTAAAGTCTCACATCCCCCATCCTAATCCTAAGCAAAGGGACTCTGAGCAGCTGCGGTTAGGGAAACGACATTCCTGCTAGCCTGAGCTGATGAGACACAGGTGGCAATCACACTGGCTCTGCAGCATTGCAGAGAGATAAATTCACACTGGCAGCAAAAGTTTTTCAGCAGCCTGGGGCGTACAATTCACATGAAATTACACCAGTTGCTCTAAATGAAAACAGTCTGCCACAATTCTTTCAACATGTGTTTTGTGCAGAACTATTTTATTTTTTCATTCTCTGCAACATTTTCCTATTCCTCATCTTTTTGAGGTAATTCACACATAAAAACAAAACATCCAGTATATTTCAACACTCAGAAAATGTTAAAGAAAAAACACACTTATGTTAGTGATATGTTTTATTCGGTACAGCCTACTAGTTGTAGTTTGTTTGCGCAGTTATGGTTTAGTCACGTAGAACAAATTGGCACTTAAAAGGATTCCTTCTTTTAAAATCAGGACCTCTTTTTACCTGTGCCACATTTAGCGTTGTCGAAACTTTCTCTTGCTTGGCTTCAACTGTCCGGAAGCTGAAAGCTCTTTCCAATACAGACTGGTCTATACCTGTCAACTCGCAGATTTCCTTGAGTTCTAGCATGAAAAAGGAGAGTGTAAATATAACAAATCCTTTTGTATCATTGCTTTCTCTTGCCCAAAACTTTTAGCTTTTTAGTAGTTCAGTATTTTCCCCAAACAGGTTTTCTTCAACAGAAGTGTCCCCCAACCACACCCTCTCCCCCCCTGGCCCTGCCAAGCAAAGGTTTTAACAATATGCACAGCATGAGGAAACCGAGCTACTGGTTTTGAAAGCACTTTCTATCTTGTTATTTTTGTGAAGAAAGTTTTCTTCCATTTACCAGAGACTACTTTTCACGATCAAAAACTTTCAAATGAAAATAAATGAACTTTCAAAAAGTATCAACTACAAAAACACGACCAAATGAATCTGACATTACAGGCAGAGATACCCTACTACAAAAGAACAAAAAGCCTCCACTGCAGAGTAACCAAGCATAGCACCATTTAACATTTCAGAAGAAAGTGTTAATAAAGTGGAAAAAAAGAAAATAATTTTTGAAATTTCAAACAGAGTGATTACAATTGCAGAGAATTCAATCCCATATTTGCCTGCAGGTGAGTTTTGGAAACTAATTTAATTTGTTTGCAAAGATATTGTATGTCTACAGAAACTACAAAATTAATAATGACTTCAGACAAATTAGTGTTTTTCCTCTCATCACGAATCTCATCTTACCATTTTTATCTTTGATTTTACTTTCATCTAGGCCATTCACGCGAGATTCAGGCTTAAATTCAATATTTCCCAATTTGAGAACGGCTGCCACCACTTCAAAAACAGACTGTGTTTCATGATCCATAAAACCAACAATCTGCATTGCATTCTGAAAAGGGGACAGATAAAACTATGAGATAAAAGAATCTACATATAAACAGATCATACTTGCAAAATTCAACATTTATCTGTATTAGCATAAATTAAAAATGTTTTATGAATACTTTTGCTACAAAAAGAACATGATATAATTACTACGCTTAGGTAAGTAAGTTTTTTAATTTAAAAGACAGGTTAAAGAAGATCTGGTAATCAAGCTGGCATGTCAGTCCAGTCCACTTCTAGGATTCATTCAGTTTATGTGTTTCTAAAACGCAGAACACTTTTTTTTACCCACTTAATTTAGTTTATAACCCAACCCAATTTTTCACAGCCAAATGAACAGGTACTGCTGTCTTCTTGGTCCACTCTGTTGCTCTAAAAGCCAGTAACTTTTAAAATCTAAATTTGCATGCACTGGGTAATAGGGTTCTGTATTCTTCTTTGTCCCTGAGTACAATCAAGCAAAAAACCATCATGGTAAGTCATCTTGAGAACCATCCCAGCCCTGTTTTTCTTTCAACTTGGTCAGCATCACCTGGTTCATGAAGCTTAGTCACTGCCATCATAAGCAACTGCACAATATAACCTTTTCCATGCTCTGATCAAGGAGTCTGGGCGGCTTTTTTTTTTTCTTTCCCTCTCTTTTTTTTTTTTTTTCTTTTTTTTGGTCTTTTTTGTATGCCCACTAGAATACTCCAGAAAGTTGGTTCTTTGTATTTTCTAGTTGTAGCTAAGCTTCCCTGTGCAAACGCACTATACCCTTGCACGACGAGTGCTAGCACTCAGAAAACATGTCCCTCCCAGCCCAGTGAGACTGGCCAGACCAAGGGCATAAGAATTCTGCATTAGTGTTGAGCCCTTTGGGGTTTACATCCAACCCCTGTTACTTCTTACCCTAACTGTTCTGAAGTTTGCAGCATCATCCACACCATTCACTTTGGCAGAATCGAGGCCCAGGTAGTTGTACCTGCTGAAGTCCCGCTCCAGTTTGAGTTTGCCTAATAAATCAAATAAAAATATCATTAGTAATAGCATCATTCTTAGTAGTTCTTTTATCCCAGAACCAGTATTGTCAAGAAGTATTGATATTAGTAGGATCAAGTTTTCTTCAAGTATCTTTTAATTACAAGCCTTCTAAATAAGAATAGGCTTTCTTCTTTATAATACATTGCAAAGCCAATTCTGACTCAGATATCTGGATAATACCAAACCATACATTTACTTTTGCTATTACCATACATTTACTTCTGCTATTACTATTGCCACTACCACCAATAATTTGAAAAATGAATCAATATCACATTTCCCACAAAAGATGATGTGCATGGAACAGCACATTAAATATAAAGACGACTCATATCTGAAAATGGCACAAGGGCAACACTTACAGAGGAAATCTTCTGATGCACCAGACAGTATCTGATAGAAAATGTGAAAGTTTCTTTCACCTCTTGGCTGCTTAACAACACGAGACTTCTCTAGGAGATCTAAACAAACAAACAAAATCTCACAGGTCAGGGGAAGATTGTTGGAGCAAAACCCTTTAATATGAATATAATCCCCTATCATTTTCTACTTCATTGCTTTATATCATCAGCAGCAAATTAGAAGATGATAAATGGTAGGCACAAACCTTATCACAATGTACCACATTAGTACATATTTCTCCACTAAGTTATCTGAGCAAGCTGTAAGCCCAGTACGCTTAATAAATGCTGCAGTCTATGAGCTGCAAAGAAAACTCAGGTCAGGGAGGCAATGTGCTCAAAAGATGTCAACCGATTTACAGTACCATCTCAAAATTAAGATTTGGTGAGAAAGATTGTATGGGTGAAGGTTTGAAAAAGAATTTAAATGTTAACAGGCTAAGCACATGAAAGATGGGTAAATGAAAGGGGGAAGCCAAATAAAGGAAGAATTTAGACTGAATAATCATGTAGCACTTTGTGATCCACAGGAGCATCAGGTTATTAAATAATTCCTAACGGGACTGACAGAAGCTCCATCATAAGACACTTAAAGTGAAACAGAAAAGCAGCACTTTGAGAAGCATCAGTGCACCGACTGAGTAGTTTGACAGTAAGATTGCTTCGTCCCTCACCATTAGTGACAGGCACATTTCTAAGCCTTACCAGTAAGGGCTGGAATCCAGGCAGACAGCAGACGTGGACTGTCATGTAACACACTGCAAACACTTCAGACTCTACATCATACTTACCATGGAGGTGACAACACAAAGGTTGTTCAGCCTGTACTGCACTGAAAGACTTGTGGTTCCAGCACACCGAGAGAGGGATGCGATAAGAGAACCTCTGGACAGGTATCAGTGTCACTTGCTGGTTTTGTGCAAAAAAAAGTCTTTCCTTCTTTTCTCACTGGCACACAAGGACTCCACACCATGTTTCCAGATAGCAAACCCACAGTTCCCCATATACAGTTTCTCTTAAGCTACATATATTCAGCAACATGAAGATAGAGACATTCAGTGCCTCATTCCAAGTGCACAGCAAAGGAGTTCCCCCACGCACCTACCACTATGCACCCACCACAGCGCACTCTGACTGGGGTTAAGCTCTCTCTAAGCTGCATCCATGCAAGAAGAAATTCCCAAAAGGGAAACTATCACAGCCTGGATGTCACTCTTCACAAGAGCTGCCACAAAGTTGAGATGAGGTTTCACAAAGGTAAAACACAGGGAACCCCAACTTCCCCTGCCTGGCTACTGTAATATTCAACATGTATTCTACTATACCTTTCCTCAGATTTCCATTTCTGTTGAAACCGAGCCTGTTTAGTCTTAGCAATCCAGAAAGTGAGAGGCAGTGCTCAGTGCAGCCACTTTTGTCCTGCAAGCCCCGCTCCAGCCCTGTCACGGAGGAGCGGCTGGGGAGGGGGTGCCTGTGTGCCGGGCTGCAGCACCGTTCTGGCACACCTGGACTTAGCCCAACAGGCAGCGTCTGCCCTGGGCTTAGCTCCATCAACAACGAGTGCAATAGAGCACGTTTATATTTTCACTAGCTACAGGCAGCATGTTGTGTTGTGCCTATGCTGCCCACTGTAATTACGTAAGCTGACACCCCTTCTCATGGAATAGGAACCAAAGACCAAACTTCAACCCACAAAATTATACAAGCCTTAGGAGGCCCTCCTCTAAATAAACTACAGCAAGACAGATTCAAAACTTAATTTCTTCTCCAATAATTACCCAGTGACAACAACGACAAAATTCAAACAGTATTATTAATCTTCTAGTTGGCTTATAGTAGAACAAGTTTCAAATATTTTACAGACCAGCTGAACTATGTTATTTCATAGACATGCAGTTGCCTGAGAGAAGAACTGTAACCAGAGCAGCAGGTGACAGTGAACGGAGCTCCCAACGAACAGAGCATCTGACTGTATGAAGACAAATACCTCTTCATCATCCAATGCGTTGTGTGACCATGTCAGAACTTTAGCCTTGTTTGAATAGACATTTGTGTTTTTACAACTCCATAACCCTACAGCCTCTTTCCTTCCAAAGGTGGCCCTGTTTCAGCATCTGGAAGTTTGGCACATCCTGGTGACAAAGCACTCTCAAGATACACCCAAACAAGGGGCTATCACATACCGCCACCAGCTCATCTTTACATTAGGATGGGGCAGGCTACAGATTCCCACGTTTGCTTTTGCCATTTTATTGGCATCTTTTTTTCTTTCTTTCCTTTTTTTTTTTTTTTTTAAACAGATGACTAACATCAGATGGTTGATGCTATGTCAGAAAGGCATAGATCAGAAGGTGTAGTTCTCACCAGCAGCCTAGTGTGCAAGCTCTCTACCTTGGACTTCACTTAAGACTGAGGCTCCTCTCCTTGAGCTGTGGTTCAAACTTGCAGTCACCCTAGTTAGTTAGCCTAACTGTTGGATACCTGACCCTCTCCAGTGTTTAATTCATAACTGAAAGGGAGAGGCTGGTCCACCATCCAAGTGTTAATACTTGGGCTGAGAAAGGCAAGGTGAGCGCCAGGCAGTTCAGAGTCATGCTGGCTGTGAAGGTTCTCCAGTGAAGTGTTGGAAGGGATCGCAGCCAAATTTAATCTCAAAGAAATAAACAACTTCAGCTCCTGCAGTGGCTACACACACTTCAGGAAACGGCTGTATTTTCAAAGGATATTGAAGCAATGTGGTTTGGCTTATTTGGGTTTAAAAATATTCTACCTATAAATTTACTCAAATGCTGTCATAAAAGCTCAGCTACATATCCTGGCAAATATTATACGTAAGCCTTCTTGTAATTACATGCATGCCTTCAGCAGATTTAACAGTTTTATGAACATATGTCAAATTAGTTATGTTAGAAGAATAACTGTCTTGGATTTTTCACGCACTTTATCTTATTTATATATTTTTAGAAGTAATGAGGTTAACTAACAGTCAGCTTTCCAAAGCCCCAATATTCCATATTCTGTCAGCCTTTGTAATTGAGGAAAAAAGCTCCAGAAAGCAGTTACTGACAGAAAATCAGGTATTTACCTTAACAAAGCAGCTGCTAGCAATTCTTTTTAAAGCTGTATTCATTCTCTGGTTTCTTCCTTTTCTTTTTGTTCACAGTCAGACTGAAATCAGACTGGTAGAAAAGATCCAGACCATCTGCCCTACTATTAAGAAAACTTTGTTTGCCCTAATTAGCATTTAAATAAATCAACCAAATCTATCTTCCTTAAAGCAATTACTGCACAACCAGTAACTTTTGCGTTAACTCTCACACAATTATAAATTCTGTGGATCAGTCAAAAGAGAAGACACAAAGATGCACATCAGATTTCTGCATGCATCCACTCAGTAGTTCTGTTTACAGTGCATGTGTGGACAGATGGTGCTTATCTATATGAAAACCCACACAAGCAAGAAAACCCCAAACTTTATACGTATTACATTTTGTTATATAGTCTATATAAATTATATATAGGGACTATACAGAATTATCTAGAAAGAACATACAGAACCACACATGGTGTATTATTTATGGATTATGGATTCTTTCTGCATTATCTAACAATGCTTCTGCTTGAACTGAAATATTTAACATGCTGCATGTATCAAAGCAACCATAAAAATTAAATTGCTTTGGAAAGGTCCACCCTGGAAGCACTTTTTAAATCATATTGTTTGAATATCCATCAATTCAGATGACTCAAAATTCAGCTACATTCTTCAGGTTCTGAAGATTATTTGTTACTCCTAGATAACACTGGTTTAAATGCAAAAGATCTGTGTAAGCCTTCTACTGAACTATTTGTCTGAACGCAACATGAAAGAAAAAAAAATTATGCTGAATACTTCTGCAAGCTCTAATGTACAGATTTACACGATTTCTTTTTGGTTACTTGACACAAGAACTTGACTGATGCTGAAAAAATTAGGATATTTGTATTTCTCTAAATATACTAAAAATTGAATCAACATTCAAGAAAGGAATAAGTAAACTAAGAACAAAACACGACAGTACATTGGTACATTCTGAATAATCCAGGAAAAGCTTATTTTAGTCATAAATCTCTTCAGCTGGCCATGATCAAGGACTTTTTTAGCTATTCAACCAAAGTTACAGAACATTTCCTAGTCATAGAAGCTTATCTCTACAGTCACATTACGTTAAAGTATGTTTTCTGTTTTCCTACCTTGATTCCTCAGCTGTCATCAAAAAAAGTCACTGATGAAAAAGAAAATACAGCAGTGGTTTCTCAGGAATGTTTTCCCATTATTCCCACCAAGTTTATAATAATGTTCTCTGGAATGAAATGATCCCTAATTATATCAAAAACTACTTCTGGGCAGTATGTGTAGTGAAAATACAATGATTGCACAATTTTAAGAGTGTTAAATCTTGATTACTCAAGTCTTAAATGATGTTTAAAAATGAGCTAATCAAAATGTTTAGTATTGTTTGTTGTTTGTTTTTTTTAAACACTTCCTAATTTAGGCAAGGCAATTGCCCAAACAGTGACAACTGTGCTAACCATAACACCAAGGGAGATGTTGGAACAAGTTAAGATTTTTTTTAAAAAAAAAAAAAAAAAAAAAAATCAAGTATATCTTTCCATAATGTCTAATTGTAAAATGTGTGTAATACCTCCCTAAGCAAAGGAGCTTACTAACAGCATTCACACAACCAAAATCAACAGCCCAAGTTGTTGATTTCTCAGTAAGTGGGTAATTACTTCTGTCTTTTAAAATGGACAAACAAGTTGTAAGGAAGAACAAGTTGTAAAGTTATCACTATCACTTCGCTAATTTAAAAAGTTGTTGCTTTAGATAAACATCATAGGTTTCTTCCATGCTGCTGCTGGAAAAGATGTCAAAACAGGACCCTTTCTTAATCACTTGTTATTTGGACTTTACACTGTGCTGGTTTTTCAAAAGCAGGCATTACATACATCGTGCTTCATCTGCACCCCTGTTGTCTTCTAGTTAATCATTACATTACTGAAGGGCTTGGGCAGATTAGGAAAGATCACCTAATGCTAAAAGCTAGATATCTTTCAGCAGGAAATTTCAGGAGAAACGTGAAAATTGAAGACTTACAAGTATTCTGGGAAAGATACTGTAAGATCCCTACTTTTCCAAAGGTCTGAACAACTGCAAGCGTGAAACGTTTTGGACTGTACTATGCAAAACCGTTCCAACCATAAAATTTAGTGTACACAAAACCAGTCACAAAGCTAATGAACCAAGTGTGCACACAAACATTGCCTTGAGTACAAAACAGATGCAGCATCTGTGAGCAGATTCGTATTTTAGAGATGTACAAGCTATTGCAATTAGCACCTATTACTTCAAAAACAAACATGCCCATTTTTACATAAAATACATATTATTCTGTAATTATAGGTGGAAATGAAACTACTACTCTCCTTTCTCCTGCTCTCATCCCCACTAACACAGTAGTTATAATAAATGGAAAACTAAGAATAATATTGATGGTTCCTGCAATTTATTTCCACAATATTACACCCAGGTGAAAGCAAGTTAATTACCCAACACTCCAACTGCCTCTCCTCACAAGTGCTCTGGAAAAAACCTCTGAGCACATAAGCACTGACAAGACTGTTCACTGCAACAGCAGCAACTGTAAACACCCCACAGGAGGACAGAAAGAGCAGATACACCCTGTACTCAATTCAGTGAGGGAAAATGTAAATGCAATTTACCTGTTTGTAAATGTATTTTAAAGCAGCAATGTACCTTTAATTGGGGACTGGCGTTTGTTACAAAACACTGATGGGATGTCTACAGCCACAGGTGACAATACAGCAAAGGTTTAGCATCCAGGAATGCTTACAAGAGTAATTTGGGCTTCTGAACCCCATGAACATGAAAAAGGTCAGCCCATGAATGGATGGGCTGTCTGTTACCTAGCACCTCATCTTAGATGGACTGCAGCATCTCCCACCATTAGGAAAACAAGCTGGGACCTTCACAGAAAACTAGCAAAAAGGGAGGACTCCAACAACTCGGGCTTACTACATACTTCACCTTACTCAGCCTTCTTCACCCTCCTGCTCACCCCCATGCCTTAGTTGCTGCCAACGTAGGATCAAACAAGTAGAACACATGCTACCTGAAATCATTTTTCTTTTGTAGTCTAAGGGTAAAAAACTCCAGACTGACATAATATACTTAAAGTTTGCATAAATCACGTTGATCTCCAATTTTCCACTCTCAGTTTCTTTTTGGGACTGTACACCATGATACAGCAATGTGTCAAATGCCTTAGAAATCAGTGCAGTCAGAAGCTCTGAGCAGCCATGTAATGTACGTGTAATGAGTCTACATGTATTTTACACTGTTCAAACATAAAATTATCTTCAGTTTGGGAACATACCAGTTCTGACTTAATCGGTGTTACAAACCTCTTCCATGACAATCCCTTCCATTTTACTGTTCCCATTCTAATTTTACTCAAAAGATTTACCTTTCCATTTATGGCACATTAAACATTTCAGATCTGTCAGCTTCTGCTAAAGGCAATGGACATTGCCATTCACTGCAGCCTGCAGACAGACATGTGGTATGCATTGTCATGATAATTTTACCCTCTAGTTCCATCCCATGAAAGGTTCACTCGTAGGTTAACACGTCAGGAAGAAGTAAGAGCTCACTGAAGGGCATCGGGAGAATGGCCCAAGGGAAGGTCACAACAGCATCAGCCCTACATGAAGGGCCACAGGCAGATTCATTAGCCTTTCACAGAGCTTCACAGCATTTCAGAGTAGGACAGATCAGACCTTTCAAACAAGACCTTTCAGCCTAATGTGTCTCTGTTTATCTCTACCAGTCTGATAAAATTAGTAGCTTACCTTCATTACCCTTCTTGCCACCAAAATAAACTAGATGTTCACCATGTCTCCTTCCAGCCACTCACAGTATGAACTACAGCTTGGTGACACAGGCTGTGATCCAAAAAGCCCGCTAACTTCATTGATGCTTGGAAATCAAGCTCGTCAGATAAAACTATTAAAGTTTAATCAAAATATTATGATATCATCTTCACATCATAGTAACACTGAACCAACAGATGGTCAGAAAGCAAAGAATATTTATGAAGAAACTAACCATACCTTCCCTTTTAAGGATAGGAAACTTCAGCACTACTTGACTTCCTACTTCAGGAATAAAGATGACAAATCCTAAATTTGACTAAAACCAGAGTAAACTGTAAGTGGTGTAAAATAATTTAAGCCCCCGATCTCTCCAGAATGGTGATACATCACAACAGAAACATTTCTGTTGCAATGCAATGCTGCAGATGTGTGGAGAAGAGCTAACGGAGGACAACAAACTTCCTTTAAAACCATATAGAATTCAAACTCTCCTTTACAGAGAGATGGATGGACTATCAAATTTTGCGAACATTAAATCGAAGATGAAATATATTAACATGCAGCTACAGAACTCGGTATTTTCCTGTGACGTATCCTGTCAAGTATGGGGTGTTTCATAGTTCAACAAGTAACATCTTTTCCACAACAGGGCTTACACATTAGGTCTTTAATTTTAAATTAATCTTCTTGCTATTAGATATTTGTTAAATGTGAGAAGACAGTGAGAATGCCTAAAATAGGCATCTTTTAGGAAGATCTAAAAATATGTCTGCCCTTGATTACGTATGTCATCACATCATTATAATTACATGTCATAATTACAACATGCAAAGATTTATAAGGCAGATAAACTATAGAGTAACTATTTGGACACCTTTTGATATGACATAATATTTTAATTAGATGAATCAGCACAGTACTTTCAAAGAAAAACTGTTGAATGTCCACTCTACAAAGGAGGGTTCATTTTTATGTATTTATTTTGAACGTGAAATAAAAAGAAACAAACACAGCTAGCCTGCTAGAACCTTTTTGTTCACATTTAATTATTGATGAATACACGGAGTATGTTTGACCTCTTATTTCGTTGACTGCCAAATGTCAAAGTTAATAGATAGCCACAAACACTTCCATTGTGATTGCTTTGAGTTTTAAGATCTACTGTCACAAAAATCATGCTCTTTCAGGCACAGTTCCAAAAGGTATCCTGGTCAGAAAAAAATGTTTGCCCTATGAAAAAAATCAAACCCTATATTTATGCGTAAAGTTCTTCACAATGTTTTAAAATGTTTACATTGTATATGGAGAGTCCAGCTCACGTTGGATGATTCTCATTATTTCACAACCAGTAAAATGCCAATGGAGTCAAAAGTCAGTCTTTAGAAACAGCGATGAATTTGGCTGAGTGGGAAAAGAGGTCAAGGCTAGGTCAGTGACACCTAGTATAGTCACTCACTGCCCTCCTCCATCCCTTTTTGAAAGAAAGAAAAACATACATAGCTTTATATAGCACAGAGAGCAATTTATTTTAAGCTCTCGAAAGGAAAGCAAATCAAGGCATCCTGGGCTGACACTCAGTTCCCAGCCTCTCTCTTCCCAACAGAGAGCTGGCTAAAATTTCTGAATTGCTACAGATTTCGCAGTGGCATCCTCACGTCCAGTAACAACCTCCAAGGCTACCTTTGCCTCCCTAAACTCAACAGCTGTTCATCCTCTCTCATGTTAAGCCCATTCCTACACCGTGAGGTGTGTTAAAATTAGTACAGAATGCTTTGATTCCAAATAAACATACCCACCTCATGGTGATCTCCAGCATACTTTCTATCACTCTTATGAATTACAAAAAAGCCTATCTCAGACATCATCTACTCATCACACCAAGTAACGCAACTGATCCCAGGGATTCAAGTATAAAAAAGAGCCTCAGATACCCATATCCATCTGCTACCAGCTTCAGAGACAATATATGAACCCCCACACATTAGTCAACACCTTTTAAACGATACAGTACATTCATTATTCATGCTTGCTTCTTCGTTTTCACTTACTCTAAGGTACAATATTCTGCACCAAAAGAGCAATAAAATGACAAAGCAGAATTTTTCATATAATGGAGTGAGATTCCATTAGACAAACACAGCTGATCTTTTTAATAATTTAACCACCTTCCTTTTTGAACAAAATATTTTAAGCAGTTAATATGCTGATATCAAGAGTAATACTCACAGTTGCTTATAACTCCTCCAAGTGGGTCACCCTTGAAGTCAAACTCAATATCCATGTATTTTCCCTGTGAAAGCAACATGTTTTAAGACTGTAAGTTCTGTTTAAGAAAAACTGCTTATGTCATTCAAGTTTGTTGGTCATTTTTACAGCTAAAAGAGCAATCTGGCAACCTCCTCTACACTCCGTCAAATTTTGAAAACCAGAAAATGATTCAAAGCTTCTAAAACAATTTCATTATCACAGCCAGAGATTTTCATGAGAATAGCTTTAATCAGGTTTGTAATGCAACTCAGTAACGCCTCAGTTTCTAAGGTTATAAGAAGAAAATGCACATTATACAAACTTTCACCAGAATGCCAAGAACACCAAACAATACTTGGGGCCATGTAGGTATTACCGTGCCTATTAACAGAAGAATGCAGGAAGAAATTATCTTCCACACAGACTTATTTTCTCAGTGTAAAATCTTCTCAGAGTGTGAATCAGGGCAGCTGAAGGATAGCCGCCTCGTCTGGCCTGAAGGACTGGTTGGCAACGATTACTGTTAGTAATCGTGGGGTGTCTGTCCCTAAGCGCGTGCCTGCCTTGTAAAAGTGATGGATTTTTCCCACTGAACTCTTTCCCGCGTAACTCAGGAGACCAGAGGCAACAATTAACAGGCTGTCACTGCAAAAGCGATTTCATTTTTAGCCATACTGGCGCAGTGTGTTTCTTTGACTTCTGTTTGACTTTTCCACATCACAGAAGATTGCTCTGGTCTTTGCATCATTTTAATTTATATGACAAGTGTTTAATGTAGTAACAGCTACATTTAACAGTGACAAAATGGACAGACCCATACCATGTAGAAAAGGCAAAAGTAGTGCAGCTCACATTGGCAAGGAAGTTTGAAAAGATAAAAAATGGGGGTAGTAGTTCAACCAAATTCCACAAGCCATGCACAGAAATGATCTCACCACCCTCTGGTGCTTACTTAACAGAGGACAAAAACAACCTATTGAAAAGAGAAGCCTTGTGTTTATACTACCTCATTCACTGCATTTAAGAAGAGTTTTCTTTTTTTCTTTCTCTTTTAATTTTAATTGCAGAGCATAAACACCAGGCACTTTACATTGACTCCCTCAAAGATATTTTCTAATTTACTGGGTATTTTGTCAAGATTGACTTGACTCTATTTAAACTCCATTCTTCTCCTTGCTGGCAGCTGAGGCATGCTAGACAGGACAGTACTTATACTTTCTTGTTTGAAGTTAATTCTGAGCTGATTCAAAATTCTGAGATAAAGAATTAAATCAGATAATTAAATTTTAATTTCCCAAGGACTGGGCCAGCTGGATGTATCCAAAAGTATTTTTAGCTTTGTGTTTATAAGCAAGGACTTGAAAGGCGAAACAGTAGTTGGTTGCACTTTGTCCTGGAAAGACTTCTGTTTGCAAATGGCACCTCTTCTCCTCTTCGCTGCCTCCTCCTCCTTTCTGTAGTACGTCATCTTTGATAGTTACATTTTTCCTACCCTTTCTTTCAAAAAATAAATGTTCTACAGTGCCTCAAATTTTGGCCCTGGCACTGTGATGAACAGCCTTTGCTCTATTTACGAGCAGGGGCAATGACAGCCGCAGAAGGAGGATTCACAGCCATGTGGAACAACATCATCAACCCTCGAGAATCAGAAGTGAAGGGAAGAGCAGTCTCCCATGTGGAAAAAAAGCTGCTCTCCAATGTCACAATATCCCATTTGCTTTTACTCACAATGCACCATTTTCCCAGTGAATTAATCTGTCTTCTGATGTCTACTTTACACATCTCACACTATTACTCCTCTGCACACAAGTGAGCAAATGACAAAGTTGCATTCAGTCTCCTGATTTTAGCAGGAGAAACTATGATGAGTACTCACACTTTTGAATCTTCCAACTCTAGCTTCAACTTTTTTTTTTTTGGCCAATTATCAATTCTTATAATTTCACGTGCAGCTTCATGCTAAAAAAGCCTGAATTCAACCAGTTGATGATAAAGAATATAAGCAAAAAAGTAATATTACAAATGTTTATATTAAAACTAAAATTGTAAACACAGTTTGAAGCATCACAGAAAGAAAATGAGAACCTGCAGTAACAATTTAAACAAAAAATGTATACATATGGATGGAAAATGAGATCACGCAGAAAGATTGACTTGCTAAGCAGACCAGTTGCTAGGCACATGGTCGCTGACATTATAGCCACCAGTGCCAGAAAACTAAAGAATCCAGCTGTGCTGTAATTATGTTTTCATCCGGTCATAGACTGTCACATCCTAATTATTTTCTTTTTTTTTTAGCTTCTACTTTGATTCTCAGCAGAACTCTATGCCCACATCAGAAACCAACAAGATTCCTGACAATTAGGTGAAACATCTTTTTAAAAGAGGGGCGACTGCTAATAATGCATTACTAACACATTGGGGAAGGAGAACATGCTCGAGTGTACAAAATGAAATACTGATTGCTGCTGAAGGTGTTTACCTTCTCCAAACACTATTGTCCTCAGACAACTACAAGAAAGTTCTCTCTGCAAATTATTCATTCCCTCCTTACAGATGCCTTGATGGCTGACATAAGGTAAAACAGAAACAGCCAACAATGTAACACGCTCTCCTAAAAGGAATTCAAATTCAGCCTTGAAGAAAATACTTACAAATCTAGAGGAGTTGTCATTCCTCACAGTTTTGGCATTTCCAAAAGCTGGGGAAAGAGAAAAACAAATATGACAACCAAATCCGTCAGTAAAAAAATATATAAATGCTAAAATATCTATGACTGTTTATATATTTAAAGGAATCATAGACTTCTGAGAAACAATACCCTGTTCATTGTATGGGTGTCAATCACTGGGGATAGAGGGAGTGTGACAGACGTGATCACAAATAAGAAAACACCTATAGAAGTCCAAAGAAGTTTCATCTCAACACTTCCTTTGTTTAAAAAAAGTGAAAGAAAAACATAACAAGGGGAAATGGCTCCAAGACAAAATTGCACCTGGACTGAGCATATATCCTTGGGGTTTGAATCATAAAATTTAAAATTTTATTACTCAAATAACTTTGAATATAAGAAATACTTCTTCCTCTTCCATTCAGAGAAAGAAATAAATCTTAGTTCCCAGAACTAGAGATGGTAAAAAAATGAAGGCCAGAACTGAGGACATTACAGAATGACACTTAAAAATTGTTTGCATGGGACAGTTTAATCAATGCTTCGAAACTGATTTTTTATGCTATTCCAACACATTTATCCTAGCTTAAGCTGAACGTTAATCAGCTCACATAAGTCTGATTTACAAAGCAAGTTTAACACATTCTCTTCAGCTTGACCTAAACTAGCTTTTTGAATACTTTGGTTTTAATTTCTTTAGCTCTTTTCCGACAATGAAAACTCTCTGAGAAAGGAATTCCCAGGGCTACATTCAGATGGGCAGCCACCAGCTTAGAACATAGGCAGGAGAACTCAGGCTGGAGGACAATTCAAGCTCTAAACATCACACATTGTCAAAGCATAGAGTCAAACAGAAGTGTCCCCTAAATTATTAAGTATAGCACTTCTACTCCAACAGGAGACTTTATTTATCCCAGTATTTATTTATATAGCATATATATTTTCAAAGATCAAGTCAAGTCAATGTTTTTTGGACAGAAATAAATACATGCTTTTAGGCTTCAATAAACTTGCATGAGTAGACTTATTCTTGATCAAAGAACTGAAGCCAAAAGGAAAAGTTTGTTGCTCGTGAAGGCCAAGGATAAGTGAAAGAATTGTTTTTAAAATCTCTATGCCCTGCAATAAATCATCTTTTCAACAACCAAATCTCTGAGCTGCATTTTCTTAAACACAGTGCTGAACAGTAGAGTCATTTATAACTGCACAGAATCAAGCACAAATGTTCCATTATAAAGACACATTCCTCAGTTTTCCCTTAAGTTCATTGTTTCTAAAAGTTAATTTACAGTAGCAACTGTAGTTAAAAAAAAAAACCCATAAGATAAATTATGCATATGTAACATCTATGTCATTTTCCTGCAGTGCAGTTCAACTGAAACAGAACTATATAACCAAAGAAAAATAAATCTAACCACAAATGCTTAATTTCTGTCTAAAATGTATATAAGCAGCCAGGCTTGCTTAGCGGCCTCACGGAATAATCCTGTGTCCTACCTTCCAAAAAGCTAAATAGCCAGTAACAAGCACACCAAGTAGAACGAATAATACCCTGAAATGATAAGGCACTCTTCTGTAAGCTTAGTCTATTCCTCTTGCTTTAAAAGAATGATTCACAAACCAACAAGAAATCCAATATATTTGGCAGTCCCTGGGGAACAATCTAGCTTTGGCAAGAAAAACCTCTGTTCTTGCCATACTATTTCTGTCCACATCTGAAATCTGCCTTCCAGAGCAGTGATAAAAGCAACACAGCTCTTCTCTGTGAATCTAAAACAATGGAAGATTGCAATCCCCTCACATCCAGCTTTAAGTGGAACATATCTGATCATCAAAAGAAAGGCTTATCCGGCATTTTTATTATTCTTAATTTTTAACATTTCATCCTTCTTTTACAAGTCTTCGCTTACGATTTTTGTGTACAGTCAACGACCGCATTTTACCCATCCAATTCACTTTTGCATTCCCTTCCTTGGTTTTTATTTTCTTCCCCTGTTCTCACTTGTAGAGTGCTTGCTCCCTACAGACTCCAAATTATCGCATATATGTATAGATAGCTAGGCAATAAATAAAATGTTGACACTCAACAGTCTTACAAACGCTGCATATCATCTGGCCATAATACAAAATCATACATGTCATAAGAATTTGCCTCTGTACCACAATAGCTTAGAGAACTGTGGGAAGGGCTGAGCCAGGAATCAACACAATAGACCTAAATAAATCAACGCTAACCAAGGCACTTCTGAAGGCAATTATTATACAATGGGACAAAACTGCAAGCCTTGAGGATCATATATCCTATCTCCAGGAAAAATGAAGATCCTGTTTCTGGCAGCCAACGTCTTTAAATTAAAATGACTAATTAAAAAAAAGTATTTCATGGGAGAGCAGGAAGACTGGCCAACAGAGTCACCAGACCCGGGGAACAATAAGTCTTAGGGAACAACAGGCATGCATATGGATTGGCTGAGTTTCTTCTACGATCCATTTCTTCACCCTTTTTTTTCTAAAAGAAAAATAATGCTTTAGAGAACTTGTTTGTTTACTAGAGACTATAATAATATAATTTGAAAGCAAATGAATCAGATGGACTGAAGTTAAGTCTTTTGATACAGCCAAGCATCATCAGGGCAGGGTTAAGAAAGGGTACACCCTCAGAGAGCAGCAGGAGGAGTCTGGGAAATACAACCTAACTTCCTAAGCTCTCCCTTCCTGAGGGAAACAGTTTTCTTCTCAAGAAAACATCTCTTCAACTGAATAAAATCTTGTAGCTGTCTTCACAGAAAGCATCTCCTATGGTTTTGGACACCGAATAACAATGAAACAACAACACAGTTTTCCAAACCAGCTCAGCAGGAACGCTGATACACATAGAGGTAATACACTCGCATATGCTCTGTGAGATTCTTACCTTCAAGAACTGGATTTGACTGCAAAAGCTGTTCTTTTACTTGATTAACCTCTGCCCCTTTTCCACATACAGCAGCTACATATGACATGACAAGTTTACTCGCCTCTGTGGGGGGAGAGCAAAATAAAATAGTAGTAAGTATTGGCAAATAGGCCATAAAATGATTTGCAGACTTGATCTGCATCACATTTTCACCATGCCAGACAGGAACTGGCACATTTCATTTCACGTTTTCTTCTACATTGTTGTACCATCTGGAAACGAGGGAAGGGCTCATCCTGCTATGAGACCCATGCCCTTACATCAGCAGCCCTGTTGACTTAAATACCTAGAGCCCTCCCAAGCTAAAGAAGCCACTAACAGATATGGTACATTACCCCCTACTTTTTCATTCAGCCTTCATTTAGTATTCAGTAAGGAAAGAACATTATCCCTAGCTGACATGTTGGAAATGGTTTAATCTAGCCCAAAAAACCAGGCCCAAGCTGTTTCAAAACACAAAATTCAATCAGTTTATATCAGCAGATATACAATACCACAAGTGCAAACATACAACACTATACACATGTAATTACAACTCTAAAGTACACTACAAGTAAATGAATAACTGTGATTCAACATCACATAACATTATGCAGTCTGTTTCGAAGTATAACAAATAAAGTGAAGCATTCATTTAAACAACAAAACTAATTTGAAGGTACAAACTTTTAAGCAAGCCTGGAACAATTTTTGGACTCTCAAAGCTGGGTTCATATCGGTGTCAATCACCCATATACAGATAGAAACAAATATTAAATAATCCATCCAACCCTTATGTTTTTGCTGGTTAGGACAAATAGCAGCTAAGGAAGGATTCTGTTTACAAACAGAGTCTGTGATGTTTAGTATGATGCAAAATAGTGAAATTTGAGGCAATATCAGCTGATATACAATGTAATTACTAACAACTGGAATCCCCATCAACTCAAGACAGTGGTCATTAAAAAAACCATTAATTGTTCTTCAGAGATCTGTTACAAATGTAAGGGTTTCATTTCAGGAAAGAACTGACAAACAAGAAGTTACCCCTTGGATTTTGATTCTTTCCTATTTAATCAAATGTGTTTGCTAGTATTAAATTACTATGCTGTATTTTACAGAAAACTGAGGAAACCTGCAACACAGGAAGCAAGCAAGAAGCAAGAACCATAGGTGTGCCCATAAGGCCTCCCATCTTCTTTAATTGCACCTCAAACCCAGCTCTCATTTTTAAGAATCTGTTTCCTTTAGAGTTTGGTATTACCAAATTATTCGATTTGAAATATTTCCTAAAACAGTCAACTTCTTTCAGTAGAGCTACTCAATCACTGAGAGAAGAAAGCACTGAAGCAGCAAATAAGGTATTATAAAATAATATGCATTAAGACAACACACAATGACTTCAAGATAGGCTTAGAACATCGCTGAAAGAAAATAAAGGCTCCTTCTTTTATTAGGAATTCTGCTTGGTCCAATAAAGACACCAGGAAAGGAATCATCAATAATTCATATTATGTCCCATACGGCTATGAAAATTACAGAACAGTTAAAAATCTCTATACCAATCTGAATCTACCAGAACACTCTCTACAGAGACATTCAGAAACTCAACCACTGCTACACCTTTCAACTGAATAAATAAGTGAATAAGAGGTGGACCTCAGTTGTATAAGGTACTTGGCAATTCACAATTCCTGAGGAAATCAAGACGTTAAACAATGCCAGAACAGAACTCCTTTCTAGTCTGAACTCCTAGACAGAATCCCTAACAATCATGTCCATAAGAACTTGATTATTTTAATATACGCTTTTACTGAACACATACATGTTTTCATGTTATTGAACTGAAAAAAAAGATTATATTACAAGACTTCTGGACCTCTCAATTGGATGCCACTAGTTGGACAAAGAAAAACAAAGATGAAGCCTACATTTTACTTTTTCACAAAAGGCTTGGAAAGAAACTTCTTGTTACCCACTTTAAGTCTTGCTAGTATAAGCATACAAAGCTCCACATTTTCTCAGATTCAAAGCAAAAAATCTCTTAAATTATATGGAAAAAGATGTATGCTTTCCTACCCGCTGCCTCTTTTGCAAGTCACCTCAGTTTTAAATTGTTATTTCAGAAAATAACCGGCTTCTTTCTTCTTTAAGGTCTACCTAAAATGTTCTGCAGTTATGCAATCCTCACTTGATTTCTACCATTCCACTTCAAAAATTAGCAGTCATTTTCAAGGCAATTTCAGCTTTGCCTGAGAAACACAGTGTTCTGGTACACAAGCCAATCTTAGAATTGCAGCTGAGCACAGCATGCAAAAGACTGATGAAATTTCCAAGGTAATCAGCGACTTTTATTTATTTTCCTTGGATAAATGGCATAATCCAGTTTAAATGTATATAGTTATTAAAAGACATGCAAAAGTATCAAAGGATTGTCTTCCAGTCTAGAAAACCAAAAGCATTCAGTTTTCTTCATGTTTCCCGCAGGAAGAGCCTAGGAGTTTTCTGGCCCTTGCAATACACTATCACAAACCAGCATTACTTTAATATGACTTTGCATACTGATTAAGGATACTGTATTAACATGTGATATGACTGTACCATGGCAACTATGTGAAAAAAACACTAGTTTGTGCAAGTTCACATGTACTGCAACAAGTGTGACAGCATTCATCTTCTGCAATTGCCAAATAGAAAAGCATACCGATATCTCTCAACTCTTACAGTCCGCAAGACTGAAGAACTCTGTTTTTGAATAAGATCAAAATTGCTTATTACCTGTTTTCCCAGCTCCACTCTCTCCTGTAATAAGGATACACTGGTCTTTGTCCTGGTCCCTTAAAGATCTATATGCTTCATCTGACAGAGCAAAGCTGCAAAGTAAGAAAGAGTCAACTGAGAATTAGATAAAACAAATACCAACAGCTACAATCTGTCCTTTATCCAGGCAGGAAAATAAAAACCCAAACCAACAAACCTAAAAACAACCAAAAGCAAACAAAACTCCCCAAGTCCTAATGTTCTGTAAGTGGTGAAGCACTCACTTTTCAGAATACAAAGACCCACAGAAGCAAAATGACTACTTTTTCTCATGGCTTATTTAGACTTTCTCCAGGAACAAGCAAGCATAATCTCCTAGTTTATCTAAAGTTACCAAGCTCAAAACAAATTTCAAAAAATTTCAGGGAAATTTAGGTAGCATTCTTCATTGAAGAAAATGTCAATGCATCAACAGGACGTGTTCTGTCTGACATTTAAGAAAAAGGAAACAGGAGAATCCTGAGCACTAACAATACCATAAGCTGCAATTTCTACTCTGAAAAGTATGAAGAAATCTCAGAACCTTATAAAATATTGGGCATTTTAAGAATTCTGGTATTGCTGGACTTTTGCATAATATGCAGAAGTGCTTCCCATTAAGCGAGTTCTTAACTCAGTAAGGGCGATGTCACGTAGTGAAATTAAAGAATATCGTAAGAATCAACAGCTTTCCTGTACCAAAAATGTCGTTCCATGGAGCTCAGAATATCATAACCCTGAAACTACTGGGCTGCAATTTGAATCTAGAGGTGCTTTGTTGCCATGCAGCAACATATATTTTGGAGAAACACAGATGTGTTACTTATATTTAGTTTTCTTTAGCAGTAATTTTGAGACAGAGAAAGAGTAGTATTGATTTTGTTTCAACTGCATTTTTCAGTTCATGGAATAAAGGACTGTGGAAACTGAGCACTAGAACCCCTTGGGAAAACTTAAGCAAGTAGTATCTGAAAAAGGACATAAAAGCAAAATCCAAATAAAAAAAGCACACTTGCATTACACAACTTAAAGAAAAAATCTGATAGCCAAACACAGCCTACTTTTACATGAAATAAACATCCATTCAACAGACCAAGAGCTTTGTTAGATTACTGCACCTAGTAAAACATTTAGTGTTTGCATTAGTGTACTTAAAGGTGGATATTGTTTATTATTTGCAGTAAACAAACCATGTATGAAAACAGAAACAAACTCTCAGGTCAACATAAAATGCATTCTCATCGCAGGTTCAATGCATCTTTTAGAAACTTGATTCTTTATTCTGTGACAGTTCAGTACTTTGCATTCAGCTGATAACTACAACAGATGAAGTATTTGTTTTGACCATATAGTGCTTTCACAGGCACCCACAGGCCCTTTATAGATAAGCAAGCTCTTTGCCATGAAACTAGTTAGGCGTAGCATGGACAACACAATGCAAGTAGTGAGAGCCACACAGAGCCTCTCCTAGAGGCTCCTATTGACACAGCTTGAAAGCTTCCAATATTAAACCTACATATACTCAAATTAGTTCTTTTTTTCTACCACTGTCCCTTAGGTCAGTCAGTTCTTCTTTCTGGCTTCTCTCCCCCAAAAAGTTTATGGAGAGCATGTCATATTGTCTCCTGTTTAATCATCACATATGCAACACCATTCATCTCTCATCAGTATTAAACTCATATTTGCTTATTTGGGTTTTGGTTTTGTTTGCTTCTTTGTTTTTATGGTTGCACCATGTTATCCGCTCAGCCATCCTGCGGGAGACCAGCATACCAAGTGAGTGCTATTCTGAAAAGGCTGGAAAACAGGTAAATTAAATACCTTACAGCTTACTACTAAATAATTACAGCTTCTCCTCCCTCCCTAGTTCCTGCCTGTGATACTCATGAAATTGATTCCCCCCCTCATTCTGCCTCCCTTGTCCTCTTCTCTCCTGAAGCACATCTGCCTGTCCAGTTTCATGACCAACCCAGGGCTCCACCTCTCTCACAGCTCTTCTCGCCAGCTTGCATTGTCTAAAGCACTAAATTACAATTCTCTTTGCACAGGCAGTTGGGCCATACACTTAATCATGATCAAAGTTCATTAACTCCTTTTGATACGCATACCATGGAACCCAAATTAAGACTGATCTCTCAAAACTTAATACTGCTATGGTGATTGAGGCATTTGAACTCAGTAGTTCAACTGGAGGTGAAAACGTGTTTACGAGAAAATAGCAGGCTGTAATGTTTTTAGCAAAGTCGATTTGTGATGTGACCAACATGCCAGAGAACTAACAAAAAAAGATAATATTCTGCTGCCACTGAGAGACTATGACACAATTTCTGGCATCCACTTTACTGTTCAGAATCCAAACTACAGTAGCAATAACACTTTACCAGACTCTCTAACAGGACATATTTAGGAAATGAAGAATATTTGTTGAACGCTGCTGCAGATATACTTGTAAATTGAAAAGTACAATGTGCGGCACTCAGAAACGTTTTTTCCAGCACACATTACACTCTTCTTTGCAAAGAAGGAAAAAAAAAGCAGCAACATGAAGACGAAAGAAATAAAACTGCACTGAGCATTCATGGGCCATGGGAGAGTACATTAATACTAATGCTGTGGTTTCCACAGGTTTGATTCAGGAAACCAGCTTTCAGCAGGAAGGTAAGACCCTGAGATGCTTCTCAAACCTACAGACCGGATGGCTCATTCTGTGCCTGATGTCCTTCAAACAATCTCAGCAATCAACTACTTAGTATTTCACTGTTGAAACAACTTTCTTGGCAGTAGTTTCACACCGGAAAATGAAGTCAGCATCAAGCACAGAAAAAGTATTCTCTCTGTTGAAATACTGAGTTATGAGTTAATCAGCTCAGTAACCATTTTTTCTAACACACTGAATTTTAGTTTCTCAACAGACCCTGTCAAAATATGTTTTACTGCTTGATGTATTTATTAACTCTGCCTCCACTGCATAGTTAAAAACACCAAACAAAGCTCCTTCTCCTCCCTCAGCAGAGAAACTGAGAGTCTAATACTGTATCAAGACCTCTGAAGTTGGAGAAGAGGGTGGGATTTCCTCCAGTTCTGGTTTTAGCCAATCAACTCAGAGACACTCGGAATACATTATCTTTTCCTCCAATCTACACAATCCAGCAAAGCCTAATACTTCACAGTATATCAAATATTATCTACTGCAGACAAAAGAAAAAATAACTCAACTCATTTCAAAAGAATTTTTGCATATGCACTTATCAAAAGTTACCTAGTAGAAGTGTTCTCAAATTTACCTCCGACATTTCAACCACCGCTCCAACAATTCAACTGGAGGAGGCATAATCAAGAGCATATTTAAATAACTAAGATTTTTTTGTCTTTCCGGCACTGCATAAACAGCATTAGACACACTTATGTCAGCGCCAAAACAAAGATCTTTATCTCAAAGAAAAAGACAGATCTATTAATTTGTCACGTTGACTTTCATGGCACACCATTACACCTCACAGTCCTTCCTATCTATTACCACCTTCTATATTTGCAATTAAAAAAAACCCAAACCAAAACAAACAACTTTGAGTCTTTTGGTTCAAACTTTATTTGTTCCAAAAATATAATTTCATGCTATTCTCTATTTGTTACAAATATATAAAATAATTTAATTTAAGGTCATTTTAGTTTAACACATTTTAATGACCCATAGATCACAAAGAATCCTTCTATTCTTTTCCTTTTAGCAACTTTAAGAGGCACAGCTCTATAAAGTCACCATTTGGTTTAAACCACATATGACTCCTTGAGCCACCTCACAATTACAGAGCCTAAGTAAAATCTTAGAATAATTTGTAGTTTAAAAAGCAGTTATAAACCATGTGTTTTGAATTAGCTAGTGTGTGTCAGCAGTGTCATTTACCATACCTTATAATAAGCTCTCCTTTGATTTTTAGGTTTTCATGAAAGACGACGACATTCTCCTACCACAACAAACACAGAAATATTTACTGGAGTTCTCTTTTAGCTAAGACTTAAGTATAGAAGCAATTTGAAATCAAAACGCCACCCACACCTAGCTCAGTAAGAAGGCTTTGCTTTTTTATAGCACGGCTTTTTCAGCCACATAGCTCCAGATGGCCAGATCCGTCACAAAGTCCTAACCCAAAAATTCTAACAAAGGGCAAGAGCAAATAGGCCTTCAAGGGGGATTTCCAAAGCGCTCCAGCAATTTTCAGCTGCACAACAGCATCTCTGTGCACTAACAAAACACAGGGGCAAGGTTCCCACCCACTCACCCCGAAACAAGCATCAACTGCTAGTGCTTCATTTGAACGCTCAAGATTGCACCCACAATTACACCGGGATAAAAACCTTGCTCTTATTGTCATAAATTCAGCTCAGGAGAACAGCTCTTCTCTTCTACCACCTTTTTCCTTTAAGCCTAAATCACAAGGATCAGTATTTGCCAGCTACCAGTACTTTTTTCCACTATCACTTTCATTCTTCCTCTCACTTCCCTTAGCATTCTCAATTACCAGTAATTAGTTAACACTATCTTAAACTCCCTCCAATTGCTTTTCTCATCTACTAATAGAGTCAATTCCCTTCATTCCATCTTCACTGACTGTTGCTTTGATTCTGAGACTCTCCATCCCCATTTTAAAACAGCTGTTGCTTAATCTTGGCTTGCAACTGCCAACTCATTTGCTACTTTCAAAGAAAATTAAGAAAACCTCTCTTCTTGACCATTCCAATTCCTCATGAAGCAGAGTCCTGATACCATTTCATTTCTGCTCAACTGTGTTTAAACACACTGGCTGGATACCGGTGCTTATCAGACTATATACCATGCTAGACTAAAAAGAACGGCAGCAAAATGTAAGTTGTACATACATTTTTAATGTAAATTTTACAGAAAATGTAGTTTATATTAATTCTTTCAAGTTTAATTAAAAGCACCATTTAAATTCCTTTTTTTTTCTGAATGCAAAGAAGTGCTCTGTAACAGCAAACAAATTATTTCTTCCTCTCACAACATGCAGTGGGAAAACATCAGAATCACAGGGTTTTTGAGTATAAAAATTCCTAATAACCTGAGCTTGGAACAGTAGAAGCACATTTTATGAAGTACTTTCAGGTTTTGTGTTGTAAGTCATCACTATTTGCTATGTATGTTCCCCCCGCCCATTGAAGCTCAGTGGAAAATTCACCATTCAGGAAAAACAACCGTAAGAGATTATTTATAGTAGTAGCTTACAGTGCAGAATCATTTAATATAATTGCCCTAAGGATAAAAAGTGTACTCCCATTTTCCATAATTACAAATTATCTCATGTTCAGCACTTTGACACACTTGAAAAGAAAAGGTTGATTAGCCTGCCATTGGAGTGAATAAAGTAATAGCTAAATTGATGGAACATCAGATAGGATAGACCTTCACAGGCAAGCAGCTGCTCTTCGAAAAATGCCAATCAGGAAAAAAATAAAACCAGTTTAAACACCAGTATAAAGAGGTGTGCTAAGACAGATGGAAAGCCTTTTCTCCCATTCATATTCTCCAATTTTGTTTTCCTGGTGAGCACAGAAACCTGTTTTATCAACAATACTACGTGGCTAACATACAGAGTAGAAGAGTACCTCTTGCGTACGTTTCCCCACTTTGTTATTCATGTTAGCAACTGTGACGTTATCAGATGCAGAATAAAGCCCAAAGCTGTGTAAATCAGACCATTTGATTTGTAAGAAGCAGCCATAATTTATGGAAGGAAAGGGAGAGAGGGGATGGGAGGGAGAAGGGGACACACAAAGTCACCCTTGATTTTGAAGAGTAAAACACTTTAAAACACAGTCTAATATGAAGCCAGAGAGATTTATTTTCTGTTTCAGTAGACTGGGAATATAATATACCCTCCAATGCTCATATACACACTGCAGGTTTAGCAGAAGAGTTGATTCAGGCCAATATTCTGAGGTCTGGACAAAAAGAAGATAATGTTCTTTCTGAAAATTTTGTCTTTCTCAGGATGAAGCAGATTTCAGACGTGTCCAATGGACTTCAGCTCAAAAGCCTCCCTACAGAGAGGTCCAGCCAATGCTTCTTCCCCAAACACCATGCCTGCACAACGCCACATCTCACCATAGCCCAGTCTGTCCCTGATTCTTCTCCCTCTGACAGGATGGCACACATTTCCCCTCCAAGCAAGTGGGAGGCTTTATCAGTTTTGATCACTTCCTTTATACTGACAGTCCAAAAAAATGCAATTTTTTGAAAACCAACAGTGTTCTTTCCCCAGCACTGTAGACAAAAGCCAAAAACACAGCCTATGATTTTCTGCCTATTTCAACAACATCTAAGGCATCTCTTCAGAGCTGCACATTAGTATGATGGAAAACAAGAAACGCCTTTTACCAGGAGCCCATGACCCAGATGTTGCATTATTTTCCTTCAACTGGTGCAAAACAGCTCTCTGAAGCTGAGGATGACCATGCCACTTTCTAAACCAGATTACAAAATAAATCCTCCCTCTAAATTTTAGCCGAGGGTATCAACCCCAGTAAGCGTGTCCACATGGCATTCAACAGCTCAGTCCTGTAAGCCAGCAGTGTAATATGCCCAGTAGAGTGTCAGGAGAGTGACCTGGGCATGGGCCCAAGGTTGGGTCCTCCAAACTAATGTAATATGGTGGCAGAGCAGAGCAGTGGGCAGAGCTTTGGGGCTGCAGATAACCAAGCCGACAGGTCCACCTCCTGTCCTGGTAACGTTAACCCTGGAAGGCCCACTAGGGCATACCAAATTGGACTAACGTGCACCAGTGCCAGCTGTAGCCACAATAAACACCTGCAGACAAACAACAGGTATAACTCGTGACTTAGTTGCCTAAAGAAGGGAATTAAAATAGTGTACTCTTACTTGGAGAAGGTTCCTGTTGTCAGCTGAAGTGAATATATACGTAAACCAAGGTGGGGGGAAGCAAGTATTTCCATGTCATGAGCTTTTCAGAAGAGCAGCTTGGTTTGGATTCCCCTTTGACTAGTCCCATTCCATGAAATTGTATCAGCCAGCTGGATGCCATGTAACCATCACCTCCTCACCCATACTAACACTCAGCCCGTGGGTCTAGCATGAACGAGTAACTACCATTTCCAAGGCACAGCATTAACCAGATGAGTTTGTAACCAGAACAACCTCTCACCCCACATACCGGGCTGCGTTATCCAGAGCAGCCAACCAGCTCCTACACAATCACACGAAAGGACACAGCTGGGCCTCTTACAAACCTACAGCAAGTCAGTTTGCTGTAACATGCACTGCAAGGATTTCATGTTTCTTGGGGGAAAAGGCACTTCTGTTTACAAAAATAACTTTACTGGGCCATGATATCCTTGAAGGGAAGTACAGGAAATGTTTTCTATTGTTTTATTAAAAAAAATTATTGTCTTAGATGTAGTTTATTTCCTAAGATAAATCAGCACGTGCATGCTTGATTTAATGACTGCCTAAACCAGTCAACACTCCTTACACTCAGTGGGTTTAGTTCAAAAGTATATGCTGAACGTTTTTGGTAGCCCATATTTTCTGTGAGAAGCTCCAGACATTTCACTGAATTGCCAGCCTGACTGCACTAAAGAAGCATGCAGCCACCCGCAAGGGAAGCAGTTTCATGGTACACCAGATATGCCGGTGGCGAGAGACTCACGTTTCTCCATGGACCTTGTGAAGCTTTGCAGCCCCTGAGGTTGGGCTTGTAAAAATTAGGATTTATTCCATAAACAAGCACATTCTCCAGTTCAAATGGAGTAGCAAGTGGTCAGACAGCTGAATGGGACAGTAAGGAAAGAGGTGCAAACTGATTTTCCTTGCTTGGCTTCTATAAGAGTTTAACTAGTGGATACAAATTTTTTTTAAATCCCAGTTTACTATTTCATCTACATACTAGACAATTTGAATTGCACCTCTGAGCTCTTGCATATATGTGGAAACGAAGGGGTGGTGGGACAGGGAGGAAAAGGGAAATACAGTCATTCCTTTTCTGTGCTAAAATATTCAGACTCTCAATATTTTACAGAAAATTGAATTGGTTTCTGTACCTAATACAGCATGTGTCTGAAAATTAGGGAAGTTTGCTGGTCAGTTCACGTCAGCTTCAACCAAATTTTACATAAAAGAAATCTTTTTCTGCAGAACAAGACATACTTTGAGTATGCTGCTGAATATGAATAGCTCACTAAAAGTAAGCTCTGCAAATAAAACTGTAATTCATTTTGACTTAGGTGGCTAAGCATAATACACATTCCATCAAAATAAAACACTGAGAAACAATTATTCTTCATTTTTAAAACACCAATCGTGGCTAAACACAGGTCCTTATGATTATCCATAGCTGTTTCAAAAAACCAGGCTGAGAGTACAGGTGAAGTGAAATACTTCAAAGAAAAGACTGTATAATCCTATTAGAGGAACAATGATCATTACAGCTTGACTTTTCCTGTACAGATGGGGATATACTTTAGCCACTTTTTTTCCTTTTCTTTTTTTATTTATTTTTTAAAGAGGATGTACCTTTGGGCCTTACAGTTTGAGCTTGTATGAATCAGTGGCAGGGCACAGATGCTCCATGTGAAAATGTCAGCAACTTCTTGATCTCACAAATGAAACCACAACAGGGCTGTAGTGGTTGTGGGGTTTTCCTGAGGCAGAGGAGAGGGGAGTGCTGACCTTATGATTTCACATGAAAAAATGTTTAGCAAACAGGCAGTGTTCCATGTTGCTGTGCCAAAAAATGGACCCCTGCTTTAGCAAAAAGAAAGCCCTGCTTTTATTTGCAGCCCTAAGACACATCACCCTGAAATCAGAAGGTAGAAATAAGTAATTTCCTCCTGATGCAGTGAGAGCAGAGATATAGCAAGTCAAGTTTTGGCTTCCACAATGAGCATGTATTGCTACCACGTACTCATGCAGGGACTTCCCTCGCTGCTCTACTCTGTTAACTGGAGAATTAATAATAAATTTATACCTTTATTCTAAAGCAATTAAACATGTTCCAGTACTCAGGGAAAGACGAACAGTGAAGTCAGGTACCCAGTTTCACATACTCACTTCACAGAAAGGGACACACTTTCAAAGCTCTCATCTCACAAGACAACAGCACACTGCAGCACAACTAAACTCCAGTATGCCGCACATACCTAAGAGCTACAGCATCTCACATAAAAAGACACATCTTGGAATGACTTCATAGCTCTGCCTGGTGAGATGGGTAAAGAAATGTCAGCCATGTGCTAGTGCAACAGACCACAATGGAAGGCAATAGTTTGCCATCAGAAAAAAATGCCAAGCACGCCACCAAATTCATATTACAATACTGGAGAAATAGGAATATCACCACCAAATTCATATTACAATATTGGAGAAATAGGAGTATTATCACAACCTCATAGCTATTTGTAAGCTAAAGTTGCTGATCATCAGATTTGAAATCTAGGCTCTGTAACACAAAAGCTAGCATACAGCTACCCACAAGTTTATCAGAGACAACAGTGACAAAACTGCAAACAAAAGTGATTCAGTTATCTGGAAAATATCTGATGGGCAACATCAACACTAAGTAATTACACAGGTATGTTGCTACTTTACTCAGAGGAGTTACTGAATTTTTTAATTTTGCAAGTAACATATTAAATCTGCTTAACAAACCAAGTATTTCGTTAAGAAGTTAAGAAGCCTTATGCAACTTATTTTTTGCCTCCCAACTCTCTTTTCCAAATAAAGTACTCCTCATGGACCCCTGGACAAAGTAGGCACTCAAACTTATCTGAGCTTCCGAGAGCTTGTTAGCTCAGGTACAACATCAAGCTAACGTGTCTATTCAGATGATAAAATGGCATTTGCTCAAGTTTGTGTGTCAGATTTGTGGCTATATATACAAAATTTTCTTTCCATGAATGGTCAAAGCAAGAAATGAAAAGCCTTCTTCAGTGCTCAAACACTAGGCTTCAGTTCAGCCCACGTGGACTATTTCCAGGGACAATGTATTTCATCTACGTCCTTGGTTGTTCTGCTGGTACTCAAGGAGGATATCAACTGCGCACATTTTTTTTTGTCCTGTGGATACATCCTCACTAAGAATCATCTTGGAGTAATTATGATCAGTTGCAGTTTGAACTCCACAAGGTTTAGCAACTAAAAATCATTTCTGTAGTATATAAAGAGGAAACTGTATACAAGAAAAATGCAGATTTGAACTAATTTACTGAAATGACCACAACTAAACTGTCTTTGTAGTTCAGACCTCTGTTTGTAAACCCCAGTCCCAGCTCTCTTATCTATTCAAAACATAAGTAAAAGATTATTCAGTGTGCTAGACAGTAAATATTAAGACTGTGTATTTCCTGATTCATAACATGAAAAAGTTTATCTTTAATAATCCAAACTACATTAACCATGATGTACCCAGAGTTTTGCATAAAGTTGCTGATAAAAAGAGATTGAACAGAAAATGTTCTGCTGCTAAAGGTGGTACAAGAGCTGGAATTTTACTGAGGTTTCTTTAAGGCTTTAAACATTAGCCTTGTTTATGCTGTATCTGAAATCATGACAAAGGCTCCTAGCATAGCAGATGGGCATTTCCTGGTGTGTTATAAATTGCTAAAAAAAAAAAAAAAAAAGAAAAAAGACAACCATTAAACACAATGAGACACTTCCAATGAAAGGACGACAGCTGTTCTTAATTGCAATTTGAAATCCCAGATCTTAAGAGACTACCATGCTGCCAATTCAGGAACGATATAATGAAAATTCTGGCCCATGTACATACGGTGCATAAAATGGGATTTCTCTCATATCTGACAGGGCCTCTACCTGCCCTCACTTTTTAGTCTGCATTTAAGAAATGAAACACAGCAGTGTCTACTTTATGAGTACTTTTCAGTATGCAAAAAGTCCAAAAATTCTAATGAAAAGAAAAATGAAGCTATTGGATCCTTTTTAAAAAAATCAAGTTACATTTAAAGCCACATGAAGTGTTCAAAAATGCTTTTATTTCTAAGTCTTACCATAACATCAGTCAATTTTCTAATTTGAAGAACTTAAGCAGCACAAAAAAAGGCTCATCTTAGTTCTAGCCTAGCCATAAAAATGAAGAGCTGGAAGGAGAACTATTTGAAATGTTGAGAAGAAACAAAGAGCAGTTATGTATTGACAAATTTGGAGAACTGCATTACAAAACTAAAAAATTACTGCAGGACCTTTCCTTTATTTAAGTGCCCACTTCATTCACAGAATTCAGTCATACTGAATGGATTCCCAAACCTTTTGTGTGTATTAGAGGGATTCTACTTTAGTTGACAATGCGAATTAATTTTAAAAAAATCTCAGCATTTTATGTCCTAAAAATATCAATGGCATAATATGAACACTAGCCAGAACATTCCAGGAAAATGAGAGAAATGGGATCTGGCAAAAAAAGTTTAGACTACTGGAGCATTAACACACATCTCCAACTATCCAACATATATTAAGGCGTTTTTTTTTTTCTTTTTTTAAAATTATCTTTGCTCTAACAATCTAGCCAAATCCCAAACTTTTTTATGCTTACAAATAAACATAGACTATAACAAATACACTTGCATGCAAAAAAAGAAGGGAGAGAGATCATCACAGGTAACTAAAAACATTTGACTCGATCCCCAGCATGACTGAAGTCAAATGTGAAAGTATGCTGTGTACAGAGGTACAAGTAAATATTTTAAAACAGTTCTGAAAACAAATTTATTTTGTTGCGGCTCTAAGCCAGCAGTTACTTTATGAAGGATGCCTCAAGATTATTTTCCTTCATATACCATGACGACAAATGGAGATTTACAGAAGCATCTGGAACAGATCTTGACTTAAGTGTTTCCCTTACAAACTCATTATGTTTTAAAGGTACCCAATTCTTGCATTCTTGCAAGCTTCTTCAAAAAGTCCACTGAACATGTGAATGTTGGCTAGGACCACACACAGCTCTCCAAATGAGAAACTGATGGATGAGCAGGCTCTACCAGGAGCCAGGTGGGTCCTGCCCAGAGAGGGGGGCCTCTGGCAGCGGGACTTCAGGAGCTGTGACTGACGGTACTGCCAACTGGTATGGCTGTGGAGACCAAAATCGTTTGTGAGCCAGGGCTCTGGTGCTTTCAAATAATTTTGTCATGGCAGTACATGCTGCTTGAGCTTCTGAGAGACACACAGATGTTGGAGGGTGAGACCAGAGGCAGAGTCCTCTCTGCCTCCAGGGGTATTTTGGGAGACAGTTTTGTCTTGATGCTTTTTATATCCCCTGTAGTCTATATACACTCCTTCCTACCCTAGGAAGTGTTCAAATACCACAACAGCACAAAAATCCACCTGGACTCCACACAGCAGACTGACCGCCTGATGTCTGGGCGAGCCTGTGTGCATGCAGCTGTGGCAGCTCCACCCCACCTGCGCTACGGCTCTGTGGCTACACACAGCATTGTACATTTTATCGTTGGAAATCCCATATCCCAGACACTTACTGAAGAAGGACCAGTGCCATACAAAAAGAATTTAAAGGGCGCTTTCATTTCTTACTTTAGGCAGCGCTACTTAGAGGACCGACGGAAAGGCTCATCCAAGTGAACTTTGGAATCCAGTCTAAATGTCACTCCAGACCATTTCAAAAATTAAGCACAAGATGCATTCATGCCCTGCTTTTCCAGGCTGTTTATACTTGTTGGGTGCATTTTTTGAGCCTCCTTACAACCACACATCCTGCTATAAATCAGTTCCTGTATTATTATACGCATTATTACAAAATTTCATGCAATCTAATACCAGCAGCAAACAAGCAACTACTGTTCTTGTCAATAAGACTATATTCACCTCTGAAGCACTGGGGTGAGATGGCTGCATTATGTGCTATCCAAACCAACTAAAATAGCCCTGCTCAAATTTCAGAAAAAAGCTAAATTTATTGTATGCAAGAGAAACCTTGCTTTATACCCCAAGCCTTCAAGATCACAAATCAGTTCCACAATGCTCTTCAGAGAATCACACAGCCATTTCAATATGGCCACATCAAAACTGCCTTCCTCAAAACTCTGTTTTCTCAGAAGGACTTCTGAGGTATCCTACCAAGTGTAAAATTTAAGAAACAGTACACCCCATGGGTGTGCCACCAGCCTGAAATAGAAGCTCTTCTCAGGCATGAAGTTCTTCTGACTCTTGAAGCAAGTGTGATGCTTCATCCCTTTTCATCTATACACTTGAAGGATTTACATTCATGGATACACCATTTCCAGTACTGCCTCACTACAGAGGTTAAGAGAGTAACAAGCCCGACCCCTTCCAAAATAAGATTTCAGTATTCTCTGTAGTGTTTTTTTTCCCCCTTCTTCTTTCAACTCATTCGTAGCATGGGTTTATCAATTAGATACTGGCAGTCCTCCCTAATTGCTATTTATGATTTCTGTCAGCCATAGATGTTCCCTCCCTGCCCAGCAGTTAATTTTGCCAACTAACCTCTGAAGTGACCATCTTCCCTCAACTATAAATCTCTTGTGAAAGAAGCACACCGCCGAGCCACTTGAACAAGTCCAAGGAATGAGTCTCTGAAGAAGTCAGGAATTATAAGGAATAAGAATAAAAGGTCTATAAAAAGGCAATACTGCCAGGTGAAGGGGGAGGGGGGGCTGGGATTTTAAAGAAAACAAACACCCAAAAAAACCTCCAAAATGAAAGCAAATGAAGATGAGGAAAGGACAAACTGAAAAGGAAATGTTAAAATAAACATACCAGGGCAATGAAGGACACTAAACTATGGCACAGGCTCTCACCCCACCATTCCCTTCTTCAACAAATAAAGACAGCTCTTGTGTATCTTAAAACTCTGCTACCTATGAGGAAAAGCTTAGTTTTACATAGGCAAAAACTATACTTCACAGCTGGGGCTTTATCATGCCCTTCAGACAAAAATATTGGCTTTAAATCAAGGAGGAAAAAAGAGTTACTGTAATCTTGGTGTCTCCAAAGACGTGGAATCCTGGACTCCCAGCAAAAAAAGCCAGAAGCAAAAATGTAACCTCTATATTCACTGCTTACATTGGCTCAAAACTTGAAAAGGAAACACCAAATTGTATCTATTGTCAGAGTAACTGCAGATATCTGCAGGATAATGATTTGTCCCAATAATTATTATGATGATCATTGAAATGGGGAAGATTAATAAATTCTTCATTCTTGCATTTTAATAGGCGTCAGGTTGATATCTTTGAGCTTGTACCCTATATAAAGGTAAGCTGGTTTTCAGGAGTCGCTGCAAAAGTTTTAGTCTCTCTAAATTGGAAAACTATTGTCTCTTCAGAAATGCTTGACTTAAAACAGCTGATAACAAGTAAATAAAATATACAGCAAAATTGCCTAAGTGGAATTCAACAGATGTCTGATAAAAGCCTTCTCCAGATACTTTCCTGATGTCCTAGTTATTCACCATAAATACTTCAGTGCATAGCTAAAAAAACGCACATTGACTCTGAGCTCTTATTTGCCTGTAGCTCATTGTTAGCAGTACACTTGCCACTATTTTGTTCCTCAAAATAATCTGTGATTCTTGTAAGGTGAGCAGGTAAGGCGTTTCAGAACATAAAGGGGAGCAAAAAAGCCATATGCCACCCTACCTCCCAGAGTTGGAGAGCTGCTAGTAGCCAGGAGCCAATGTTAAGATAGGAAACACAAGAAAGAACCTACTCTGCAGTCCCTTAAAGCAAATCTGTTACTGGTAGGAAAGGGATACAGCATGGTGGCTACAAATAAATGGTACGATAAGCTATTTATTTCCTATTGCCTTCACTTCAAAGATGCCAGCAGCTGCCTTTGTCAGTGGTGGAAGTCAATGTAAATTAACAAGATAGGCAGCTTGGTTGTCTCTCATGTCTAGCTTACCCACAAGGTAAGCAAAACAGCAATTACATCAACTGAAAGAATAATTACATCAACTGAAAGAGCAGAAGTGTAAGGACTGCACAAATCAAGCAGCAAACTGTTTGAACACTGAAATGTCATATTCTGCCCTGTCAAGTCAGAGACAAGTTTGATCCTGCCTTGCAGATAAAGACAAAACCAGCAAGATTAACAAAACATTAAAAAAAAACCCAAAACAATTAAAAGGCTTCGTAAACTTCCTATTACAGCTATGCAAATAGCCACAGACTATGAAAACAATCATTCCAGTAGACTTAGAAAAGTAACACTTTATTACATGGTGCCACAACAACAGAGAGAGAATGAACTATTAAAGAGGAGAATAAACTATTAAAATAAAACCTCTTCAATCAACCTTTGTCAGGTATAACACTATCCAAGATCACCTGACCAGAAACTTTCTCCCAGAAATTCAGCTTGGCTGCCCAAAGTTTGTCTGTGGCCTTAGTTTCCAAAGATCATTAAAAAAAAAAAACCCAAATCCTGCAATTAAATATTAACTAGCATCACTGAAAGCGTCAGTCACTCTCACAGACGCTTTTGAGGAAACGCAGAACAGATGACTAGGTGTTCACTCCCCATCTCTTTCAGATTAGGGCTAAAAAACCCATGTGAACAGATTTTTCAATTCCCTATGTTTCCTTCAGTGACCACATATGGAAAAAAATCCCTAGGTATGGATTTCCTTCATGTCATTATATACTTCCCTTTTTCCTTCTGTTTTCATTTGCTCACCAAGCCTGCTATTTCACTGGGACAGCAGGCACTCTCAAGCACATCCTCCCTATACCAATCCATCACACTGAAACACTTGGGACGTACCTCAAGCATAGACAGAAGGTCATACAAAACTTCTGGAAAACAACCAAAACAGGATTCAAATTCCTCATTTCCCAGGAGCTCCCGCACAGAGCCGGAGCTCTGGGAACATCCCATGGCACTCTGCTCCAGAGATGATGATGCGTAAGACCTGGGATTCCCAAACCTGAAGGTTCTTTTCAAAATGACAGACCTTGGAGAATACGAGCTATCATGCCAACAGGTGACAGCACGTTTATTTCTGATGGAAGAGTTTTGGTGCCATACAGAGCTGATTTCTATAGGATTCTCAAACCAAACTACTGCTAGAAATTTTTTGCAACAAATTGTTTGCATTTTTCTAGCTAGCACTCGTAATAAAATTAGATTGATTATTTGTACAAAGGAGATGCTGAAGTAAGAAACACACTATATATCATTCTATTTCCAGGCACACTTTCTAGGTCATATGCATTAGTTTCCTTATAAACACTCCAGTGTTTTGCTTTGCTCAAGATTACACAATAGGAACCAAAAGTCTTTTCCCAAAGCACACTTAAATGGTACAGTGGGCCTACCCACAATCAATTCTTCTGAAGAGGCCATGGCTCAACAGAGATTTACACATCAAAGAAAAATAAGTATGTACATCTCCACAAATCAGTATGGAGTTTTTTACCCCCACGTCAGAAGAAATACCACAAACTGCAATTTGTCTCACAGCCTCTCTTCATTAAAGTTCCTGAGCAGCTAAAAAAAACCACCTTGAAGTTTGCAAGGTCTCTGTGGAAGTACAGCAACCTCCCCAGTTATGCCTGGACCCTGCTTTTAAGAGCAGCCTGCTACCCCCAGATCAGTCAACCCTAGAATTAGCTGCAATCTCCAAGGCTGGGATAATGCCAGCTCTGTCCCAAACCCAGTTCTTGGCCCGTACTGACCAGTGTGGTAAGCAAGCGCCCTGCTGGTCAACAGCCTAGGCTTGGCTGCAGCAGGACTATATGGCCACCCTGTAAACTCAACTCATGGTCGATTAACCAGCATTCAAGTACCAGCTTTATGTTCACAGAGTAACTGGACTGGCATGAACCCTTAGGCTACAAGGCACTATACATTAAAGAGGATGAAAAGTTGTTTAGACTCGTCAGAGATGGTGTAAGGCAGCCTACATAGCACTTATTTTATACACGTACAATATTTGAAAAGTATCTTTCAAAGTTGGTGAGAAGTTTACTAATTTTAGCAGAGACAAAAGTGACTCTCTTGATTCTGCAGTTCTCATAAGCATCTATAGACAGGTGGGAAGGGAAGCAAGATCACCATACAGTAAGATCATTTTATCTTTCTACATTTTGAAAACATTGTATCTGTAAAAGAAACCATAACAAAGATTATTTCCTAATCCTGTATTTTTTAAGATATTTTGTCTACTTAGTGGGTGTCAGAAGACAAAATTTTCACACAGAAGCAATACCAAATAAAGAAAGTTTGTGGAGAGATCATACCTGTTCAAGAAAAATTAGTCTTACGCTTTCCATGACTTGGCACTCTATCCAGACTTGCAAAGAAAATCTATTACTATCACACAGTCGAGATCTCCTGACATAAGTTAAAATTCAACATTTTCTCACTTCTATCTACTGCTCTTAAAGTAGATTTATAGTGTTTGGACTCCAGAAGTTCTTGCTCTGAGATGGCAGCCTGACCATACAATTATTGTTATTAGTGATGAATTATGTTTATGAAACATTTTTCTACCAAGTTAAGACTCTCCTAATACATACAAGGATGACTGTTGACTATTTCTGTTCCGGAAAACCATCTCTCAAGAGAGATGGAAAAATGTGGAGATCAATATATTACTACATACTTGATTCAACATATAACCAAGTACATAGTACTGACTTTCAGAATGTCAGATAAATTTTAACTCCCAGATTTTATTTTTAAAATCCTCCATCATATGACAGCAAATTTTATGCAGCTGAACAAAGTTAGCAGAGCAGAAAGTTCTTTTAGCAAGCAATTGTGCTTGCTAAACAAAACTGTAAAGAAAGAAAACCTGAACATAGCCAGAGTTTAGATCTAAGAGGGCCAAGAACTACCAGAAGCTTATTTGATCTGATTAACTGACTGTTTGTATTTTAGCCAATGTTTCTGGAAAAGTTACAGATGAAGTGTGAAGACAAAAAATTCATCAGAACAAAATAACTTCCAGAACTCTTTCCACACATAATGTCCTGTTAACCTAGAAGCTAACACTGAAGGAAGATGCATAAATTTATGGCCATGTTTAGACACTTATCCAATCGCTGATCACTCAAGTCAGTCTCCTGAATATGTGACTGCAAAGTCAGATGGCAACCCCACAACACACGGGAAACACTTATCTATCCCAGCATCACGCAGAGGAGAGGAACAGCTGGCTTTAATCTCACCACCACGACATCTAACAAGATAAAACAATTGCTACAACAGACAGACCTTGAAGACCTCATTTTCAGCCATACCACCCACACCTGTGATCAAAGTCCAGTCCTATTATGGACAGGGCTTAACCATGTCCCACTACTCTCAATAATTCTGACCAGGCCCAAATAATACAGATCATGTCAGTTCTCTATAACCACAAGGCAAGGCCTTTGACTTCTTTGCAACAGGCACTCTTGTAGAGGAATTACAGAAGGTGAATGAAAGTCAGAATAAGAGATTATACCTACTTCCAAGCCTTCTATTCCTAAATTTAGACTTGGAATTTACATCATATGCAAATCGTATTTTGCAATATTATGTATGCTGTGTATTTTAGCCTTAAAATTTGCATTATATATTTATGGCACTCTGACTGCCCTCTTAGAATGGGCACATTTTCGCCCAGCATAGAGGAGAGGAGACCAAGATTTTCTTTTCCTACAGTTCTCATTCAGACATATTCAATATGTTTCTGCATTCACCACGAGGGGGTTTTTGTTTTCTGCATTGTGTAAAGAGAAATTAAGAGTTTTGGATACCAAAAGTAATGCTATATGGTTCAAACATATTTAACACCTAGAGGCTTTCACAAGCCAATCTGGACTTTGAAAGAAACAGATTTCCTTGAAAACAGACGACTCACTTTACAATGCAGTAATAAAGGCTACTGCTAACAATTACAGAAAAATGTTCTGAAATGCACGTACCAGGATCTAAATACATGAAACAGAAAGAATAACTCATCTTGACTTCTCTTTAAAATAAGAATGAACTAATAAAAATTCATTTTGGGGGAGTGGTGGTGTGATTTTTGTTCTGCTTGCTTTAATCGACACTGACCTTTTAAGGAGAGAGACAGCTGGTACCATCTGTTTCAGGACAGAATGAAAACTAAAACTTCTTCACTGTACTTACATGTGAGGACTGAGTTCATAAAAGTTTCGGTTTCTGTATTCTTCCACTTTCTCTGGAGTATAAATGGGTAGAGATCTGTAGGGGTTTATCGATATCACAACGCTGCCAATGTATGTCTGTTGAAGGAAAACAAAAAAATTATTGTGGATTTTTCTTTTTAACATACTTCTGCTGTTTACATATTATTCTCCCATTTAATACTTATGCAAAAACAAACAAAAAGTGTAATTGTAGCAATGAATAAATATGTACATAGACTCTGAAACACCTTTTAAATCTCTCTCAATCGCTGCTGGGTACCAAGTAGCTATTTCTACATAACTGAAAGCCTCTTATGAACATTTTTTAAAAGAAAGCCCTATCGTACAATACTTCTGTGACTAATTCAGTTGGAGGAGGGGAAGGAAAAAGGACACAGATGTTCACAAAGAACGAACTCCATCTGCACGGCAAATGTCACACGAGCTTTGCCGCAGCCTTGGGCAGTCATACAAAACCATGTAAAAGCAAGGCCAGAGTTGGACTGCACTCCCTCACCCAAGGAGGAGCTTTGCACCATCTCTTCAAAGCCTCGGGCACAGAAGAGCTTCAGAGAGAAGAAACCTGAAGGCTAATAGCCTCTGACAGGTTCCTGTTGAAGAAGAGATTTACTGTCAGGATTCAAGTCAGTCGAAGTCTTGCCATGGTTCCTCAGCAGACGTGAAGCTTAATTTCTATTTCCAAATTCTAAACATACTTGCCATTACCCTTGGAAAGCAGACAGAGCAATGCATTGTTTTACTCTGTTAGGTCCCATTCACTACCGAGCTGAATGAAGACCAATACTGTACACCATGATTACTATGTCAGCATATGATACAATTAACCTGCCTTCATCAAGCCTATTGCTGGGTGCTCACATCTCTCTATCCCTCCCGCCCGCTGCAAGGGCTGCATTCAAATACATCCGAGTGGAAAAAAAATGCCAAAACCACATTCCACCCTGCCTGCAGATAATGACCAAAGATTAAACCCAAAGTGTTTGGTATCTCTTTCCACAACCATGAAATAAACAACGCCTGGTGAAACACAATTTTCTGATAACCAAGAACTCCCTGGGAGGTGTAAAGATTGTACACAAAAGCCACAGGTTCCCATTATTTGGATTATATTTGCTAGTAACTTCAGAAGAAAAACAATGCTTTTTATGTATATCTAGGATTTTAAATGGCTTAATTGTAGTCATACCTTAGCACCTTGCAATGACTGTTTGGATTTCTCCCAACTGTTCTTACAGGGATGTGCTGTAATATGCATTTTTAAATGGGAACAGAGGAACAAGGGGCCTGAGTTACTTACCAACAGGTTCAGCAGAGCAAAGAATTACCTCCAGAGCTGCAGTCACAAATTCAGAGAATCACAGAACGGTTTGGGTTGGAAGGGACCTTAAAGATCATCTAGTTCCAACCCCCCTGCCATGGGCAGAGACACCTTCCACTAGACCAGGTTGCTCAAAGCCCCGTCCAACCTGGCCTTGAACACTGCCAGGGAGGGGGCAGCCACAGCTGCTCTGGGCAACCTGTGCCTGTGTCTCACCAACCTCACAGGGAAGAATTTCTTCCTTACATGTAATCTAAATCTACCATCTTTCAGTTTAAAACCATTACCCCTCGTCCTATCCCTACACTCCCTGATGCAGAGTCCCTCTCCCCATCTCTCCTGTAGCCCCCTTTAAGCACTGGAAGGCCGCTATAAGGTCTCCCTGGAGCCTTCTCTTCTTTGGGCTGAACACCCCCAACTCTCTCAGCCTGTCCTCACAGGGGAGGTGCTCCAGCTCCCTGATCATCTTTGTGGCCTCCTCTGGACCCGCTCAAGCAGGTCCATGTCCTTCTTATGTTGGGGGCCCCAGAGCTGGACACAGCACTGCAGGTGAGGTCTCATGAGACTGGAGTAGAAGGGGAGAATCCCCTCCCTCGACCTGCTGGCCACACTGCTCTTAGTGCAGCCCAGGACATGCTTGGCCTTCTGGGCTGTGAGCGCACATTGCTGGCTCACAGTCAGTTTTCCCTCCACTAATACCCCCAGGTCCTTCTCCTCAGGGCTGCTCTCAATCCCTTCATCCCTCAGCCTGTACTGATACCAGGAGTTGCCGTAACCCATGTGCAGGACCTTGCACTTTGCCTTGTTGAACTTCATGAGGTGTGCATGGGCCCACCTCTCAAGTCTGTCCAGGTCCCTCTGGATGGCACATCCCTTCCCTCCAGTGTGTTAACCCTTCCCTATCTAACTTTCATGTCTAAAGCAATTTTATGCTAAATGCTAATCAAATTTGGTCCTAAGCAGAAAGCTAGGAGAGCAAGATTTCTCATTTTCCATAGCGTGCGTATGCACAGGCAAGCTGTGAACTCACATGGCATTTTCTGTCCCATTTAAAACAGTTGAACAAACTAGACTGCAGTGATAAAACAAGTAGCATGAGGCGTCCAGCGACTCTCGTAGTTCACCCTTATAGTGTTTACTACCCACAGGATACAATAGAAACAGCCACTGCTTCTACAATGAAACACAATACTCCACTAATTGGGCTAAAGACCCACCATTTCTAATCGACACACACTTTCTACTCTCCTTTGGAACTGACCAGAAACCTGCAAAATGTTTCCCCCCACACATCCAAGCCCAGAACAGACCTAACACCCTAGAAGCACACCAAGATCCCATGCAGAGCACTGCGAGGTGGAGCAAGCCTGAAGGTGCCTCACATCTTGGCAGCCAGGCTGCAACTCAAAAGAGGTACAACTCCAGCCTGCCTTGCACCACAACCCAGGAGGCAAGCGCCTCCAAAGACATTCAGATACAGACTGTTGAGAAAATCCCCAAATAATTAAGATTTTTGATTCTTTCAAACACACACCACAGTGTGTGCTTGTACATATTTTCTTCAAATAATAAAAAAAAAAATTGTTCTAGTTTTGTGGTCATCCTCCCCCTAAGGAGGAAAGTGTTTTCCATCTACGTCTAATCTCTTAGGCTGAACGAGAAAAAATGCAAAAACTGCCTTTCTACAGTGTTTGCTTTGCTCTCTCAACACATGCGGCTTTGGCAATTTGCAAGCCTACAAATTCTTGGCAAGAATAACAGATAACCCAAGAGTAAGAAGCTTTCTGGTCTTCACAAGTGCATGGATACTCCAGTTAGGACTTTTTCCTGATAAAACATTAATATATTAACTTGTTTTCTCCTAAATCTTAAGAATTTGTGAATTCAGCCTGCTGTGAAATCAGTGTTGGAAAGTATCAGCAGAAGAGATATGAAGGCCAGATCTTGAAGATTATATTTTGAAACAGGAATTCTTTGGAACTCAAAGACTTGCCCTTTCCAGCTATTCTTCTACCATAATAGCATACAATTTAATTGCAAAGTTCCCTGAAGTACCCTGAGACGCCAAGATAAAGATGAGTGAAAGTGAAAACCTTGATTTTTAACTTTGAATACAGGCGTTCAAATGAGATTTATTTAGAACCATCTCTTCATAGCTAAGTATTGCTTAGACAATGTATTTTGGGAATTCAAATCAGCTGTTTGTTGTCAGGCATGAACAAATACAGACCATTTCCTAAAATACCAATATTTCAAAAGGTCAAATGACTATATAGAAACAAAGACATACTCATGTCCATTTTAAACACCAAGCCAAAGTATGCCAAGAAATCATTGTTTTTGCTGAAAAGCTGCTTACAAGAACTAATACATTTCCTCTTATAAAATGCCAGTATCTCAAAGCTGATGCCTAATAGCTACTTGCTACTGGTGGTCTGTGAGATTCCACTTAACAGGGATAAACAGATCCAGAAAATAGCTTTCCCACATAACATCTGCCTTCCCACCAGAACTCTATTATAAACAAACAAAATAAATGGCTTAAAATCCTTGAGCAAGCAACAAGCACAGAAACATTCCAGTGCTGAAAGCAGAACGCTCAAGAGTAGTGGGAGACCATACCGTGGCACCCCAGGGACTAAAGAGATCCTTCATTTTCCCTGTTTAAGGAAAAAAATGAAACCCCAGAGGAATGTCCTCATGATGATGAACGCACAAAATGCAGTCAGGAAATTTGATTTCTTTCTTGGCTTTGACATGGTCTCATTATGCAAGTTTGGGCAAGATCTGCCGTCTCCTCAAGTTTTGCTAACTAGAGACTCTTGATAATACTCCTGTCTCCAAAATTCTACTTTATTACAATAACTCACAAAGGCAAATTCTGCTTCCTTGGTGTGTTTGTCCAGAACCCAAACCAAAAGGACTCTCACTCACTGTTTATCAGTGCATCTGTCATGTAGCACGGCAACACTGTAATGTGCTAACATTTCACCTGTGGAAAAGAGCATTCAAATTTCTATCAGGTCAAATGACAACACATTCTGCATTCTCCACCAAAACAATGCATACAATTCCTTCCTGTTCAGTAAACACTTTAACACCCCCAAGCAGGAAGAAACTTCTGAATCACAATTCAACTGCGGAAGCTGATAATATTTGTTACACATCACTTCCAGGTACAGTTGGAGATGCAACGACCAAGACACTTTGATGCCTGTTTTTTACCCCCTAAGACTGAAAGCCAACGTTAACTGCTTGGGACAAGATATTACTGCTACTTCAAGCTTATATGAGCCTTGAAAGGCCTTTGGTGCCT
This sequence comes from Strix uralensis, assembly GCF_047716275.1. NCBI lineage: Eukaryota > Metazoa > Chordata > Aves > Strigiformes > Strigidae > Strix > Strix uralensis. The sequence goes on along the minus strand of NC_133977.1, from coordinate 11,203,584 downwards.
TTCTAACCCAAGCAGCTTTAAGACTGGCTTAATAAGAGGCCTGAAATAGAAAGACAATGTGAGGTTCCCCTCACTGTTTGGGAGAAACTACAAGCAGCAGCCTCTTCTCAGCCAAGCGCTGGGGAAAGCTGTTGCTAGAAACTGGCAAACTGCCTGTGGACCTTTCCAGCTGAGAAGTTGCAAAAACCTTACAGACAGCCTGACAGAAGGTCCCAACACACCTCAGCAGCCAGGACGCACAAGCGCTGAGGTGAAATCTGATACACAGAGAAGAGGCAGTACAGGCCAGAAGGAGAGCTTTTAGAAGACCACTAGTAGAGCTTATTGGGAGAACATTTCACACTGTGGGACACAGTATATTAGTAAAGCTATTTTTCCTCCTGGTAAAGTTAGTCTTGCAATACCCCAAGGGCCCGGAAGAGAGAAGGTTCCAGCTGCAGAAGCCAGGGAACTTTATCAACGGCAGTTGAGGCTGCAGAGCTAGGGCTATCCTAACAGTGTGCTCTGTATCTTTAAAAGTATTTCTGGATCTGTTGCATCCTCTGTAAAGCAACCTTCTGCAGAATTTAAAATCATTAAGCAGCTACACAGATTTGCTGCAAAGCTTCTGGAAGTGTACTTTACATCATTTTTGGCAGGTCTGTTAAAAACAAACCAACTACTTCTTACCCGTGGTAGCCTGTAACGGTCCACAAAAATTGCTCATGCACACAAGTCACTCCTGCTGTAAAATGTCCAATTGCTAATGTACCCTGCAAGTGTGCTGAATTCCCAGGGCCCAATAAGATTACTCTATTTACTTATTTTTTAAAGCCTAGAGCATAAAAACAGAAAATAAATTCTAGTAAAAAAAGATTGCTAGTGTGGATACCGATTCTCCCATTTATGCAGATCAATTTTAATACTCCAGATATGCATAATGCACATTTCTTTAATATTAATTATGCTCGAGTGTACTGGGTTCCTATAACTTTGAACAGTTTCAGATCACACCACGAAAACAATTCATTGAAATGAGAGACACTGAAGTAAGATCAAAGAGAAGTGTGACCTGATTTTATTGGAACAAATCCAGAACCAGGGCTTGGGCAGCACTGTTTTCTTTGCAGGGGGGAGGGCTGTGTACTGGTTTGAGGGTTTTTTTTTTTTTGAATGTGACATATGCAAAATTGTATTTCTAATATAATACTCATTTTCATTTGTATTTGCATGAACTACTGCGGCTCTGCATCTTGCCAGCTCATAAGCACATGTGCTGCTGCATGCTCAGAATAGCCAAGGCCAAGGAGATGGCAGACACAGAAGAAGCCTGTACTTACATGTTCTGCTTTCTGAACTGTTTCAAACTCAAACAGAACCTGGCAAATTTAACACTGCAATGTGTTATATTCCATAATGAAGTTTCTCATTTTAATAAACATTAGCAACTAGATCAGTACCTTATTAAAATATCATCTATTATTTGAACAATCATGCTGTGTGCTCAAATTTGTTTTTCATTGTGGTTGGCCACAAAAAAATAGCTAAACGCACCCTCCTGGTCTATTGTGTTTTTCAGGTCTGAAACACTCGCAAAGTTGCAAGACGCTATTATTTGAAAAGAATAAGATCAAGACTAAAAGCAAAACCACCTTAGGCCATTATTACTAATTCTGGGGTTTTAATTTACTGTATTACTGTGTAGGTGTTTATATTGTTTGGTGGAGAAGGATGGGCTGGGTACTTGAAAAATACAAACAAACTAGGATTTCATTCTGTAATACTCCAGGGTTTGCCTGCACAGTTTCATGACAGCACATAAAAAATAACTCTACCTGTGATCCAAGCCGTGCATCTGCATTTTGTGTTGAGCCAATGCCTCCTGCTTCAATGAGCCTGGAGCATGAGTAGAGCCTCTGGATACCATCTGCAAGCAACTACTCAGGCCCACCCCCAGGATCCCAAAAAGCAATGATTGAGTGGAAAAAACAAAAACTAACAAAGTTTGATTTCCTTGAACAGGAGCTTCAGTGTGGATTTTCCCATATCCAGTATGGGTTGGACTCACACAGCATCACACAGCACTAGTCCTTAGCAAAAGAAACTTCTGTGCTTTGACTCCTCTCAGCAAATACAGCATCTCTGCAAAGTTCCTGCCCAGCTTTAAAGAGGATGCAATAATCAGTGAGTTGCTACAGATAAGAAAGGCTTTTTCCACTCCCCTCACTGGAAGGAAAGCCAATGCTGAAAATTTACTTTTCCAAAAGCTAGTCTGCAGTAAACTTAAAATATAAACCAGACTCTCATACGTAGTCTTTCCCCCTCTTTCTTTCTCTCCATATATATATATGGAGAAACCTCTCCTTCTCCTTGATACTATTTTTCACTCTAGTTTTAATGAAGTTCTTTCAATTATGTTTGGTTTTGAGCAAAGAAACATAATAGTGGATTTCTGAACAAACACAGCCTATCCCCCATGATGATTAAAACTCTCTTGGTCAAGACCACCCTCTTGGACATTTTTGTCCCAGAAATATAGTGGACAAAGTCTGTATGTTGTAATAGGGAAAAAAAAAAAATAAACCAACAATTCTGGTAAGCTATTACATGTGCTTAATGCAGTTATTAATCATGATAGGCAGCCTTGTAAAACCTGGACAGGGCAGTAAAGACTGTAAAGAAAACTACATAGAAGAACACTAGATAAGTTCCTGAAATTTGGGGGAAGGGGGCAGAAATCAAGCAAAAGAAGAAACTGAGGCAACAGTACCCACAATTCAATCAAAACCATCTTATTGCTGGAGGAGACAAAATTCAGCATTAGTATGTATCACAGTCACGTACCAAATATGTTGATGGCTGATATAATGACTCAAGACACAAAGCTCAAACAGGTAACACAAAGGCAGAAGTGCACATCTATATCCCAAAGCAAACAATGACAACACAGGCAACCTATGTCAAACAGAATAACATCACTGCTACAATATTCTTCAACGGGGGCTTGATCCTGCAAGTCACTGTGCAAACAGCAGCAGTCTGAATAAGCTAGAGGTAACCCACACCGGCCAGGAACATGCCCTTGATCATACTGTAACCTGTTTTAGATTCGAGCCCCGAAGAAAGAGCAGAACGTTTGCCAGAGAAAGACACCCACATGGCAAGTTGAAGCGAGTACTTAAAGGGGATGCATGTGCAGATTATCAGGTTTCTCTTCTGAGTTTCTCGAGGGCACAGAAATCTCTCCTCTGCTCACTGAATATTGCTGGTAACCTCACAATCATTATGACAGACTCCACTGTTGTTATTAATGAAGCAGATTAATCATCTCAGCCATCCGCCTCTCTGACTACATTGGGATGTTTTTACATAAACAAACAAAATTCCTACGCAGGATGCAATTACAGATGAAACCTGTAAAGTAAGTGATGAGGAAGTCAACCCAAAGCAGACATGAGAAGTTTTAAGGCAGGCATTTAAATACTCCAGACTGTCAGTCCTTGCTCACTTTTGAAAAGATAAAGATTTGTTTTCATAAGCAAACAGTAGCTGGAGATTGGATAGTCTCTATGCCAAGAAATCATTGGTGAAAACATTAGTGAGAGCACTCATTCCAAAACGTTTCATTATTTCTGTACGAATAAAACATGGGAGGGAAGTCTCCTGCCATGCTGCAGCCAAGACTAACGTATGTTCTTCAGCATGAGAACCATGTTTTTACAGTACTTGGATGCTTTTACTTCTATTTCTGTTATTTGCCAATATTTCATTAATCTTCCTTTTGTGTTTTAATTTCATATAATGTCCACTGAAACCACTAATAAATGCCCAAAATGTCATCATCACCTTAGTAAAGAAATACACGGAATTTTGGGGAAGAGCCAATGCTGTAACAGTCCCTGGGACCCTACAGGAGGCATTTCCTACACCTTCTCTCTTTTTTCAGAGTGTCACATCAGAGACAAAAAAAGAGAGTGTGCAGAGAAGACGACCCCTACACACAGCCCACAAGATACATATAATTTTCTGTGATCCTTATTCATGTCTTCTTACTCCTTTACGCAGATACTGAATACGGCCCTACAAATAAGTGCCTCAAAGGCTGTGCTCAGCATCGTGGGAGCCGTACAAGAAGGAAAAGAAACAAAGCACTGCCTTGAGATAAGTCACTCTCCTCCCACGAAGGACTTCAAGGTTAAAAGTAACCAACCTACTGGCTGCAAAAATCTTTACTCCTGACTCCAGGCAAGTTATAAAGTTTGTTTTACCAGAGCAGGCTGATGCAAAGGGACAGAGGACCGATGGGATTTCTACCTAGATAACAAGCAAAGCAAGATTTACAGGGACGCAGAATACTACTTCTTAGACTGCAAGCTTATCACAGGAAAAGAGATGCCTTGGGCACACAAACCCGTCTTCACATCTGAAGCAGAAGCAGCAGGCTTCAAGGCCCTAGCCTGTGGCAGCTGCAACAATATTATTGCTACAACTCAGTAGCTTCCCTCAAAGAGGGAAACTGTGGAGGCACTGCTGGGAAAATTGCTCAAGCCAATGCAGGCATCCCCCAAGGGAGGAAGAGAAGGAGATCTGAGGAAACTTGGGTCCCCTGGGCTCCCATCACAGGCAGATGGATGCCTCTCAAACCATCCTGCCTCTTAAGAAATGACTCAGTCACCACACCTGCCACTCCTCAAACTCCCAAAGGAAGACCAGCAGTCCAGGCTGGACTTGCTGCATAAACACAAAATACAAATTTTACGCTGTAAATACAGCGAAGTACAAGAGAGCAGGGCCGGGTCTGGCAGGGGGTTAGGCTCTGCATGTTGTTGCAGGAGCAGCAAAGGCACAGACCTGCTACCAACAGGCATGCATGCAACTAGGATGTGGTCGAAACCTCAGGGGACAACAACCCTCTTCAAAACTCAACAAAGGACACCATCTGGCCTCAAAAACCACACACTAAAGACTAACATGATCATGCTGACATCAGAGGATAATGAAATTGAGAATAAAATTGAAGTTCAACAATCACTTGATCATATTACAATGAAGATTTTCCCAGCAAGCTGCATTTACGTTTCCCAATACCACAAAACTCTGTTCTTCACAACAGCAATAGTTACATGGAGGGATGGTCACACAAGGCCAATGCAGACCAAAACAACTGGTCTCATTCACATAATTCTGTCCCCCACCCTCTTCTTCCAAATATAGCATCTGGAATACCAGATATGGGTATGAGTGCAGCAGGAATAAAGTCGGTATGCTTGACAGCAATTCAGTACACTCCTAAATACTGTAAAGTAGCTGAAAAGGGGGTGAATCAATAATACAGACAGACATAGCAGAGCAAAGTCCAGTCAGAAGAAAAAAGGTTACCCCTAAAACATTTAAACAACAGAGATCAACAGGAAGCAGCTCAGTTGCAGTGTGCTTGTTTCACAAATAGCCACACCACCAGAAGGCAGCCACAAGGATGCTACCTCAAACAGCTAACACTGAGTTATTGCACTGGAATGCCAAATATTTAATGTTTCAGTGATAAAACAACATGTGTTCAGTACCATAAGACTGTTCCTGCCCAAAGCAGCCCACAAACTCCACGCACAGAAAATACAAATTAAACGCTGACATCAGAGAAAGAGTCTGTTTTGTTGTAAGACCAAAAAGCAAACAAACATTTTCTTGTAAGGGACACAATGTTGACCTCTGCAAATTTGGGAAGACTTCAAGAAACAACATAACTGCAGGGAAAAATGTGCAGGGCAGCAGAATAAAACCATATCTGGCCTCTAAAGGCTGATTCCCGCGAGCCTACGCAGCTCCGCTCCCCTCCAGACTCCTCACACCTCCCTTGCTGCTTCCACACGCCTCATAAAGCAACAAACCCAGTACAAAAATAAGTTTCAGACAGATACATATATTACAATTTATCTCAAATCTCTACCATTCCTGAATTACTGTAAATGCACATATAGACAGATGCCCCCCTCCCATTTGTCAGCATCCCAAAACACAAAGGAAAAATAATTGCTGAGCTGGATTGGCTGAGCATATTTCAGCCAATTTACCAAAAAAAAAAAAAAAAAAAAAAAGGTTCAGGGAGGGAGTTCAACAGAATGAGTGAAAATTCATCAGTCACATACAAACTGAATTTTATTTGAAGTTTTCCATGCAGTCTCTAGGTCACACATTTTGACCACACAAAATTCTCCCTGGAACCTTCAAATAATCAACTTTGTTACTTTTTGCTACTTGCTAACTGCATTACCCATGAGCCCTGTTTTACTCTGTAAAGTTAAAGAAAAACTCTCATAAGCTTTCGTTACTGATATTTACAGAAAAGAACTTTTGCAAAAAAGTGATGCAAATTTTATCAATGAAAAGTTTAAGAGTTACAAAAAGAATATAATAAACAATTACAGCTTTCTAATGAGATTTTTCTTGGTCAGACATACCCCAGACATTTCCAGACATGACTAAACTCCAAGATTCCCATTTCCAATTAACACAAGCATGTTACCCAATGAGCCCTTCCCCCCAAAGCCACTCAACACAAGATTACTGCAGAATCTGATGGTCTTTAGTAGAATATTTGGCCTAACTCCAGGTCCACCAGCCTTTATGCTTATTTTTACAGGCACAGCCTCCAGCTTTGCGCTCTGGTATGCAACCTAACACCCAAGTCCATTAAACTTTCCATCAAACACACATAAAATTGAACAACAGGTAATCAAGCTGTAGTCTGTTCTCTAACTGTTAGGAGTACACTTACTGCCCTGTTTGCACCATGGCATGAAACGTAGCTAATTTTCCTGAAGGGTTTACAGTGACCATACCCAGGATGGTACAAGAGGATCCAGATCTGAATGTTCTTGCAAGGGGAGCTCTTGCAGACAACATCTGGAATTTCAAAGGGGTAAATGGAGCTGGCACTAGGATCTCCAACATCAAACATCCAGCGTCAAACATAATTACTGTGAAAGAGACTAGAAAAGACAAAAAAATTTATTCTCCTTCAGTGGAATGAGCCCGTTTATCTTGTCTTCTTTGGCTACAGGGAGAGATTTCGCACTGTTCAGTGATGGCTCGATCTGACTCTCACATTTCATATAATCATAGAATCGTTTGGGTCGGAAGGGACCTTTAAAGGCCATCTAGTCCAACTCCCCTGTGATGAGCAGGGACATCTTCAACTAGATCAGGTTGCTCAGAGCCCCATCCAACTTGACCTTGAATGTTGCCAGGGATGGGGCATCTACCACCTCTCTGGGCAACCTGTTCCAGTGTCTCACCACCCTCATCATAAAAAATGTCTTCATTATTATCCAGTCTAAATCTACCCTCTTTTAGTTTAAAACCATTACCCCTTGTCCTATAGCAAGAGGCTCTACTAAAAACTTTGTCTTCATCTTTCTTATAAGCCCCTCTTGTTGGTTTACCTATCAAGACTGGCTAACACAATTATGCAACGTCTGACCAAACAGCATTTTCCAAGCTATCCATCTCACAGGTCTCATTCCTCACAACAAATCTTTTTGAAGGTTATAACTGCAACTCCATTTTAAAACTAACATATGTAGCACAGACACAGCCATCAGTCTACAGGAAACTGCTTAGAACTCATATTGAGTAAGCCCTGGTTTACTGCTGTAGAAACATTTCAATCAATTCGTGTGGCTTCAGTTTGACTTAGTTTTTTAAACTTGGACACAACTTTTGGTAATGCCTACAACGGAGCACTGACACGAGGGTTGAACTTAACCCCACAACTGAGCCAGGAAAAGACAAATCCATTCCCACTGCCCTCTGAAAGGATTCTGAGAGGTCAACTTATGTTTTTAGCTTGTTAGAGCTGAAGAAATCTGCAGTCTTTGTTAAGCACCAACAGTAGCTCTTTAATAGTCCAATTTGGTTTCCCCAAGATAGCATGCAAACTACGGATTTTACATGGTAAAACAAACATTACTTCCAGATGTAACAAGGCTTCGTTGTGCTCATCTGAGTCTAAAAACAGAAATACAAAGTGTAGTTCTCATGAGTGAAGTTTGGGGAGAAGAGAGTGGGTGGCAATAAGGAGAAGGGAGATAAGAGTTCACACTTGAAAATTAACAGGGTTGTTACTGTGAGCACCATGCCAACTGTTACTGTTTTAAAAGTTTTCTAAAATAAGCAACAGTGGCATGAAACTTGCAGGGCAGTAGAACTGATACAGAAAGGAGATAATATCCCTCAAGGGATTTGGCAAATAAAACCATGCAGTATCACAAAATAAGTAACTTGTACATTTGGTAGCAGCATGTGACACAGACATAAACATCTATTTCCTTCCACCACTGATGTAGTGAATGTTTTAATACTTGCAAAGATCTGCATCATTTTGCCTTCATAGTATGGATTCACAAACAGTACTTGTAAGACCTTAAATAAAAAAAAATATCACATGATCAAACAAACCTGGAGATAGAAAGGGTAAATGATAGTGCAACAAACTACAAGGGAATGATTCAGGTGGGGAGGGTGGAAATCCTTTGGTTTTGGCAGCAGTTCATATTTCTCAACAGAGCATGTTTAAGTATTAGGCTTTCCCACCTGCAAGGCAAAGGATCCTACATTGCTAGAGAAAAGTGACACCTTGTATCACCTGCCAAAGCACATAATACAGCTAATTACATTGCACGTCAGTGCCAGGCCCAGCCGAATTAGAAGCTGGGGGAAATACATGCTTCACTGTCACTGTCTCAAAGAACTGTGTGTTTGAACATGGTTGTCAGCTAGCATGTAATAGCAGATAAAAATAAAAGAGATTACCCATTTGTCATTCAAACTGGTTTCTTTCAAGAAAAATCTATCCAGTCTAAATTAATTAGAAACATGTAATGAAATACTTTGCAATCCATAGTAGTTTACAGTAAAAAAACCCAAGCATTGAGAAATCCATTCCCATATGAATTAGAGCAATCCTTCTTAAGAGACTGTGTAGTCTAGGGTAGTCTCACAAAACAGGTTTCTATCCTTAATGCTTTAAATAAAACTTTCAAATATGACCCAAAGATGGGGCAAGCTAGAAATGTCGTCTTCAATCTCCAGTTCATTTTCCTTCTCTTCTCTTTCATATTTTCTTGAGCTAAAGTGGTATGAGATGATTCAGTATCACCCACTTTTGCTGTAGGTATTCGGAATATAGAGTTAACCCTAAAACTGATGTGAAACATGTTAATTACACAAGCCACTGACTGAAAAAAACCTCTGAAACCCAGAAGAGGCAGCCACTGCAGCTATTAAATATGGAGGACTTGCCAGAAGCTGGATGAAAGAGCAAAGAGGAGTCTGATCTCTACCTGCCTGTATCAACGTCTAAGGGTTATCAAGAGGGAACAGACTATACCTTCAAGGAACAAGGAAAATTTAAGACACAAATTTTTGGAAATGTAACTCTCAAGGGTATCAGGAAGATTTTTTTAACCATTGTGGAAGAAATCTTTCCACAAATGTAGATTGTTTCGGTTTCTTCTCCAACAAGGTTTTAATGGATACTGAGAGTCTTTACCTTATCTTAATTTTCTGGTTAATTTAAATTGTCAGTCCAAACTTAAGGAGTAAATAGGTGGAGGTGATGTAATAGCAGATAAGTGCAACTGTATATTACTAAGCTAATGCCTACAGAAAAGGGAATAGGCATAATTGAGCAGGAAAATTACTTCAAAAGAAAGATGTGGCAGACAATGAACCGCAGAGGTACAAAAGCACAGACTGTAAGGGATAGAAGAAGCAAACAAAAATAACATAGATCCTCCCATATTGGAGGATGGAGAGGAAAAGGTATAATGAAACCACGAAGATTCAAGTGCTTAGCAAGAAGGAAAAATACAGTCACACTAAAAATTAAAAAGGGGGGAACGGCTAAGTTATAAGTATACAACACATCTATTTGATTGTAATAAGCTGCAGATGCAATTGCTCGCAGATCATAGCTATACTCTGGCTTAAATATTTCAGCTTTACTCTTAAAAGACTTACCTTTCACCAGCAGTCTTGGAAAGTCACTACAAATAATGAAGTTCATACAGCCTCAGCAGTACAACAGATACAATACTGTGCACATTTTAACAAAAATGGAACAAAGAGAGATGAAGCAGGAAATGAAAGGCTTAACTGGAATCACAATTTGCCTCTTCATCCCTGCCTGTGTTTCAATTGTCAGTTCACAACATCTCTCCTATTGATCATCATTCAGAGATTAATATGCCTGAAGATTTTGATTATTTCCACATATATCCAATCTTATTCTTTCTAGTTTAAAATCCAACCATTCTAAGAAACATAACTTCTTTACAAATCAAAGACAGCGGGCAACATTTAATAGTCCTAGCATATTCCAAGCATTTATTGTTTCTACATCAACTTGCTCGAACATCCTGGAAGTGCCTTCCCTGTAAGTGAATTATTTATAACTGCAATGTCCTCTGACAAAGGAGTATCAAAGTTATTGTCATCGTCAGTTCAGGAACTATTTTTTATGCAATGGGGAAAAAGAAAAAGGAAGAATATCCCAGATGGAAATGATCAAATGCAAACAACGAAGTACAGGAAAGACTACAGCACAAGTAACGTTTAAAATATCCCTAATACAATAGATTATGTTCACACATTCAGTCTACGTGTATCCTTATAAATAAGCACATATTTTAAGCATGACAGCATAGCTCCTCATAGGATATTATTTGTTAACATATACTCACATATACTTCATTGTGATCAAAGCGCTTTTTCAGATTATTGATGAACGAATCTTCATTAAGTGGCTCTAAAAGAACCATATCTCCCACCCCTATCATGTTGTCTAGAAGTGACGTCTTGACCTCCATTTTGGCCATTTTCTCCTGCAAAGAAAGAAATAAGTATAAAACAAAGAGCAAAGTTAGCTCAAAATTATTCTAATCATTCACAGGCATTATCCGGTAACACTATTTAAGGAATACAAGTTAAAAACCGATCGATGACACTACTTTATTTTTCTAATGAGCATTCTCACAGTCATTCTATCTAACCAGGTAGTCCACACAATTCCAAAAATTTAACTTCTAACAGACAACAATGCCTTCTAGTCCCCCACACATTAAATATGAAACTGCACGAAACAGGAGTGAAGATTCCAGTAGGTATCACCTCCAGATTTTTTGGGCAACTTCAACGCAGTGTTCAAGTGTATGCAAAACAAAGTTTTATCAAAAGCTACATCAACATCTCCAGTGTATCAAATTAGGGTTTGAATTTGTCAATACCCTAATCTGAATTTCTTCTCACCCTTAATTGCATTTGTCCAAGTCCATCAACTTTTAAATGGAAACCAACTAAGTGAACTCAGTCAGAGACAAGAACCACACTATTTTATCTTAATTCATGAACCCTGTACTCTGGAGTGCCTATATTCCAGTACAGTACTGCTCTTGGTTACAGGAAGCTACCAAATCACTTCATTTCCTAACCAGACTTAATTAAATTATGGATTTATTTGTAGTTTTATTGCTTAAGGGGGCATTTTTGTTGGGCAGCAACAATCCAGCTGACAAGTGGAGACCCTGCATCTATATAAACAGAGTGGCAAAAGGCAGAAGCGGGTCTTAAACAGGGGACCAGGATCAAAGTAATCAAGTCTGATAAAGGAAGTAATTCAGACAAAGAAGTCAAGGTCAGGCCAAAACACAACACCTATTTCATCCTCCCAGTCTTTTATCCTTCCAACCCAAATGCTAGAGAAGATTAACCAAGCTCCTCAAGAACTCCAGGCACACAGTTACTGCTTTCAGCTTTCATGACGAGACTGAAAAATGAATGTATTAGCAGTGGCGGCCGGCAAACAGGGAACCAGAGGCGAGAGAACAACTTTGCTGACAACACAAAGCAAGAACCAGCTACTGCACAGCTACAGCTACACAAAACAACAGTTGAACTTCACCAGTCAGCTGGAACCTCTCAGCTACTAAATGCTATCAGGCTTGCTCCCCTATCACCGCAGCATATTTTAATTCTAAATATTTTTTTCTTTTTTCAAATTGCCTTTCCTTTTCCAAAATGCCTTTGAACAGCTATTACCTTATACAATCAGCATTAACTTGCCATAGTAGCTATCCATCAGATAACTAATTTAAAACAAGCAAAGCCTTTTATGTCTTGCTTCTGTCCACAGCCAATGCGTTACTACATGTTATTTGATTTTCTGAGCAGTGAGTGACATTTGAGGGATATTAGATCAAGACTTAACTTGCGTTTGATGTTTTTCCAAATTCAACGAAGAGAAGTGCCACTCCACAGGCGGCTAACAGAAGTGATACAACAAGATCCCCAAAACCTGAACCAAGCCTGGGAATTACTAGAAATTCACATGGAAATGCAGAAACAGTGCTGAACTATGGTAACCAACCAAAGCTGAGTCAACTCTGCTAAACAAACAAAAGAGCATTTATTTTAAACAAAAACACTAGACAAATATTTTTGTAGAGAAAGATACTTTTATTCTTAAAAGTTCACCTCTCTGAATCACAAAAAAAAATTTAAATATTCTCAAAATCTTTTCAGAGGTATCACTTCAATTTCTGCATCCATTAAGACAAATTCTTTAAACTACCAGTCTTGTTTCAATGACCTAATTACTTCCCATACATCAACTAATGCTCAAATAATTTTTGAAAGGCTGAAAAAAAAAACCCTCCTCAAGTATGGAACTTATTAAATATTGGGTTTGTAGCCAAAAAAACCAAAAAAGCCAACATAAAAATCCTAATATGGGCAATTTCAACCTAAAATTTAAGTTCTAAGTAGTATACCTCATCTACCATTGTGAAATTACACACCACCTACCACACTTCATGCATCACTGCTCAGGAATTTCAAGACCAAGAGCAGCCAAACCCATCAAGAACATTCATGTATTCCCAAGCTCAGAGGCACGTTTTGCAGAAGAGGTGCACAAACTATTAAAACCTGGATCAGAAAGATGTATACAAATATTAATTTATCAATATACTTGAAAAGTTCAATTTTATGGTCAAAGGTTAATTTTCAGCTTGTTTTTTTCCACAATAATTTAACATGATACTATGTTTAACACGCAAGCTAGAAAATATTAGAAACATAGGTAATGAAAAAATTGGACAATATGCCTAGACATTTTGTTTAACTGAATTCTCAAAATTATTTGCAATAGCTTAGCCTTTGCAAAATATTCATTATAGATTACCTCCTACACCGATGTATGATTCAAGAGCATTCTGCCATACCAATGTTGTTAGCCCCCACTTTGGTGGAATCCAATCATAATCCCTGCTCTGGTTTAGCTAACAACAAAGGAAAATATGGCAAATTTCTGGGATAATTTGGTTGCCTATCTGAGGTAGTAAGTCCGGAAAAAAGCACTGTTAAGAAAAGCCAATAATGTTTAAGCATACACTACACAATTAGATTGAATTTAATCAATAATTGAATTGAAACTACTAGAAGAATTTAATAGATCAATATATACAGCACTTTCAAAATGCTGATTTTAAAAGTAGCTTTTAAGAAAAACCTCAAAAATCAGCATACTACACAGAAGAAAAAAAAAAAACCACAAAATAATCAAACCCTTGCTTCACTTTTAAGAGTAAACTTCAGTCAAGATTTTTAGCAATACATCACTAAGCTCAGAAACATCAATCCACATCCATGTCCAAGTATTTTTATTTGCCATATATTCAAAGATGCCTTGCCGCTGGAAATCTCTTCCCATCAGTGCTGGTGACAGTGTGCTCACCACAATATGGAGAACAGTACATAAAAGTAAGCGACTTCTACCTAAATGTGTATTCATGTACCTTTAAAAAGATGAACATTTCTTGGGAACTGTTTTCGAGAACCTAAACTATGAGAGGGGTGGGACCAGAACATGCTCCCAGTGCCTGAGAAATCAGTAATGAATGAAACCGAAGCTGTGCTGGTGCGAGAGCAAATGCTGGCAAACAGGAAATTAGGTTCGAGGAAAGAACCAGAATGGGTTATGTCCTTTAAAACAAGGACACCTTCAGTGATTTTCAAATGAAGACTGCTGAATGGGGAAAGGTGGACTGCTGTGAGGCCCTATTTGAACTGTGCTGTAATTTCAAACTGGAAATTCAATAAAAAATAACCTAAAAATATAAGTGGTACTCCCTTGATTTACCTAATACCTTGCTTTTGTGACTGCAACATCTCATTCTGTTGACATCAAGAAAAACAAGAGTTGTATAAAGATTACAGCTGTAAATTATTAATATAGCAACAAATTAGCTCAGCAAAAAAAACAAAATTCTTCTAACGCTTGCAGTCTGCAAATCAGATTCTTCCTCAAACATTCCCTGATCTCTCCCACACCCACTTACCACTTGAGTCTTCTCCCAGATTTACCCTTCTTATTCCTAAAGCAAACATCGTCAGCATCTCAGAACATCTCCCTTCTCTCTAGTCACTTGCCAAATCTGTTCTTCCTCACTTTGGTCTCATATCTAGGCCTTAATTCAATGGAGTGAGAACACTTTCAACACGTTTCCATTCTCAGAAAAAAAAAAAAAAAATTCAGTAATCCTTCACAGCTTGATCTGTTTTATGTTGGACAACACACTTGGGAGGAGAAGTGCTGGGCATGGTATGCCTGTAAAATGCTTTTATCCACACACTCCCACATTACACGTAGTCTTTTAAAACACAGACCGTTGTATCTACTACTTGCAGTGCCTGGGACTGCCATCCAGCTAGGCCAGTTGAATGGAAAACTTTCTTGTCCCTCTTGGCCACAAGGATGGCAAATTAAAAATTACACTATCCCACAGCCACAGCAGTCTTATCAGCCAGTCTGAAACAAGAGCTAATGAAAACTATAAATAGAAGATGATACAGAAAATAGGCCAAACCCCAAAAGCCTTGTACAATTAAGTTCACACATTCTCTAAGGGGAAATGAAGTAATACCCCGTTATTAGCATACAGCATGTTACGGAATTGTCCAAGGTTTTCCACATCACCCTCATACTGTAAAACAGCAACAATTAATTGTCAGCAGCTTCCTACAGATGTGCAGTTCTTAGCACACATTTGCATTTGCTGCACTGGAGTTATCACCAGCTGCAGAGGTGGCTCGTTTTTCTTCTTTTGTGGCCCCATAGCAAAAGGACCATTTCTCTACCATCAAAACTGACATAATAGATGTACTCACATATGCTTCAAGCTCTGACTATTAACAGAAAACAAAATAAGCCTTTGGTTTCACTACCACCAACTCACTGTAGAAAATAACTCTTACAAAAGAAAAGGTGGTTAACAGGGACAACCTGCAACATCAGTAACTCAATAGTGGAGTTTAAACTGATTTCATGTTCCAGGTCTGATCCTGAGCTCCCGTCAGGCTGTATTATGCTTGCCCACTCATTCCCTTTTTTCTCTGTCAGGGAGCAATCAGCCCACACAGAGCGGGGACACTGACAGGCCACTGCTGCAAAAAGCAGCTAGGGACGCAGTGTCATTATCTGAACAAAACAAAACAATAGGGACTACAGCCATCTTGTACTACTCATGATAACATAAGCATCAATTTAGCAAGAGGCAGGATTTAAATTCATCCTGTTCTGCTGCCCAGCAAACCCTACATATTCGCTGGCCTCTGACTGATGCCCAGAAGGATCAACTTCATTGGAAACATCTTGTGCTGGTTCACCAGGTAAACTGAGGCACACTCTGCAGCTGAACTGTTATAGATCCCTTTTCACTCAAAGCCAGATTTCCCAACATCAACATGTATGAAAAAATGTTGATATCATCCAAAGAAAATCTTTGCTTTCCCTTCAGACCCCCTAACTTTTTACTCTCTGAATGCTACAGGGGAGCGGTACCCCCAGAATTTCCTATCTGCTGCCTGGCCACTGTCTGCTAGGAACATCTGCACCCTTCTGCCCAGCTCTGACTGCTCGTAGATGTTGCTCTGTCACCACCAACGTGCTGAAGAAGAGAGCACGCAGAAAACAGCGTGGTGTTGCAGCCCACGATTTCTTCCTGCAAGAAAATGGACTTGAGAAACCTGACAGACAGATTGCAGGAAGGAATGTTAATAGGTATCACAATGGCAGTAAAAGCACTCTTAAAGAGCTAAAACGCTTCCTCTGACTCTCCATCTTTCCTTTTGGTTTGGCCAATGTGTAAATATCTTCTGAATTCCTTTTCCTCCCACAGTCCTACTGAACAAATCAGTGTTTGCAAAATGAGAAAGTTTATAATTTGGGGCTTTTGAATTAGCTAATGTTTCTCACATCTTACCTACCAAGCAAGGGCTATTATTTGAAAGCCTTGCGCAACTTCTCTTTATTTTCTGTAGGCACTGAACATTACGTATGTGTACCGGATTCCTTGAGTACTTAACAACAAACACCTCCAGTGAATTACAAAATTAAAATGTGGCATTACGGAGTATATTTGTATTAGGACTGCAGGAATGTTTGCATTCAGCATCAGCTAAATGGGAACGGCTCTTTAGCAACATCAGATTAGGACAGAGTTGCGCGCCAGTGACTGCAATTTAGATGACAGATTTGCCCAGTAGAATTCCATAGGAGGAACGAATGCTCTGCTGGCTCCTGCTACCAAACACCACACATTTAGCTAAAGATTGGGTAATTGTCAAGAAATAAACAGGCCGCTTAAAGTACTGCTGAACAAACAGCTGCAACCAAGTGAAGCAATATAATTTTTTAGTAATTTAACAATGGAGTCTTAACTGCAGTTTAGAAAAACTAATAGTCTAATGATTAGACTTCATTAGGATGGGTACAAAATGTTTCCTGGGACATTGTCTCCTACTGACATAAACGGTGGCTGAAACTTTCTCCATTAACATGACTCAGGTCCTTTATAAATACAGAGGGGAGAGGTTTGGTTGTTGCTGCAGTTCTTTGGGGTTTGTTGGGGGTTACTGTTGGGGTTTTTTGTTTTGTTGTGGTTTTGTTGTGGGTTTGGGTGCTTTTTTTATTTTAACATCAGCTTGATTACAATCTACATTAAGCAGTGATTAGTTGCCATTAATCCCCCAAAAGTAAGAGACGTCTCTTTCGTGCCTCTGTTCATATCCTTCCTGACAAGACTATGCACCACTCTTGTATCATGTCAAAGGTGCACAGTGCTTTGCCACAAAACCAAAATAACCTGAGCCATGTATGCAGAAGATACAGCTTTGCCCTCCTCCACTTCCCTAATAAAAGACTAATTCATGAGCCTAAGGGAAGGAGTGAGGGGCTGTGTTTGCATTTCTCAAAGACTACTTTCTGCTACTTTTGCATACTAGTTTGAATAACATTAGCACGGATATTACCTGCTGTAAGAGACCGTGAGGTATATCTACTCTGCAATTTCTGCTTTATATTCCCAGCAGTCCAGGTTTTCAAATTACTTCTAACAATTATTTTGCAACCATAACACAGTAACTGCCACCAGTAATTACACTCAGGGGTTGATCTATTTCCTAAGTCAACTTGCAGCTTTGCTTTACCTCATTTGGGTTGGTCATACACTCACACTAGGTTTTGGGAAAAACATTTGGGTCCTTCAACATTGCTAAGGTACCCTTCTTCAGCACCTGTTAAAATATAGTCTTAAAATAATCAAAAGGGATTTGGTACTCCATTTTTACCCTGCAAAAGTTCCTTTACATTTTGAATTATATTGACAGGCTTCAAAGATTGTAGGTGTGGAGTAGCCTTTTCTGTAAATGGTTATTCTGGAGCCTGATTTTTTTCTCTTTTGTTTTTTTAAATTACTTCTGTTTAATGGGGAGAACACCTTGGGCATTTTCAATGCATCTGGAAATAGGTCTTCACTAACAAGGCTGTTTGCAGTCCAAAATTCTGGTTAAATTCCCACTGACTTCAGCAGAAACAGGATCCATGGTGGTTTCTTACATTTAGGCTTTTCTTAGTCATTACCTAACCACAATGTTTTACAATCATTCCAGGTCCACTTCTAGAGAAAGGGATAAAATATTGAGGAATAAAGAGGGTCTCTTTTTGGCACATACCTTGCTAAGATTCTCTTTAATCTTTTTCAAAATAAGAAGCAAATGTGACCACAAAACTAAAAGTTGACAAAAGTCCTGCTTTCTTCCCCTAAACCAAAGACTAGATTTCAGACTGACAGCATTCTTCGGACAACATGATTTTTTAAAAGTTGTCCATACAGAACATGAACACAAAGAAAATGCCCTCATTCTTTAAAAAAACAAACAAACAAAAACACACACACACACACAAATTAGCTTTTACTACTGGATATTCGAACTCCACTAAGCAGGGGGTGCCCTTTTAAACTGATTATCTTCATCTTTCAAGCTGCCGCTTACAGTTTTTTGCCAATTTTTCGGGATCCTACCCAATCCAAAGGTTATGTTTGCATAGCTGTTGCAGAAGAGAGGCACAAAACCCAAGGTAGGACTTATTTATTTTGGGGGATCTTCTTTGTTTGTTGTGTGTCACACACCAGTAGCTTGCTACCACACCAGCGCTTGCATTCAAAAGATCCCCCAGTAGCAGATCCTCACAAAACAACCAGCCCTCAAAAAGTCAAAACATTTCTTTCAACTGAGGTTTCACTCCTTTGGGAGAGATCCAGCGATCAACTGTAATCTAGATCTTTCACTTATACTTTTATTATAAAAGGATTTTTACTTTCCCTTCCACAAAAGTATGTGGGCAGAGAGCAAGCCTTGCTTCCTCCAGTCAGCACATGAACCACACAGCCCTGATACAGGCAAAAGAAGTCTGCTCATGGCGGGGCAACTGGAGTGAACACCAATTTATATCATGTCAGTAAGGTGGGTATTAAGAGATGTCTTAATACTACAGGGTTAAAATACCAGAGTACATGCTGATCTTCTCCTCACATGCTTGTGTGTGTTGCCTGTTAAGCAGTCGATGATAAGCCTTGAAGATATGCAGAATATGAAATAACAGAACAGGTAGCACCGCAGCTTCAGTCAGATGCCAACAGCAGAAGGACAAGCAGCCACAGAAAGTCATCACGTCAGTCACTGAACCAGACTTAAAACTGGGCACGGACAAACACAAAGGTAGTCAGGAACTTCAGGAAATCCAGATTCCAGAAGAGGTGTTGGTGCCCCTACCTACCCACCATCAAGTCGCCCACGATAGCTGAGCATACCCGTAAATCCTAGAGCAGCTGACAAACACCATCGCGCTCACGGAGTTACCCCCAGAACAAGGTCCAAGTTTCCATGCACCCATATACCCAGACTTTTTATTGCTTGGAAGAGAAAAGCTAAATTTACATGGCTGAAAGCACTGTGTATTTCCACACCATTCACCTTCCTTTTCCATTTAAAATAGAAAGAAAAGAAGTCACCCAAACACCACCCCACAGATCTTATTCTTGCCTGTTGCAATTTCCCCCTCCTGAAAACCTCCCTGGCAGGCTCCTTGTAATATTTATAAATACCATTTGGAATATTTTTAGCCTAGTATTTTATAAAAATAAGACAAGTCACGATAGCTATACATGTCTTGGCCTATACATCTACTCTCTCATACATGTCTAATATTGAATCTCATTCAAAGGACAGAGGAGTAAAGGACAACAGAATAGCTAATTTTCCACACACCTATAAAAGCAGGCAGGAGAGGAGATCTGAGCATAAGCATCCCATCAGAGACATGGGTTGCAAGGAGAACAAATACCTTATTAAGTACCACAGAGCCACTGCAGAAGAATGGCTCCACAAAATTCCCTAGCCACAGAAAAGCTTCAAATGGAAATTATTGCTTCTTTGCAAGTCAATCTGTCACAAGAGAAAAACCTGCAGGAAGTCAGACTCGATTAAGTCCCAGTTCTCCCAGGACTAGCTGCCAAGGTAACAGAACAGTGCAAGGTTTCACCCTACCATTTGCCATCACTGTCTATTCTGCACATCAATTTCTCTTCAGCAAAACACTGCTGGTTTTAATGAAAAACAGAGAGGGGGGAAATAAAAAAAAAAATTGGATGCAAGTGTTCAGGAAGAAGAAGCAATACTTGCCCAAACCCAGGCTAAAAAAGCATCTACTTAGGGGCAGAGGAGGCTTAGATAAATTACATGCACTGTTTAGACATGTTTGCTTGTCTCAAGCGTTGAACTGTATCCACAGTTTTGTCATTTTCATTCTCAACAGTCACTTTCAGTAGGACACCTGAAATCACAGGATAAAAATAATCAATTTATAAATCAAGGTATCTCCAGCTATTCCTGTGTCTCTCTTATCAAGAGATATCTCGAACAATGAGACCAGTTCAAGAAGCTGCATTTCAACACACAGTAATCACTCTTGTCCAGATGTCCATGAAGTTAGAAGCCAGCAGATAGTATTTTTATTAACATCTAGCACGACAAACAAAGGCACTTCCAAATGAAATGTAACACTTTGTGGATTTAGAGAGGGACACCTTCCTAAAACATCGGTAGAAAGCATCTCCCTCCCACAGAAGGAAAACAGACGGTCTCATGGCAGACAAATTCTACATATACTCACAGGTACTGAGTTTTCTCTCACTTTGTTTCAGCGAGAACTATCATCTGGCAGTTTTAGGAAGCAAAAAGATCTATTCACATGAGATACAGGCAAGCTTCCCGTGTCAGAAATCTGCTACGAGGTAGAAGGAGCTCCAGCTGTACCCTTGCTTGCCAAAAGATTTTCCAGGGTTTCTCCTGGAGTGAACTTTGTTTTAACACAGCCTTGCACTCTTTGATCACTGAAGGTAAATCTCCAGAGCCCTTTTAACTGCTACAGCCTGACCGTCTGTGAACTGAACAATGGCAATAGTAGCTGTATCTGTTCTGCATGTTCAAGACTGGTGCCAAAACCATTGTATCATGCAATCATGACTACTACACTGCACTACTCCAGAGTGTGATTTTTCAGCCTTCTAATGTTTCATGAGAAATAGTTCCTACAGTATGCCTAATTTCTAGCCTAAATCTATTCATCGTCAGCTAACACGCACTTCTTCTTGCTTGTGCTAATGCTATTGGGTTTTTGTTTTGTTTTCAAATGTAAATGTATTTTCTCCCTCCCAGAAAAATATTTAGAGAGGATTATCTCATGGTCCTAATTCTGAATAAAGCATAGCCAGTACTGCTCACTTTCCTCCCAGTGGCTTCCTCATCCCCCTGACCACCCCAATAGCCCTCTTCTGCTACCACTTCTATTTGAGCCCACCTTCGCTGAGCAGGGTTAACCAAGGCTGTACAGATGATTCCTGGTACATCATGGCAGCGATACTTCCTCATCACAACCAGGAATATTCCTTCGGAGAGAGGGTGATTCATTTTCACCCACCTCCACGACTCTTTTTCCTTCTTCAAACTTTCACCTGGAATCAGCACTTCCCTAGCTCACCCTGCGTGACTAAGCTCGACTGCTCCATCAGTCACAGACCTACTTTCACACGTAAAAACTAGGAAGGGTCTTCAGACACTCAAGTAACCAATTGGTTATTGGTTTGGCTGTAGGTTTAACTTGTTTAGCTTGTAAGTTTAACTACTCCCCAAAATAATCTGTCTTTCAACCTCTACCATCTTCCTTCTGACCTCTCTCCAAGCCTCTCTAGATGAAAAGGTAGAGCAGCTGGTATTCTTGCCACAAGTTACACATCCCAGATATTCCTTCTTTCACACTGGATAAGCATGAGCTCCACTAGAAAAAGCTTTTTTCTCCCCCCTTGAACATGAAGCTCTAGCAAAGCCATTTGGTAGATGGTTAACTGGTTCCCAGAGTGCCATAAGAAATGGCACCTCTTCATCTCTCAGCCAGTGTCACCACTGTCTCTCTTTACGCTGCTTATTTGCTTCCACAAAAGAACAATGGAGAGGCTTAATATCAACTTCACTCCCTTCAACAGCTCTCCTAAAGAACTAACTTCTCCTTACAGTGCCATCCAAAGAGTCCTTATGCAACAAGGACTTTAAGGATGCCTCTTTGATCTGAAAGGACACCCTTAACTGTCCTACAAATTGTTTTAACACAAAGGCATTAGAATATAGAGAGTAAGTGCAACTTCCTTTGCTCCTGCTTTCCCAAGATACAGAATTCAATGCTTTATCACCCAGAGGCGTCTTTGTTTCATTTTGGAGGTGCAGGTTTTCAAAGGTCAGTGGAAAAGATTAAAGCACAGTATCAGGACATTACATATGCTCCATTGTGCATAAAAACCGGATACCTTAAGGTCAAGTCTTTACAAAGATATTCAAACACCAGTATGCTCTTGTAGACACGAAGAAGAACAGACTCCATAAAGAAAGTAAGTAGAAACATTTTAGGATGTGACTGCTCTCTACTCGGTTTTCTTTCCATTGTAGTAAAGCCTGGAGTTTAATTATTCTTATTCCTAGTTCAAAGCACCTCTAGCACTTTAGAGCATACAAATTATGAAAATTTTGGAAAATTATAGAAAAAGAAGCAGAAAGCAAAAAACAAGAGAGCCTGCATACAGAGCATATTTGTGGGCCCAGGAAACTTGTACCAATGCTGACCAGACTGTGGTCACAAACTTTTTAAAACTGCTTTCTGCTGACAGTAGGGAAAAATGAGTCTCTCCTTGCTGCCTGTACTTAGAAAATAAAGAAATCTACCACAAGTAACTCTGACAGTACAGCACCCACCAAACCTTTTGTTACTCAGCACCTATTCCTCATAAATTATCTCCTCTTTTCCTCCTTCATATATGCTTTTTCTTTCTTCCTGGTCCTCTTGTCCAACAGTGTAAGGATTTCTGCTAATATAAGACCCTCATAAGGACTGTTGCCTCTATAAGAGAGGGAGAACAAGGCAAAGATTACTAGTACACCCACACCAAAGCAATTCCAAGGCAGCACTACACAAAGTCAGGAACAAAGCAATTACCAAGACCCCAAGATATGCCCACTCCCCACCCCTGCAAAGGAGAAAATCTTTGTGACAGTAAATGTGGAAGTGTTCAAGGCCAGGTTGGACGGGGCTTTGAGCAACCTGGTCTAGTGGAAGGTGTCCCTGCCCATGGCAGGGGGGCTGGAACTAGATGGTCTTTAAGGCCCTGCCAACCCAAACCATTCTGTGATTCTCCCACTCACTCCTTAGGACTCTGGATATTTGGATTCCTTACCTTGGGCCTTTGGCTTCTTTGCTGAAACATTAAATCCAGCTACTTAGGCTAGAGGTCACCCCTTGATTGCTTTCAACCCAAAGGCTGGAGCATTAGGATGTGTGTTACATGCTTGTGTGTATGTTTTCCACTGGAGAGAAAGGACGCTGCTCTTGCTTCTGGGGTCCATTACTCCTGCTAGCCTGTCTGCACAGAAGGATTCCCCAACCAGTTTGCATCTGAAAAGGGGACTTGATAATTCTTCTTCATCTCTGAAAC
Organism: Strix uralensis; assembly: GCF_047716275.1. NCBI lineage: Eukaryota > Metazoa > Chordata > Aves > Strigiformes > Strigidae > Strix > Strix uralensis. The sequence continues at coordinate 11,180,170 of NC_133977.1, read as the reverse complement.
TGTATTTTGAAACTTCAGTCTTTCCCACTGAAACACTTTTATCATCACAGTGACTTTGCCAGCAGACTTAAAATATATCAAGAAATGGACACAAGTTTACTTGCTGATACCAAATGGGAAATTTCCTAGTAACAAAGAGTTGGGAGAAACAAAAAGATTAAGCGACTGCACAGTTTTCTCTAAAAGCTATGCCACTAGCTCTTCGTATGGAAAAAGACCACTTGGATGGCTCTAGCCCTGCGACTGGATGATACATTAATCTAAAATCTCGAGTCTGCAAGCAACTCCAAAGACTCTACATGTAGTTACTTAAAGGAAAGGTAAGCAAAAGGTAATATGAACTGCTTGGTTTTACAACAAGATTCTTCAAACACAAAGCAAAGAATCAGCAATGGCAGGAGTCACTGAAAATGGCCACGAATACCATAAAAGCTCTACTCCAGCTCTACTCAAAGAAGAGCCTGTCACAGGCCAGGCTGCTCCCTGAGGATCAAGCCACACATTTCACAGTTACCTGCCTCCCTGATACAGGATATGACTGCAACAAACATGATACGCCAGTGGCTTCTGGAGGATGGGGGACAGGTACCAGAGGTAAGTAAAGAAGTAGAGGCCACGTGAATAGAGGAAAAACACAGCTTGGCAGGAGACCAAAGGCAAAAATTATGAGAAAGTGGGGAAGAGAGTTAATGTCCCTAGTGAGGTATGGAAGCTAGGAACCCCAGATAGAGTCCCAGACTGCCTTCCTTTATTTTCTCAGTGAGCAGAGGTACTTCTATTCAAAGGGAAAAACACTTTATATATATTTATATATTTTTATATATGTGAAAGGACATGGAAGAGTTTTGAGAACTTCACCTTCCTCTTCCCTCACCATTCTCCCCCAAGATGGGGCTTAAGTCCAACAGCAAAAAAAGAGGAGATCTTGGTCTCCACACTTTGTTCAGACACCAAAATCTGGAGTCATACAAACTGAAAGAACAAAGCTTTCATAATCTACAAGCAAACTGGGGCACAACTGTAAAGGGTGCATGTCTTGAGACTAATGCTCAAACCCACCAGGAAAGAGTCACAAGGACCCTTGCTGCAGTTCCAGTAGACTCTTCAGCAGCTACTTCACAGCACATGACAAAGAGTTGCAGCCCTTTCCATTATCCCATCAGAGCAAAATAAAAATCTTTACTTTTTTTTTTAGGAACTGCAAAACAAAGGAAAATTAATGTTATTCTTTACTGCTTCTTTATGACAAAGCATGCCTTGATGTTAGTTTATACATCAGAAATCAAGCTCTGGTTTCCTTCTTTTTGAAGGATATGAATGGAGAGGTTACATAAGGGTGTAATAGGAGCTGTTACTTCCTTTCCCAGTTGAAGAGAAAAAGCTGTGGATCAGGTTACAGACTCAAGGGCTGGTCATCACTACCGCAGCCTTCCTAAACTTTTTGCCAGTAGTCCCCCAACAAACAGGAGAAGCTACTTAGAAGGCTCTGGGAATTCCTAAGACTAAGTACATATCTATTAGGGGGGAAAAAAAGCCTTTATTTTGGTCTTTCATCAAACTCAGGAAATTCCCCAAGCTTGACGCATACAATCACTCAAATTGCCATTTTCCATTTCAGTTTGTTCTTCATTAGCACAATAAAAAGGATGAATGAAATATATGGTAAGATTTATAGGACATGTGACACGTGAGCTACACTGAATAAGCTTAGCACACTGACGGAGTGCTTAATTTTGGCAGCTGTGTTAGCATTTGTCCCGGCTCTAACCGCATACGGCAAGCAAAAGGAGGAAACATAGTGTCCAGATTGGCCTACACGAGCACTAAGCTGTTCTCCAAACCGTCCCACTTGCGCTTTCTTCACCTTCCTCTCCGGTTCCCAAGCCACTGCTATTACTGCTGCTGAAGGAAGATGAGATCAGACTCCAACACAAGGAATTTCTGTTCCCACAGAGCTCAGAGAAACCAGATGATCTCAGAGGATCATGTGAAGCGAGTCCATGACACTTCCATGAGGCAGAGTATCTCCAGTATATTGCCAGCAGTTTCTTAAGAGTGCACAGTGGGAAAAATTAATGGCTTTGCTTATGTTTCCAATTTTTCTCTCCCACTTCCTCCTCTCATTTGCCAGACTTTTATTTTCCCTTCCCCTAGAAGCACTAGTAGGCTTGCAATGTACATTTGCCCTTCTAAAGGGAATTACATCAAGTCTTGCCCAACGTTTGAAAGGGCTAACACACATAGCTACATTAAACTACCTTCCCCTGGCATCGTTTCCTCACAGAGTCCCTCCCCTCAGACATGGGAAACAAAACAAAACAAAAAAAAGGAAAGACAAAAAGGCAAGTTTCTGTGATCTAAGATGCTTTCATGAGTTCTTTCACCTTTCCCTTGCAGAGCACTTAATCTGTCTCTAGTGCCCATACAGAGCCAGAATCTTTTCAGATGTCCATCAAATATGCCACCTAACACCACAGAGGTGTTTCCAGAAACATCATCTTTCCTAAGGACAGGGAGAACTTGTGGTAACCTAACATACCAGTAATTGCTACACGATGGTAAACGCCAACATGAGCAGTGATCACTGTACATTGCTCTGGGAATAATGGGAATGCTCCAACCATTACACCTTCACACAGAATCAAGCCAGAGGCAGCACTTTGCATTAAGCACTAAATTAAAGACATTCTTAAACTCAGGCCTGGGACAACTGGAAATAAAAACACGTGCAGAGAAGAACGTCGTTAGCTTTAATATGTTTAAAAGCAGTCAAGCCCTGAACTCTACTTTAACAGATGGGTTGGACTACTCCTGTTCCCTAACACTGCACACTTTTGGGGGAAGCCTTGTTTTTGACACAGGGCTTGACAAAGTGATGATTCATCCAGGGAAGGATGGGCAGCTTGTTGCCAGCCTTAATTCACAATTAACAATAGGACAGCCGGATATGGGAAACTCATGATTCAACACAAAAATTGCAGAGTCAGCCATTTTACCCGACCTTTACATTTTCCAGTGGTCATTCCTAATCTGGATATATTTTAAATAGTTTCTCCAACATATTTAAGGGTAGCTAGCTTTGATTCATTACTGTCACGTTTGTCCTATAGGATAGCAGCCCTGATGAAATGCGTAGCAATTGACTTAATCACATCATCTGAAATGGCAAAGGCTGAAATTCCTCGAAAAAGCAAACGGCAGGCGTGCGCCCGGCCGTCGGAGCGCGCAGGTAGCGTGGGCCAGACAAGTGGGCGCTGCAGCCCTGGGCCAGCCCCGCTCCCCGCGGGCCCTGCCAGGACGGCCACGGCTGTGCACGGCGGATCCGGCCGCTCCGAGGAACAAAGGGATGCCCGGCCCCAAACCCGGCGGCAGCAGATGTCCTGCACCCGAGCCCAACAGCCTCGGCCTCCGGGCGTGCAGACAGACGGCCGTAGCTGCGAGGCTGCACCCCGGCGTCCCCTCTGAAAAGCCCTTCCTCGAGCCTCTTCTCCAAAAGCCACCCGACGGCAGAATTCATCACCCTGCTCCAAGTTACCAGCCCTCTTCTCACCGTCCGCCCCTCTCCCCATACCCGAGCCCGCTCTTTTCAATTAGGCGAAGCCGCGCGCACACACGGTAATTATTTTGGACAAGAAAAAACAGATGCCACAGTCTCTCTCCAGAAAAATCACACACACACATTCTGATTTTCACGGGTAAGATCCGGACCGGCTCAGTGTACACACCAGCCTTCGCGCCCCAACGAAGCCGCCTGAAGCCCGCAACCACCCTCCAGGTGCCCGCGAAGCCCACAGCGCCCGCAGCCCGTCCCAGAGCCGCGGGTTTGCCCCAGGAAGGGACGCCCAGGAGGCACCGGGGTTCCCGTGCTCGGCACCGGGACCCCGGCACCGCCGCCCGCTCCTCGCAAGGGACGCGGCACCGAACACCCCTCCCCCGCCCCAGTACCCCGAAGCCCCCATGGGGGGCGCGGCGGCTGCCGCCCCGTCCCGTCCCGCACCACAAAGGGGGCCGGGGCCGTGCGGGCGGGGGATGAGCCGTACCTCTGCCGCCGAAGGGCGCTGCCCGCCGTCCCGCGGCAGCCCGCCGCCTCCCGCCCCGAGCCGGCGGCGGACGCGACGCTGCCCTACCCTGTCCTGCCTTTCCCCGCCGTGCCTTGCCGGAGCGGAGCGGGGCGCAGCCCCGGCCCCGGCCCCAGCCCCGGCCCCGCCCGCGCGGGGCGGAGGCGCCGCCGCCCGCCGGCCCCCGGCAGCGCGCGCCCGCCCGCCCCGGCCCCGCAGCGCCGCCCGGCGGGCGCCGCTCCCCGCGCCGGGGGCGGGGGAGCGTGCCCCGGCCGCCCCGGGGCTCCGCCGCAGCCCCCCCCGCCACAGCTCCCCGTGTGCAGCGGCAGGTCCCCGGCCGAGCCCGCAGGGGCCGAGCGGCGGCAGGTGCTCCCCGCGGGGACCCCCCCGGCCCGGTGCCCCGGCGCTGCAGGGGAGCGGGGCGCCCGCCCGCCCCTCCTCGCCCTTGCACGGCTCAGCCCTAGGCAGGGGCACATCTCCAGCGTACCCCGCTCTTCAGTTTGTCCCTCCTGTGCTTCACCTTTAGCCTTCAAACACGGCCCAGAACGGGAACCTGCCCTGTTCCAGCAAGAAACCCAACATCCCCGACTGGATTTCTGCAGTAATGTTTTCAGCACCTCCTCGAGACATTTTAAATGTAAGCACCCAAAAGTATTTACAGCAAGCTTTGACATCTCTTACCTGCCCAGTCCCGCCCCTGATAAGCACAAAAGCCATCAACAACGTCGGGCGACTACCCCATTGTGTGGAAAGAGGGAAAAAAAAGAAAAATCCCTAAGGGTGTAATTCATATCGTGTCTCGGCCATTCCCTGGCCTAAAACTGGGTCTGAGGGCGAGTAAGCTGACATTTCTCCCCACCCCATAAAAACTCCCCGATGCACAGATGAGCCAGGGGAGCACTCAGGTCTGCACGTTACACTCACACACTTCCTGGCAAAATACCCTGCGTGAATAGTTTCACTGCATGTGCTTTTTCCTAAGGAACCAATTACCACATTAGCTTTTTGTTATTTTTTTCATGTTTGCAAGTAGGCTTTTTCCAAGCTGGGTTGTTTTAAAACAGCAACGAGCTTCAATTCAACTACAAGCTGACCCTGTGTTTGATAGGTATAACAGTGAAGAGGACCTGAACTACAGACACACTTACATCACCAGATTCAATACGATCAGAACCATACAGTAAAGATGCAAAATGCATTTTAAAAACCTTTCTCATTAAAACACTTCAGTTATTTCAAAGTAAATACTGTATTTTCAGCCACATATGATAATCCTTGGTAGTCTTTCTGCATATAGAAAGAGATTGTATTCTCACACAATTTTTCAAGTCTGTAATTATACAAATGCTGGAGACAGCTTTCAGATGAATCCCAGGAACTAGAGCCCTGCAGCCCTGCTGATTCATAGACTCATCACTATTTTATTATCTGTAGATTTTCAGAGCAGATGCTTAGCTCCTAGGATTTGTCTCACCCTTAACTTTTTATATCTGTAAAAATAATGACTGCTTTCATTAGAAGTGACCAAAAACTGGTTCAACAAAATATTTTTCAACTGAAAAATTGAAGGCTTGGTCAAAACTCAGTTCTGCGGAAACAGTGACAGCCTGATGCAGGTATTCTCAGGAAAATAACTTAAGTTTGGGGTGGTCTGAAAGAGACATGGGCAGCACCATGCCCCTGTCCTTTTGCCCCATTCTCCATACAGCTTTCCTCATGACTCAGCTTGTGGTTCTGGGACATAGTTATTGCATTCTTTCCCAATTAATGGGGGGGGGGGGGGGGGGGGGAAGTAATTTCCTTTTACTCCAAATCTAAATGAAAATGAAATTCAGGTTTTTGTAAGGAAAGCAGTTACTGTCCAGCCAACACTATTTATCAACAACATACCCAGAACAGTAAGAAGCATCACAAGACAGTGACTGCAAACATTTCACGGACAAAGTACCTATTTCGACTTTACACATTAAAATGATCATAAGTCATCACATTGGCATGAAAATACAAAATTTTCTACCTCAGAGGTTAAAATTCTCCATTTCATCCAAAGAGAAGCATCAACATTGGAAAAAAGCAGTGTAGCTTTCCTTCCATGGTCCTACCGCTGTGCTTCAAAAGCATTAATGGTGGCTACTTGTCAGACACACTCTTCATGCCCATTTGATGCTTAGATTCCTGTAAATAAGAATGTCCATCTGTAACAGCTGGTGATATTTTGTAGCATTTATAACACAGATAATATTAAGCATCCTCATGAGGCTGCTTTGTCCTCCAGGAAACAAACCAAAAATACCCAGAGTTTTCCCCTAGTCTTCCAGCACTCCATTCCTCCCTTGTTTCAGATCTCTGCAAAAGAAGATATATCATTACCCATCCTTATTCTGGGGCAATTTTCCACTCTCACTCTTTATAAAATGTGAATAAGCAGCCTATCCCTATACCTTATACTCTTGACTTTGTAGGGTAAGCAAAGAAACAAACATTGGTCCTGAAACCTGTGTTCTTTCGGTAAAGCAAGTTAGTGCAACGCAAAGGGTATCACAACTCAGTCTAGATTTTTTTTGCTTTTCACTACATCTACCGGGCTACCATAATTATCACTGACACAGTTTGCAGTAAATACAAAAAAAAAAATCTAAAATAAACTAAAAGACATACCTGGTCACAGATGATCAGGCAGATACAGAGAATTCTTTTCTTTAAGAAATGGCTCTTTTCTTAAAGCCAAATGGTGTATCCTGGACCATATAAGACACATCAGGGATAATCAGTATTCAACACACATTCAGGTCTCTTTTGAACATTAGAGATAACCTAGAGGATATTTAAGGGGAATTTCCAACTACTGAATCATTAACTATGCTTTCTTTAGCACACACACGTCATTCTGTAAGGGCATAGGCAGAGGCTTCATTTGGCAACAGCCTACAGCAATTTCAGAGAGAAAACGGGAATGTGGCTGCATCCCTGTCTTGCAGCTCCCAAGCCATGGACTCCCCAGAAGCTGTGGCAGACATCTGTGTACATCAGAACAGTTTAGGAGCTGCTTATTTACAGATGGTCTTTTTTTTTTCCTTTTCTTTTTTTGGATGTTTCCAGAGGATTATAGATTATAGTTTCCTGATTACAGCCTTAAGTCCTACAGCTTCACAAACCAAGCAAGTCATATACAAAACCAACTGTAAAACTAGCTGTTGCTAAGACTGCAAGGGCAAAATTGGAGATTCAGGGTCCTGTTTAGACTGACGAACCATGAATCAAACACACAACAGTCCTTAGACTTGCCTATGACAGTCCCTGGCAATTAGAAGAGCACTAGTTAATGGCTAGAAGTACCTCCTAGCCAACCTTGCTGAGAAAAGAAAGCAAAGAATAGCTGAGCCAGCCACTTCAGAGAACAAAAACAGAACTACTGTGAACCATAATTTGTACTGCCTGTCAGGATTTGCAACAAGGCAGGATAGTAATCTAGTCTCAGTTGTGTTCATGGCTCTAGGATGAGGTTAGCTCACTAGAAATACAAAAATATCTGACATTATTAGATAAAATGGTAGAAGTCTTCTCAAATGCATTTAGTTGGTAGAACGATGCATTAACAAATCAGTACTTAAGACAAATATTATTATATTTATAACTTAAAATTAGCTTTCATTAGCTTAAAAAAAAAAAAAAAAGAAAAACAAACCCAATCCTTGTTTTTCTTAACCTTTCTTTCAGACACCAAGGATAGTTACTGATTGACATGATTTATTATTTAACATTTGTTTGGATATACAATTCTCATATATGGAGAGATTAGCTATCAAATTATTCCTATTCATAAACGATGAAATTGAGTCAGCAACAATAACTCAAACAAACCAAAAAGCAATTCCTTGACAGAGCTGAAAACACAATTTAGATGTCTGTGTTTCTAATCTCATGCTTAGCCACAAGACCAAGCTTGGCCATTTTTCCTATACTCAGTGAGAAAATTCTGCATACTCATAAAATGTTGCAGCTATACCTCTGTTCTAGATCACTGGGACTGAGTGCATATCAGAAGTTGTGGGAATATACCCTACAGTAGTTATAATTCTTTTCCACTTCAAGCAAAACAAAACAGTACTCGTAAGACAATGTCAGGAAATCTTGCTCTAAGACTGAGGACAGGGATTTAACAAGAGTAGTCTCTGGCTTCTGTGTCATGGAAAATGGCCACAGGTTTGAGCTCTGTCTGCATACAAGTGAATGATTCAACAAACAAGCTGCCAGTGGTCCAAAGAATTCCAGTTTTGTGACTAGAAAACCAGAAAGCAAAGACTGTACATGAACACAGCTCATCCTTCACCCACCCGTGGCAAATTAAACTGCATGCAAGTTAGAACGAACAAGCAGTGGCTCTGTACAGCTCCTCAGGTGCTTTGGGAAGCATCGGTTAACTCAGCACTGAGATAGATCATCTGCCTTCTCCAACTGTAGATCTTATACAGGATTTGTATTCCCACCTGTCAAAACACTGTCAGCTTTCTATTTTGCCATGATGTCTCCTCATTTTGCCAAATAGGGACTTTCCCTTTTTGTCCAGAGGCAGGAATAAGCCTTCAATTAGCATGGCATTTTTCTCCTTTGCAGTGAAGACCGGCATAAGACAGCCTGAGGGTCTAGGCCTAGAATTCAAGAGAAGAGGTTGCCCCAGGGGAGATTTCACTCTGTATTTTTGCATTAAGCACAGGACAGGATCTGAGAAACATCATCCACTTTTTTCCTGGCTAATTCAGGCTTGAAATCAGTTTGGTGCTTGACGCAAGCTACCAAAGCCCACCAACCTAATCTGTTATGTTTCATGCTAACAGTCTTATGATAGACAAGAAAGCCCTGGTATGGAGGTGGCTCAGTCCCCAGCTCCTGCCATCACCCACCAGGCTCTATCTAGCAGCTGAGTGCTGCCTAGAGACATCAACATGTTTGGGCCTCTCAAAAGGCACGTCTGGAAAAGTGCCCCCTGTCAGTGCTAACACTGGTGAGATCTTTACATCAGCATGAACAACTTACAATAGCAATACGTTCAAAGTTTCATTTCCACAGTTGTTTCATTTGAAAACACATTTAAAAACCAACTGGGTATAAGGGCAGCTGATTCAGTTCAAGAAAATTTCCCCTGAAAATGGATTTGGTGTCCTCCTCAGCAGCCAGCAGGGAAGAAGAAGGATGGAAAGAATTCTGGAGAATTCAACACTGGCAGGCTCTGCAACTCTGTGAGCCTCTTGCACAAGGGCACATCCTCAGTCTGATTCAGTGATCTCAGTAGCTGGACCCAAAAGCCACCAGGCAGAATGAACCTCAGCATGGGTCATCTGCTCTGAAGGGCTGAGAACCTCCCTCTTCCGTACTTGGGTGATTATTTTCTGGTTTCTCTTTGTACGTACCTGGGATGCAGTGCACAGAAAAATGGACTTTCCATGGAAGCAGATACTGCAGTGTCTGATGGACTCACTAGCTGCTGGATCAGCACACTGAGTCATGAAACTAGGAGTCTCCAAACGGGTTTTTTTCTCTTACTGTTTTTTAAACAAACCACATACCACTTTTCCTGCTAACCTGCTTTAGTAACTCTGCTTTTCAGTTCAAAAGTATATCCATTACAATTAAGAAAAATCACAGAAAAAAAAAATTAAAAACACAAGAGAGCTACAAGAACCTTCTGAACTGTCATCTCGTTAATTCTGCAAATTTGGAACACATTTCAAGAGTTTAAGGAAGATTTTGATCAGAGGTAACACTTGGAATTTCAGACTTGCTAAGTAATATTCACCCAACCACCCAAAGGATTGTGCTGTTGATGTTACAGAACAGGAGAAGGTCCCATTTTTCCTAGTAGAACAAATTAATCTTTCTTCCCTCCATAAAAGAAATCTTTCGAGACATAACTGCATGCATCCCTTCACAAGCACCCTCCCAGGCAAATCATAAAAACTGTAATTAGGGGAGGAAAAAGGCCCAGTGTCCTGTGAGATTCAAAAGTTCATGTCAGATCAGTCCTCACCTTAAGTGGCAATGGAAAAATCTTCAGTCTGAAACCATGTTTCACGTGAGAAGAGTCTCTGTGCACCAAAAGACAAACATCACCAGTAAAGTATTCGTGCTGAGATCTCTGTGCATACAGGGAGATACAGCCTGAAAATCTTTGCAGCAGGGAAATTATGGATATTCTTTTCCCATTCTATACACTTCTCACAGTACTCTTTGATTTTGTAATGCATGTGGTTTTGTGGATTCCCAAGCACAATATATGATGTGTTAAAGATAGAGTTGCACTTATACTGAGATTTCTAACCATATATAACATCTGTTTGTGGGGATCCTCCTTCCCATAGGTATATGAACATAGTGATGACCTGTTCTTGTGCCTTGTATGGTCCTCTGTTATCAAGGACTCCGCTTAGAAAGAAAACTTGCACTTGGATGAAGGATATTGGACTACAACTATTCTTGCAAACAAAATTACCCAATACAAAAGGGTTGGAATTGAACTGTAGGTGTACGCAAACTTATTTTCAGAATAAACCCAAGTATATTATAACAATAAATTCCTAATGTCACATACTGAGGCTTAACAAATTGCTGCAGACTGGGAATAATCACACATGTCACATATTGAGGCTTAACAGGATGCTGCAGACTGGGAATAACCATTCCTGTGTGGTAGTATGAAATAACACAAAATGTCTACAATATCACGACTTCTAATGAGGAGTTATGCTTTATTATTATTTTCCCCACTATTTAAAACTGGTGTGCAATTTCCAGTAGAATTTGAAAAATGAAAGCCCACTTCTTGCAAAAGTAACCGACAGAAGATGGTGTTAGAAAAGGAGTTGCACCACTTAAGCCAACAGAAGTTTAAAAGAGAATGACCTTATAAAAGGTCTCATCCTAAACACTAATACTGAATGATGCCCAGGCAGTTACAGATGAGGAGGTTATTACATATGTCTTTCCTTTAGTTATGCATGATTCTCTCACCTTTGTGATTTTCTTAAAGAAGAGTTTAAATGGGAACCGACTATGAAAGTTTTAGGCTGTGGATTCAAAAACCTTTGTGAGTCCAAGCAAAAGCGCAGACAGATGGACAATTCAGCCAAACTCTGCTGGCTATCCACCAGTCTATGAATGGTAGCAACAATGAAAGCAGTATAAAGAGAAGTGCAGCATGGAAAAATCAGTGGCTAAAGAACTCAGAAATAAGATGCTTCTGGATGTTCCATCTTAATAATTTTGTAAACCTGAGAGTCTTCCACTTCCCCTGCTAGCTAAGGAAAAAGGATCAACTTATCTAGGGCACATAAGGACAAGTTTTTCTTCCAACTTAATTGCAAGAAAAGCCTGTGGAAGGTAACCTAGCTGTGAAGGATGTGACTGCACATGCCAGACAGATGTTGCCAGCACCAGAGTTCTTCCTATGTTCCCCAAATGTTAACTGCTCACTGGGGATTATGTATGTCTTATATGCAGGGAAATAGCAATTTCTTTGTTCTCCAGCTTTATTACGACAGAGTCAACTCTTTAGGAGTGCAAATTTTTGCCAACAAGAAGCAAATTAATAACATATGTATACGGTGTGTTTCTGCTTCCCTCATAGGTGAATGCAGTGCTTGTAAGAGATGCTATTTGCAACCTTCTTGAATCCAGCCCCAGCTACACCAGCGTGAACCAACTGCAGTTCTACTGGAAGAAGCAAAGCAACAGTGATGTAACTGATGCCTCAGCCAAACTTTTAACTCTGTCCAAACAGAAACAGAGCAAACACTTCAATGCAACTTTACATTGCCCCACTAACTCCTCATCAATGCAGTTACTCAAGCTATTCCACTACCTGTTTGAATCCAAGAATATACTTTATTAAATGTTACCAGAATAATCTCTAGTTTCTCTGTCAAAAGGCAACTTAGACAAACAATTCCAGTATTCTCTGATCATGTATGATTTAGCTATTCTCTGTGATTGTTATTCTGTGTAATATATAGATTCTCATTTTTACAAAAATAAAATGCACACGTTATAATCAAATTCTATATATTTATGGTGTTTGGGTCTATTCATGTTTTATCCTATAATATATATTACAAACCATTTGCTTTCATAGATCTCATCAATAGATGGTCACAGTCTGTCTTTTCTTCAAAACATCCACTTTGTTATTTCATACTCACTCACTAAGAAACACTCTTATTGTGCGAGTAATAAACCATCTTTACCTCCAATACTGGTTTAACTCAAAAGGCCCTGCTACTTTTTGAAGGATTGCAGCCAGTGAAGTGCATAAACCGTGTTCATGTTTAAGTACTACTCCTAAATGCATGCTTATTTGAAGCAGAAGAGCTGGGCTGAACCAGGCTTTGAACCTTGAAAATACACTCTGTAAAATCTGTAATAACTGCTTAATAAAGATCACTACTTTTGTTCCACAAACTGATGCACAGGCTTGGGCCTGACTGTCCCACAAACCCTGGGTATTATGCCCACTTCCAACATGGGGTAAAAAAAGGTAAAGAGAGAAGGACATAAATCAAAACCCTACACCAAGCCATTCTGGGGGTATTACCCAGCAGACCACAACAAGTCTGAAGGTCACCTTTCACATGCATAAATAGAGATATTTCTAACATTCACTAAACAAGCAGACTGGCTACTTGCTTTAGATAGCCCTGAATAAACGTTAATTGAAATCATCTGTAGGACACATTATCTCGGAAATAACTAAAGATGTTCAGTTGACTTTGGACTAAATTACCCAACAGCTTCCACACAGAAAAAACACATTCATGAAAGTGATTTACTGTTTTAATATAACACACAACTAGAAAGGGTTCACACACGACCCTATGGTTTCTATGATTATTCTCTTTAGGAAAGTACAACTGAGAGAGAGAAAATAGCTAGAAAGCTGCTGTTTCATCTGTATAATTTGTCTGTGAACTCTGAAGCACCCGCTTAAGGAACCAATTACTATTTTTGCATTAAAAAATTAATGAGAGAGGGGGTGCTGAAAGAGATGAAAAAAGAACCTTTCCTCCAGCACACAGAATCACAGAATGGTTTGGGTTGGAAGGGACCTTAAAGATCATCTAGTTCCCACCCCCCTGCCATGGGCAGGGACACCTTCCACTAGACCAGGTTGCTCAAAGCCCCGTCCAACCTGGCCTTGAACACTTCCACAACAGAGAAGTTGTGGATGCCCCCTGTCCTGGTGTCTCATCACCCCCACAGTAAATAATGTCTTCATCACATTTAATCTAAATCTGCCCTCTTTCAGTTTAAAACAGTTACCCCTTGTCCTATCCCTATACCCCCTGATGCAGAGTCCCATCCCATCTTTCCTGTAGCCCCTTTCAGCACTGGAAGGCCGCTATAAGGTCTCCCCCAGAGCCTTTTCTTTTCCAGGCTGAACAACCCCAACTCTCTCAGCCTGTTCTCGTAAGGAAAGTGCACATCACCCATCCTAGGAGCCAGTGAGAGTTAGATGCGTTGTAATTCATAGAGCACAGGGATTGTTCCTGCCATACATCTTATAAATACTGGGAAACTGATGAGGGAAAAGGTGCCTACCCCTATTCTCCATCTCATTTGCTTCTTAACACCGATACAAAAAGAAAGAGAAGAGTCCAGATTGGTCAAAGTTACGTGCTGTACTGCCTGTTATAGCTGGCAGTTATGGCGCCAAAAAAACTTTCACTATAGGATGCATGATGAGAGTCACCACACCATACTTTACAGGGAACTATTTTGTGTAATGGTTTAAGATCATACTTGATGCGCTAAGGCTTGGACAACAGGTCCAAGCCAGACTTGACCTACAGATGAATCCTGTATACTATATAACTGATAACCATTGTGCTAGTAGGTATTGTACTGAGTTATAACAAACCCCTATGCTGATGTAAAAAGTGCTAAAGTGTTGAAGTATTGAAGCCTGAACAACAGGCCCCGAGCCAAAGCTGATAACTTAGTATGTAATCATTAACAAAGTATGTATGCTCACTAGTGAAAGATGTAGCTTAGACAGAATATAATCAGTAGTGAGGATGAAATGCTGAGAGAATGTATCCAACTTTCCTTTCTCAGCCTTGTTCAAGGCTGAGAACCCAAGTATTTGGCCTTGTTAGAAACTCCCTTTGTTCTTCCCCCCCAAGCCCTGGCCAGACTTTGGGTGGAATCCAACAGGAGAATGAAACCACATATTTTCCACTCAAAACAAAGGTTCCAGCTATTCTGGCTTGCTGATCTTTGGGTATATAAGGCTGGACCTGCTTGCAGTGACTCTGGATGCCTCACCTATGGGTGGACACACCATGTAGGATTTCCCACTTGCTGGGAAATGCTCTCCAAATCCTCGCTGTAACCGGGGCTCCCCAGCATCTGCGGATCTGGATGATGGTAACATATGCAAGTGGTGATGTACCTTTCTTAATCACTATTCTCTCTCTCATGTAGTAATGATTTGATGCATTACCCTGTATTTTCCTGTTTGCTTGCTTTAAGTGCATTATTCTGCCTTTTCTTACTGCATGTTTTCTGTATTACTCTGTTACATTATTTAGTTATCATCAGTAAAATATGCCTACTCTTTTCACTCAGGTGTCTGAGTTTAATTGGTATCCTTAATCAGCAAAACAATACTAAGCGTGCTATCAGTCAACAATGTGTCGGCCAGGCCACAGAACCGAGCAGGCTGTTGAAACGCAGGACAAGCAATGTAAAAAGTCAACAGAGAAGCAGATACTGAGGATACATACACTATTCAAGCCCTTTCAAAGAACACGCGTGGTAAGGGAGTTTCTGAGATCCAGTGAAAGTATGGATAAACCACATTTGCTGCGGTGGAAGAATTAGGGTTGGTAACTTTATCAAGATAGCATACCAGAAAAGACAGAAAAGGCTGGATTCTTTATTGCAAGCAAAGCTGGAAGACTTCAAGTAAAACTACGTAGGCTATAATGAATGTTTTTGACTGTAGGGAGAAAAATGAATGGCCTGAGTCCAGAAACCGTCTCTGCCTACATACAGAACTAGGTTTGTAGGAGAGCCTTATTCAGCACATTTCCTACAAAAGACATTAATTTACATTTTCTTGTTTAAAGAACAGATAACTTTCTCCATGTGAGATGTTCCAGCAGACACGGGCTCAGAGGAATGTATGAGCACTGCAGAGACCACTGCACATTTCATACAGACACTCACCAACTGTTGCCACTTTGAGATTTCAAAGCTTGTAAGGAAAATGCATTGGCTCTTTTCTTTTTTTTTTTTTTTCCAGAGCAGAAACGAGGATATCAACCCTGATTACTCTGCAGTTGCTCACCCCCTGACAGTGCAGTTTGAGAGTCATGAGGCCTTAATCAAGCTCAGACGTAAGGAAGGATTTCTTCCAAAGGCTATCAATGTTAATGAACAACTCAGTCTTGTTTAAACATCCAGACTGTGGTACGAACAAGTATCTGAGTTTATCATGTCCTCAATCTCTTGAACAGCCAGATTTTATTTGCTAAGCTTTGGCCAGGCCAAAAGGAATGAGCTTATCCTGAGTGGCAGTGGCTGGACTGGAAGTCTGGAATTTAGATAGCAAAATGTTCAGTATTTGATGCAATTTTGCCTCAGCCACCTATGCCGAGGTTTGGGCTGTCCTTGTAAACCCAGAGACTAAAAGGAAACAGCCCTGAAGCCATACTGTAAAACAGAAATGCACATTCTCACTCTAAAAGGCTCTTAGTTTGTGCTTCTGTATCTAAAAGCTGAAAGGAGATACTGAATCTTTGTGCCAAAGGTAACAATACAAACACTGGATGTACTAATGTTAGCTATGGTTTTGCTATTCCTTGAGCATGTTAGGAGCAGAGGATTCCAAATTAAAAGCCATACTGAAAGCCAGAAACTAAGTATCATATGAGTTTTAAAAACAAACCCTTCAGAAAACTAGTCTCTTCACCTCATTTATGAGGTGAATTTATATAGGTTCATTTTATCCTTTGATGAGTTTTTTATTGTTTTTTGATTATGCCCATAGTCTACAGCTGCAATATTGTTGCAAAAACCATACAGGTGTTTAATTTAAAATAAAAAGGCTTTTGTGCAATTTTTTTAATCATTAAAATGTTTCTACTAATATTAGATTTTTATGAAGCCTTTTGAACATATACTTTTCATATATAGTGGTTCAGATCATACACTAAAATATCTCCTGTGAAATTAGAATAGCCCTGCATAATTATTAATCTACTAAAACAAGGCTTTTCAAACGCTTACTGACTGATCTGGTCTGTGTACTGTTGCACAACAGCTTCTCATGAATTTGTTAATCATGGACATATCACTGTTGAAACATTCAATACATTACACTGGGGCTTCCCACTCCTTCCCTCAGGGTAGACTCCTTTCTTACTGCTCTGGCTCACTCAGCATCTGTATTATTGACTTTTTCAGTAATACTGCAGTTAATCTTTGAAGTTTTTGAAGAAAAAAGTTGCAACAGAAAGACATGCATAGAAAGGGATATGAAATACCAATTAATATGATCAGCCACCTGCAGAAACAAAGCCCTATGCTCTACAACTAATTAAGGGGCAAGTGCACTTTTACTTGCCAGTGACACTCATTTAGTCGTCTACATCCTTTCCAACCAGCGTGGAAGAAGGGTTGCAGCTACTTCTGTGACCTCTTATCCTTCTTGTTTTTTCAGCCCTCACTGCAATCAAACTTTTACGAAATTTAGTGAAATTCATATTCAGCAAATCGACTATTTTCTGAAAATCATGCTCTAAGACTGGAGCTTTGAAGGTGTCAGGGGGTGAAGGACTTCACCTTTTAGCCTGATCCTGCAGCTGCATTAACACGTCCTCAGGGAAGTCTGGTTTTGTTCCTAAGTTCTGATCTGCCACCACTCCAAATACAACACATCATGAAGCTCAGATTCAAAACTATTTACATAAAGATGTGATGCAAATGTCATTATCAACATAATTGTCCCTTGTCCACATTACATGGATATTTCAAAACAGACACCCGTTTCAGGGAATTTTGTTCAAAATAATTTTATCTCTGTACTTAAGAAAAAGCATATAGCAAGACAAACTTCCCAAAGCCCAAGCACAGTGTAGGACCATGCTGTTGCTTCACACAGGGTTAAATTCACCACCATGCTGATACCCAGTACAAGAACACACAATTACCACTTAAATAGCAAATTTTTCCTTTAGGACACAGCTTGCCTGAGGAAACTGCTCCCCTCAACTTATATTTTCCTAAAGGATCCACAGAAACGTAAGCTGAATAAGAGAAAGGAAAAGAAAAACAGTCTGCCCCCAGATGCCATCTGACCTTTTAAATGTAGGAGAATACCTACCAGCTACAGCAGCTGGAGCACATGGATGGGAGCCCCCAGACTGCCTCTGAACCACCTTTGATATGGTCAAGGCTGTAGTCATAGCAGAACGGAGTGTAGCAAGGACTGCTTGCACAAGCCAAAGTCATGCTTTAGTCTTCACTGCAGGCATTCCCTTAGAGTTGGTGTTTTGAGGCGTAATCGCTCATTTAATTTGTAATTTTAACTAGGGACTATGCATACCTATAGTCTTGTCTTTAAAAAAAATTTTAAAAGGAAGGCTGATCGCTGATCTTAGATGTCACATTTTTTCAGCTGGGACCTAAAAAGTAAACAAAAAACAAGTTGTGGGGTTTTTCTTGAAAAAAAAAAGAAATCCTACTCACCTGCTTGCGTCCTTCCATTATCTGTGTCAAGAAATCTTGAGCAGCATCTCCTTTCAATCCCCCCTTTCCTTGTTAACCAGTTAGCTATAGCTGATTTCAAACGTAACAGTAATCTATGGTAACTCATTTTATTTGCACAAGGGATGTGTTAAATATTGTCTTATTCTCTTTCTTCAGTGTACACTTCCTAAAAAAGAATAAAGTATTACATATTCCAGCTCCACAGGATGCCAAACATAGACATCTCCTGAGCAAACAGAATAAGTTACTCTATGTAATAACTATAAAGACAAGAATAAGATTACAAGAAAACATCATCTACAGCTGTAAACACTAGCTGCAAGGCTTAACATTCACCACCATATTTTCATGCTGGGCCTATTCTGATCCCTTCTCATTGCTAAAGCAAGCAGAATTGTTTGCCATTATTATGGATCTCCTTTGTACTATTTTTGCAGAGAAGGAGGGACATGTTGATAAATGAGTCTGAAAGCAAATCAAAACTAACACTGGATCATGCATCTCTTGTTTTAAGGTTTGACACCCCCCCCCCCCCCCCAAAGAAACAAAAAAAAATTTTTTTTAAAAATCAGAAGTGAATAGCCTGCAGAGTTTCTGCTTTGGCAGAACTAGAGTAAGGCAAAAGCCAAACACATCGCTACTGGCATCCAGTCTTGGAAATTTTAAGCCAGCAAAATCATAGCTCACTTCAGTATAATTAAAACAGACACTCAAAGGGGGCACTGCAAGGCTAAGTGAAGAAATTATACCAAATGTCTTTTAATAATCAAAATGTCTTGAGCAATCAGGAGAGGGGGGAAATGGTATTTCTATGCTTTAAAACAAAACCAGGAAAATTGAAAAAAAAACATGCATAGTAGTCATTAGATGAGAATTCTCCCCCATGCCCTAAAACAGTCAGTTTGGACTAATGCTACATATTAAATCTTGTATTCTATAGGTCTTAATTTTTGCAAGCCCTGTATCTTTTGCAAACATGCAAAGATTTTACAAAGAATTGTAAGCCATCAACCAAGGTCTCTGCCTAAATGCACGCATTGCCATTTTCTTTAGAACACTGTTAGACATTTTGATGTCATTGCTAAGATGGGCAAACTTATATGTACATGGAAAGTGTTCATAGTGTTATCCACTATAGGTGCTTCACTGCAGCTGCTTTATCTTGATTGTGGAAGGGGAAAAAAAGCCATTAACAAGTTTAATGATTGGCTAAGGAAAGCTCATGTCTAAAACTGTAAGGGTCATCCCAGCTATTCTTGTCGAGCTCCATATGGTCTCTATAGGAAACAATTATCACTTTATAAGAAAACGTGAATTTCTGTCCAGCTTGTTCAGTTTGTAATGGAGTTTGGACATGTCTGTTCATTCTGATATTTTGAAGTCACTCTCCTCATTTTTTAATGACTTTATAAACAGAGCTATGAACAGGGCTATTGTCTCTTGACTACAGCACTATGTCCAATTTACATCTGTATTAAATACTCCTTATGACTCCCTCCAGCAGTATAGAGGACCTTCAAGGAACTGTATGAAACTCAGCCTAAGGCTTATTGACAATACCAGAATGAAGTAAAGGGGTCTCATTAGAAAGGGAGAAGTTAGGCTCCCTAGCATTTAAAGAAAAAAAAAAAAAAAAGTGATCTACAAGCCATACGCACCGCTTCTATTTTCTTCATGAATGGCAATGATCCATATGGTGACATTTCATCTATGAATTCTGTATTTGTTAGCAATATTAAGTAATAGCTTTCTAGTCTTGTGTTCAGAACTGGTGCATACTGTTGTCCTCAAAACACTATAGTGGGCTTGTGGAAGGGAATTTACAAGAATCTAGAATTCCAAGGCTTAGACATTGGTAATTTGGTGACAGAATGCAGGTAATTCAGACCACAGCATTTTTACAATTATGCTATGCAAGTCCATGCGGCTAAGATACAGGTATGTCATACAAGATACAGGATAAAAGAAGCCCCCTTTATCCAGCCTACAACATGGTTCTTGCAGTCCTCAAGATCAATGGTAAAAGAAGCTTCCTACAGCCGCTCCATAGAGAAATCTGAGGGGGATCATAAATCAGGTCAATATGTTAAGGTTGTTAAAAGAATGAATAGAAGTATTAACTTATTTTAGATCCAGGATATTCTAAATTGTGTTACTGGAAAACTTCCAGTGGCTGTAGACTGAGCTCTGCTCTGCTAGTTGCAGAACCCAGAGGCATCAAAAACTGTTCACAGGCAAGACCGTCCTCTGGTGTACACTTCCAGCCATTTTTTACATCACTGTTTCAGTGTACTGAGCCGTCTGGTTTCTAGGCATTACACAGAGTAATTGTTCCACATGCTAAGAGATATCCTACATGTCACAGGCAGATCTAACTTGTCTTCTTACCTTGACTTTGAATAAACAGATGATTAGTTTATTGTGATGATTTTTGTTGAATGTATTTACAGGACAATATAACTTATTTTGTCACTAATTGGGAATGAATGTGAATCCAGCAAGTATCTTATATGTGTTGTAAAACGACATTCTAGAGTGGCTTCTGTTTTTCAGAAAAAAGATAGAAGATACATTGGTCTGGAAAGCAAGGGATTGATCTTGTGATCAAATTTAAGATATTAATTCTCTATTTGTCAAAATTATTTTTATTAGCTTTATCATGCATCTTATACAGTATAAAAATGCAATGGGGAAAATAAAAACACCGTTCATTCACCAGGTAATTTTTCACATGCATAGAAAAACTATACTTGATAGTATAGAGTGCCACTACCCAGACTGAAAATCTGGTAGTCAGGCTATCTCTAGTGATCTCATGGTTCTGCTATGATTCATGAATATAGAAATCCATTAAAATGCTTTCATTAATCCCTGATGCTTTTACTGTATGCAGAAGGCATGCAGCTTAAATACCGAGTTATACAATAGGCTTTAACCTTCTGCCATGACTCCCTCCTGAGTCTCATTGGCTTAGGAAGTGAAATGAATGATGAATTTGAACAACATCAATGAAAAATTTAGAGACAAGTTAGGGCAAAATGTTTCGCAAGACATGACTATCATGACTATCAAATTTGAGTGAATCAATGATATTCTGAAGGCCACAGTTCACCACCTTTTTATATGATTGGGAAAGAATTCAGCTTTACCTTGCTGCAAATAGGTTGTGCAGCTCCCATACAAACTGGTGCAGACAGGAGCTGAGGAATAAAAATATAAAGTAGTATGTTAGGGGAAGGCAACAGTTTATTTTATTAAAAACAAGCAATTTGTCTGTACTTCCCCCACAACAGTCACTGATGCTCAAGCAATGTTATATGGTTGCTTTTGTTGTTGCTCTGAAGACAGTTATATTGTAAAACTTACGTTCTGTACCTTTTATTTTCATTAAGCTAACAGTTAACGAAAACAGCAAAAAAATTTAAAAAAACACATAAGCAGGCACAAAAGGTACACACTAACTCACAAGCTCCATGTTCCCACTGAAAAGCAGCAGTCGCTGTCCTGCATGGGTACTTCCAGAGCCACTGGAACTGGTCCTACTCACAGGAATCAGAAGAAATAATAAACTGTGGCCTTTTAGAAATGAAACACTTCTGTCAACTTAAGGATATGGTTTTGCACCTCCTGAATCTTTTTGGCTGCTTCCTTTTTAGTGGCAGTAAACAGGTAAGCTACAGAGCCAGCCCCAACAGCTAGCCAACTGCCACCATTTTCAGGTTGTTTGAAACGTTTAGTTACTTCTAGCTCTCTGCCACCTCAAAATTATTCACTCTTCCCTGATGAAGTGCTTCGTGAGCTTACCCAAAGGTCTCCAGAATACCCAGGAGCTACTGGGGGAACAGCTGTCCATCAACACAAGTGCATAGGAACCGATGTCGCTGGAGCAGCTGCTCTGGGCTCATTGGGCCACGTTGTCACCTACAAAGAGTTAACCAGCCTGGCAAGACACTTGGTCTTTTCTGCAACTCTGCCTTCAGCACCGTCATCAAACTGTTCCACAGCGAGAAAACTCACGCAGTTGCTATTTCATCAAACCCTCACAGAAAGGGGTCACGCGAGGCTTTCACCTTGGCAGAAACACTCAAGGCCGGCATCAGCACCGGGCCTCTGCCACTGACCCCTCAGTCCCACACAAGCACCATTTCTGTCTCAAGCTGTTAGCTGAGATAAATACCTCTGCATTGTATCCACTGCAATATTGAGACACGGTAACTGGACTCGGTTAGCTACAGGGTTTTACAGGGAAGTATCTCCCTGCAGGTAACTACTCCACCAGAAAGCACTCCTTGCTTACCCAGTGAATACATTACATCAGATGCCCAGCCCCACCATCTTGATCAAGTAATTTCACTTTTGTTACTGATGCCTAAAAACAACCTGCACACCCATCTTTAAAATTTCACCACAATAACTTTAAATTAATCAGATCAAGGGAAAAGAAAGAAAAAAAAAAAGATGCCAGAACTAAGGAAGCAGTGTTTGCATCACAGGAGGTTTGCTTACAAGCTTCTTTCAAACCTAAAGCAGGACCCATCATTTTGTTCTCTCCAACACTGCCAATTTTTTTTCCAAGCTCTACTGAACCTTTAAGCAGCACAATCACGACAGTAAGTCCTGTAGCGTTCAGCGACAAACATTTACCAGAGCAAAGACAACATACATTTCTAAATTTAAAAACCAAGCAAGAAAAATAATTTTTCCTTTTGTAATACAAAATCAAAACTGTCAGTCCTTTTTTCTTTCTTATTTTTTAAGATAAATTTTAAATTAACTACTATGCTAGAAATACATCGGGGGGATTCATTCTTCTCATTCAGATTTGAAAGATTAACTCTTCAACTATTAAACTGTATCAACAGCCGATGACTTGCTGTGCAGTCTATTTTTAAAAGTACATGAAAGAGTAGTGTAACCAGAATACCTGAAATACAAACATTTAGCAAAACTCTGCCATGCAAAAATCTGAAATTTGTGTTTGAGATCTGCTATATCAATTTACAGTTAATCCCAGGCTTGCTCTCAGGGGGGCTCAGGTGACTTTTTAATGGCCTTTAACAGCTGCACACACACGACCCGACCCTCCCCAAACCACCACACAACACACAAGTATTGTTTCCAACTATGGGGATGATCCAAATCCTTACTAAAAAGATTTTATGCCTGCTTTACATTCAAAATTACATACTAATTTACAAAAGGAAGGATATCACAAGTCTGTCTTTAGCAAAAATGAGTGGAGTGGGAGGGAGCTATTTCAAACTGTGATTGATGAATTTCTCTAGAGCCACCAGTGGGTCCCTTTGAGGTCCTGCTAAAATCCTGGTGCCCATATTCCAGAAGATTTGTCCTTTGCAGAGCTCCAGGGTGAGGAAAAGAGAGGAAAGAACCAGAAGTCTCTCCAAAGCATCACGCTCTGCTTACTGCTTAGTGCAACCCCTTTGCAGACTAAGGAATTCCCTCTCACAAAGGTGTCACTCCTCCAGGAACCACAGGCGGGTTAGTGGAACAAGAACCCTTCATGCAGGTCACTGTCTCCTCTGAGGGTCTCCTAAATGCCTCACCCCACCTATAAAATTCAGTGCTTTCTGTAAGACTCTCAGTATGAACCTTTTGGCATCTGTTTCCTCAAGAAATTCAGCATTTCTAAACCTACTGGAGCATACCTCTCTGTTTAAAGGAAGAACACCTCATTTTGCAAGAACTCACATTTTCAGCATCTATTCCTGAGGCAGAAAGCCTAGTAGAGGTTGCCCTCAGTGAATGATATCTGATGATGTCTTTCAGAATCTCCTGAAAATTACACCCCATGAAGGGTTTGCTGCTGTATCTTGACCTACTAGCTCCAGACTACAAGGACCTGACATAAGATACTAATACCAAACACAAGTTACCTCATTTAAAAAATTCCTTTAACTTAAATAAAGTACTACCTCAGAACTCACTCCATAGATCTGACTAAGCTAAGACACAGAGGGACATGAAATAAGTGTTAATAAAATTCTGTGACCCCTTGAGAATAAGCTTTATTTTGGTGGTAATTTCTGCATTGTGGAAGCCAAAGCAGGAGAGCATTCATGCACACCAGCAGACAACTGAGATGGCACACAATGATTGATCAGTTTTGAAACAAGTATTACAACACTAGCAGGCATCAGCAAAGCCGCAGTGCAGTAAGAGTTAAGAGCATGAGCTATACTTTACTGGTGGGAATAGTTTGGGAAACCAAAAGAGTAGGAATAGGATCCTTTACAATGACTTCAGTTTTTATTAACATATTTTTACAGGATATCCCAGTTAAGCCAGACAGCTTGTTTACAATAGGGGCCTGTCCAAGGACAGCTTAAAACTATTATACAGTACATACAGAAGGACAATACAGTCCCAGTACAAGCTACCAGCAGGCAGTAAATCATGTCAAAGCCTCATGTTACACCTGATTAACTGCTTGGCTCCAGTACTACAACCTATTCCAAGAATGCTTGCTTCAGTGTGGTTAAGAGTTGTCAGAGAATTTATGTCATCTGATGGCAAGTTACATAAAATAGTGCCCCAGTGTATCATTTAAGAAGAATTACTTGGCATGAGCTGCAAGAGTGTGAGCTTCACACCTGCAGTATCCTCTGGTGCTATGTATTCCTTAAAAAGGGACTTCATTTAGATGTCTCATTTACTAGGAGAAATCATATCACCTCTGTTCCAACAGGATCACCTAAGCCTGGATTACAACTCTATTTGAATTACGCTTCATCAAACACATCCAGAATTTTATCGCTCATGAGGCAGTCCATCCTCAACATGGCTACTGTAATTAAACTAAATCTCCCCCCAAATTTTTCTTGATTCTGCGAAATGGCTTAAAAATAGGTAGCCTTGTAAAATCGAAGAACTTATGTTTTTCACTAAACATATGAGCCTGCAAGTGGACCAACCAGTACAGTCTTTACACCATCTGAACACAAAGGAAACCTTGTTTCTGTGAAGCTCAAAATCAGCCCAGGCTATCAAAGAGACAGATTTCAAAAGCATCCTAAGGTCCATAGATTGCATGCCTGTCAAACACACAAGGCACTATGAAAACCAAGCAATAATCCTTATGAAGTCTGTGTTTACCCAACTGTCAATCAGCAAGCCGTATGGCATTAACTGAGATGTCATGCGTCTTGATCAAGAATTAGAGTCCTGTAAGCGAAAGTGTTTAATTATAAAATCCATTAACTCTGACTCTGTAAGTGCAGCTTTTTCCAGAGCCATGCAGGAACTTAGAAGAAAGCTGGAGGTCAATTTTAGCAGAAACACCTTCCACACACACACACAAACAAATCCAACATTTCTATAGGGTTCTTCACACTTGGCCAGCAGGAGGCTTGTTTATATTCTTTTATAAGATGAACTGATCAACACCTTTTTTTTGAAGTACAGTCTTATAACCATTATCTCTTTCCTTAGGCAATGCAAGTGATACTTCTGCTTTATCCTTTATGTCATAAACTGGTGAGCTGGTTTGTACTTCAAGTCTCTGCAGGAAACGTGAACCCAATAAAGAGGACAATTTCTTGCATTTAGCATATTGCAACACACATGGTGGGCTGAGCACCTGAATTTCTCCTCTTGCTTATTGAGTGAGGCAATTTCTTATTTTAACAACTATATCACAGATCATAGTAAAATATTTTCTTCTAAAATTGAACATGCAGTTTAATTAAAATAAAAACAAGTCTTCTAAAAATAACAGCAGAACTGCAGGGCACACATCTCTGGACTGCAAACCTATTTATCTATTTTTTCTGCTCAGTTATAACAGCATTTCCACAACTATCACAAGAGCAGCTATTAACAAATGGAAAGCCTGATATTCAACCACTTTTCTATGGTAGAAGATGACAAAAAGTCCTTCTGGTTTTAGTATGAAGTAAGACCCAAACTAAATACTAAGGCCATGGTGAAACAGGTATGCAAAATATTTTAGAAATCCAGAGATGGAAATGCAGATCATCCGGTGACATTTAATGCAGAGAACACCTGATTGGCACCACTGTGGTGGCCTTTAGACACAAGCACCTGTGAAATTGAGAGGCAAGAAAGAAACCAGCACACGTTCCCTAGCAAGGTGTGATGTGAGACATGAGCACCAAGCACCGGGGAGCAGCAATCTGAAATGGAAACACATACAACAGCATCTGGGGGGGTCTTTCAGGTAAGCAGTTAACGCTTGGAGAAATGTTTGGGGATGGGTTAGCTGAGGCCAGCTTTTCAGACGACTTCTCTCTCTGAATCCTGAGTGACACAGGACTTGTCCTTACAGATGGCACAGCTTCAGGGGACAGTAGCTCTGGCAGGACCCTCTCTAATGCTGCCACATTTTTGGATTCAAAGCTCGCAGCTGCTTAGCTAGGCAAGGAAGAACGTAGAGTGGGAGGGAAGCAGCTCAGCCATCACTGAGCTCAGAAGCTGTAAGAGTCAACAAGGCTAACACAAGTGCTCACAGGGTTTAGCAAATTACTCTCCAAGCCTTTGGGTGAGACGTGACAAAGAGCTGCGCTGCAGTGACACAAGCCACTGGCCACAGCGTACCAGTTCAGACACAACGTACAAGATCTTTGTGGCTAGAAGTCATGCTGACTGCTCAGCAGAAAGAGTGGTCACACTGCAGAGGGACAGCTAGATGCAGGAGGGTGCTCACCAGTTGCCATTGCCATTTAGTTGCCATTTCCAGAGCTCAGCATCTTGAGCAGCCTTGATCTTTGCAGAATTGAGCTGAACATTTTAATCAACTCTCATTTGGAAAATACAAAATTAGTAAATTTGCTTTTGCCCAATTTGGTAATCTCCAGGTGGTTTTATTTAATGGCAAGAAAAATCAGAAGTTCAGTCAGTTCAGCTCCTTAAAGTTCAAGGTGCAACTGAAAACCTGTGACTAAAGCTAGCTGTGTTCACTGCCTTGCCCAATTACCTGCAAAGACGTAAGTGGAAGCAGTGGCATCTGCCTATACAGATTTAGTGACTAAGTGCAGATATTACTTATGTATGATTTTCTTTTCCTGGTGTTGCAAGTCTTCACCCAGAGCATCGAATACCAGAGCCATGATGTGTTAAACATCACCCTTCCTGTTGAGCTGTGTTCTACCATTCCATACTAGGTTTCCAAGAAGTTGTGTGCTTCTGGTAATTCAGCCTGCTAGAGGCACTCGTAAGGCAAAATTGAACGGAAACTGCTGTATTCCTTTCAAATGGATCCATGCAATTTTTAAACTGACTTTCAAAAATGCACCAGATATACCCAGGGGAAATAAACTAACAATGTGGATTGCTGCCTGAAATCATTATACAGATAGCTCAAGGCATTTAGTGTTGTGATGAAAGGAAAGAAACAAGAAAAGAGATTACCAGGCTTCACAGAAATAACATGGTTTAGTAAATCTGGCAATTCCCCTTCTGCAACAGAAAGTTTGACATCACCTAGATTTATAAATACAGTACTGTACATGTTGGTTTTCACAATTTGGAAGTCCTTACTGGTAAGTTCAGTATTATACAGGATACATGCCTATAGTAGAGGGGTAGCTCCTATTCTCATTTAGCCATACCTGCAGATTTGTGACATTATCATTATTTCACTGCACAGCTTTGTAAGAAGTGGTGATTTTACTGCAAATTAGACTACTGTCTCATAAAAAGGCATGTACATTCAGGCACAGTACTGAAAGATAATTAAAGTTTTGCTTTGCCAGTGTATCAAGCTCGATCAATTCTTGCTGAGAGACCATACAAAGGTAGGTAATGTACTTCAGGATGTCTCAAAGCCAGAGAGTTAAGAGCTGTACTGTCTAAATACATAGCAAGCCTCAAAATCCTGACAAGCTTTCTCTTATTTAACTTCAACAGAATTTCAAGGGAACTCAGTCACCACTTGTAGGTGAGCATAGTTTGATCAAGCTCTGAAAAATAAGCCTTTGGTTTTTTTTAATATTTCCTTTAAATTAAATATTCATATGATAGTAGTTACAATTAAACAACATAGTGGCAAGTTTTAGCATGTGCACCAAAATGGTATTTTGCTACCTTCAAATAACCAGCAGAATGAGATATCAGAGACATTAGTCTTGACTGTATTATTCTTCCACTGAAACTACACCTACAGTATTTCAGCATTACAACAATTTGCACTTGCATCATCTTTTCCCTTATTAAAAAAAACCAACAACACAACTTGACCAGTGTTTCTACAAGCAACTCTTGCTCAATTAAAATGATATATCCAAACAGATTTATGCTACACCCTGTTTTGTCATGAAAGTACTTAATTCCAGGCGATGAGCGTATGTGGGTGTCTGCTCATGCCTCTGAACTCCTGTTTTAAATGTACGCTTATGTTCCAAAGATTCTTTCCATATAGTCAAGGTCAACGGGGAGGAAGCAGGAAAAACCGAACAGTTAAAATTTCACAGAAGAGATTAAGGAAGTTACGTACAAGGAGTTTGTTTCAATGCTATTCTCAGCAGGATTCAAATGCTTATTTTTTGTATATTTTGATTTTTTAAGGCTTTAAGTCTTGGAATCCATGAGACAGAATCACAGGGTAGAAACTACAGTGTGAACACTCAAACAATAATAAATAATCTAGAAAGTTTTCCCCAAGTTAAATAAATAAGATGCCTGTAAACATTCCTACTACTAAACCTGCCAAATTACACCTAATAGTCACTTCTGGGTGTGATCTCACCAGTATTTCCTTGGTTTGTTACGTATCACATCTCTACATGTGAATTTCAACAGAAACACTGGTTGTTTGGGATCCATGTGTCAGGGGACCCTCATACCTAGTTGCACAGTGTCCCCCACCCCCACCCCGCCCCCCTCCAAAAAAAAAGAGTAACTGGGGAAACAAAAACCAAAATGAATAGGAACAAAAGTTGACAGATGATTGAGGTGATCTTTGAAGTGACCCATACTGTACTTGAATTCCCTTATTTACCATGATGATTTTAATAACATCATCTACTTGAAAAAGATTAGATAGGCAGTTCTAATTATACCACAGGCCCCCATTAAGAAAAATAACAGCTGTGCCATCACAATAGCATTCTCGTACAAAAACAAGAACTTTACAAGCAGGACAACACACTTGCCAGATGAATATAGATATTTGCATTTTATAGATGGGGAAACAGAGGCACTGAAAGCCAAACATGTTACCCTAAGGGGCTTTGCCTCAAAGTTTGAGTCGGAGAGGCAGCTGTGCAATGTGACTACTGCTTCGAATGCTGATCATTACTCTGCTGTCACCTTTTATTCTCCCTTCTACATTTCTAGTGCTCGTTCAACTGCATATCCATTTACCTTTAAATAATAAGCACTTTGGGTGAGAGATGCATATAATGTTTAGCAAAATTGAGCCAGGGCCTCTAAGCACCATCACTACACACACAAGGATAGTAGTAACAGTTCTAAGCCTGGCTCTAGGCTGGATGGAAAGGAATGACTGCAAGAGGGAATTTTTATTGTAATAAAGCTCATTACATATCAATCTGATACTTCTATTTTGCATAAATGATTCACAACCTCACCACTCTGAAGCATATGTGTGGTCATCATCATGCTTTTTTTCCTCCAGGTCAAACAAGCATATCTATTAGAGATTAAGATATAAACACTAAAAAGGAAGAAACAAAAAAAGGAACCATAATTAGAAAAAAAAACTCTTTGAAGACAATACCAAAATAGCAAAGGAGATACTAGAACAAATGAAACATTTTATTACAGTGAAGAACCACTTGCTGCTGTGATCTGGCAGATGCTGTGACATACACAAACCTGAACACTTATGGAAGACCAAATGGGCTTCTACAGTTTGAATCTGAACTTTGCTCCTGGTCCGCCTGAAGTGCCTTTTCCAACAAGCACTCTCTTTAGCCTATTTTCCATATTCAGAAAGAATATTTACAACTCATGGAAGAAAATACTGATCTCACATTTTAATGGATAACAGCTCCTTGGATAGTCTGAATCTCAGCCTGAGACATGGCTTGCTTTCCAATATACCGGAATTGAACACACCTCATAACACCCGTTACTTTGGCTTAGTTTCAAGAAGTTCTCCATGCTCCACCCAGCTGGCAGACTGTGAAGCCAAGCCAATGTTTAGGCCAGTAAAGTGTCCTGGTTTTGGCCAGGATAGCACTAATTCTTTCTTCTTAGTAGCTAGAACAGTGCTGTGTTTTCGATTTAGTATGGGATTTGGTATGAGAAGAATGTTTATAACATACTGATGTTTTCAGTTGTTGCTAAGAAATCAAGGACTTTTCAACTTCCTATGTCCTGCTAGTGCACAGGTACACAAGCTGGGAGGGAGCACAGCCAGAGCAATGGACCCAAACTGTCCAATGGAATATTGCCTATCATACAACATCATGCTCAGTATATAGACGAAGGTTGGCCAGGAAGCTCACTCCCACTTCTGGCCTTGCAGTTTTGGGATTTTCTCTCCTCTGGTATTGCTAGCCAGGAACAGGCTGGGCATCGGTCGGTGGGTGATGAGCAATCACATTGTACATTACCTGTTTGTATATTCCGTTATTACTATTATTATCATTATCATTTTAATGTTATTACATTTCAATTATTAAACTGGTTTTTTAAACAACCTACTAGTCTCCTTTACATTTACCCCTCCAAGTCTCTCCCCCATCCCCTGGGCAGGGGAGGGTGAGCAAGTGGCTGCGTGGTGTTTGGCTGCCGGCTGGGTTTAAACCACAACATAAAGGTAGCTATAGGAGCAAGGTCTGGTTTGCAAACAAGCTATATCGAGCGGGTCCAGAGGAGGACAGAAAGATGATCAGGGGGCTGGAGCACCTCCCCTGTGAGGACAGGCTGAGAGAGTTGGGGGTGTTCAGCCCAAAGAAGAGAAGGCTCCAGGGAGACCTTATAGCGGCCTTCCAGTGCTGAAAGGGGCTACAGGAAAGATGGGGAGGGACTCTGCATCAGGGAGGGTAGGGATAGGATGAGGGGTAATGGCTTTAAAGTGGCAGAGGCTAGATTTACATTAGATCTAAGGAAGAAGTTCTTCCCTGTGAGGTTGGTGAGACACTGGCACAGGTTGCCCAGAGAAGCTGTGGCTGCCCCCTCCCTGGCAGTGTTCAAGGCCAGGTTGGACGGGGCTTTGAGCAACCTGGTCTAGTGGAAGGTGTCTCTGCCCATGGCAGGGAGGTGGGAGCTAGATGGTCTTTACGGTCCCTTCCAACTCAAACCATTCTATGATTCTACGATTCTATATCCTTACCAGTTACTTCTGTAACATGAGCTAGAGGCTAATTTTATGTACTGTCTTTCTCAACAGGATTTTCTGAATGGCAGCACAGTCCTTTTACTCTAAATTTTGGTAATTTCATCAAGATATCTCTTTATAGCTGCCTTCTTGCTAATTACTTGCTACCTAGCACAACATTAGGTTTTGGTAAAGAAAGGTACGTGGGAAACACAGTCTTTACCTTGATGAACTCAGGCAATATAACCACATTGCTTGAAAACAAATGCATTCATGCACTTCAACTGTGGCCACCTCCGAGTCACCACAGAACTCCCACATCAGCACACAACCTCCTGTCATTTGAGAACCTCATTAAGCCTATCAACACTTGTATCTCTTCAGACTGATGAAACAGGAAAAGTTTCGAGACAGTGGTAGGCTTTGCTGTCCCCTAGCCATAATTTGCTGAATTTGGGAAATCCCTTCATAGTTGTTTCCCCTCTTAATGCTAATGGACATGGCACAAAGACCATAGATTACTGTATTTATTCAGAATTAGGATCCTCCATTTGAGAAAAAAAAATATGCAGTCCACAAAGCAATGTAAAGATACTTGTTCTCAGCAGAACTGCAAAACAACAAATCTTCAAATAAGCAAAAACAGCCTGATTTTTCAAAAATCCCACTTTAATTACTGTGTGGTTTGCTCAGGGTTTTTTTGAAGATGCCTAACATATGGTATGATTTACACAACACTGGTAGTGAGCTCAGGACAGAAGATTCAAATCTACCTGCAGAAGTATGCAAAATTTAACACCACGCATCAAGATCGTTCTTCCCATCAGCTGAGTACGGCCATTTAAGTTTGCATATATAGCTAATTCCTATTGCTAAATATTCTTTTAATACTAAGAAATGTGTTTCGATATTTTCATATGTATGGCTTGTAGTCATAGCTGATGACATAGGAGCTGCCAAGGGGCAGAGATCACTTGCTTCCTCAGACAAGGGCAGTCCTCTCCTTCCAGATGTGCACTTACACTCCTGGCTCCAACAATCTCAAGAAAAAAAGAGAAGTTTGTGTCCAAGAGAATGGCACTTCACAAGATGGAGTCCATAGAGCATAGAGTCTCCGGCGGCACCTCCCTCGCTCAAGTGTTTGTGAGGGTTCCTTCTGAGGTGTCCCCTGGGCTCAGTTCCCCATGGCTGTGCCAGTCATCAAGCCACTGCACAGCTGCCTCTTCCAGCAAAGGGGAGACATGACAAGCAGTTGGGCAAAACCCCTCAGCTCTCTGTTTTCTTTCTAGGGCTTCAAGGAAACAAGTTACAAACTGAGCCAGATACTACAAAATACTACATCCTTCAATAATATCACACCTTTTGGCATCGCTCAGTGCCCTCCACCTCCCAGTGCTGCAACCACTCTGTGCATTCAAATACAGCATTATTTTATTTCCTTCCCAGTAAAAGCACTTTAAAAAACAACAACATATGGCTTGTAAAACAAAGTGGAAAAAAAAAATACCACAAGAGATATTAGCATCAGTTTAACCGAGAATCTCTTGCTCAGTTCTCAGGAGTTCAGAGAACTCAGCGGTTTTTTGACAAAAGATAATGTTAGTGGTGTAGGTTATCTGCACTGCTGTAGCTGTTGGAGCAGCACTTCTCAATCTCTGGGTCACAAGTAGGTCATAAACCTTCATGCAGCAGTTTGCAAAACAACTATCCACAAAGTAAGATTTTTTTTAGATACGCGTACATTCCTAGGTATGGAAAGAACTAAACAAAATCAGCACTGGAAAAATTATAATAATTCAAAAGCTTTGTCTTATTTTTCATTGAAAATGATAACTACTGTGGCAGCACTCTACAATGCATTTGTGATTCATTTTTTTCCCCCAAAGAGAAGTTAGGCAATTCTCAGGTTTTTTTCCAGTAAGTTTAGGAGGACACATGAATAAAAAAAACCTTGAAAAACATTGGTCTAGATGGCCTCACCATCAGGGTTCCCTGTCTGAAAAAAATCTAAGAGTCGCAGATTCTCACCAGGCAGATGCTGGAGATCTTGAACTAGAGGAGAGAAGAGGAAAATTGAGATCACAGATTTCCACTCAGGTTGGGTTTAGGATCAATGATACCAAGTGTACAGAGGAACCCTTTATTCTGTGTTCAGAGTATTGAGAAATGTGAGAAATACACATTAAATATTAGAAATTATAAATGAGTCAGCAGAGAGAGGATGAGGAGTACTTTTCCACAGCTGAAGCTTTGCCACTTCATCCAGACTAGGAATGAAAGCATTATTATGGTCAACCACAAAGGCCATTAGCTCTTATTGGGAAGAGGCCTGGGCTTTGATTCCCGCTGCACGTACGCTAGACATCACTTCTTCATACGAAGCGCAAAGTCCTTGGACTCTGATGCTGGACTGTCTGAATGACTAGGCCACGGGGAATCAGCAAGCTCTCCCTGAATCTCAAATCTGTTTCTCCAGGAGAAATAGGAGAACACCCGTTCCCACCCTCTTGACCAGAGCAGCTTCAGGGACAGCGCAAGACATGCACTCGAATGACCACAGACTGGCAAAAGAATTGAGCTTTAGTTTTACCTATGTCCTTTTGTGGCCACAAGCTGCTTTCTTCCTTACTGGCATTTCACCTCATGATAGCCAGCTTTGGAAATCTCTTTTTTCTCTTTGTGAGGACAAGGGAACACCATGAGTTTTGTTGACACCATTAGAACAACTTCCAATGCTAAACTGTGTTAGTTCTTCATGTCATCCTACACTCACAGACACTCCAATTGTCTCCCAGTGAAAACAAGCTTGTTTTCATTTCTGGTATTGAATCGATCATACTAAAAATTGATTCATACTGAAAACTTCAAAACATATTATAAAAAGCCTCTTTGAAAATTCAGAAACAATAATTATTTTCAAAATAAATACAGGATCATTATACTCATCCATACTGCTCCTCTTTCCCCGCTGCCATGGGAATTGCAGTGAGTGAGGGACATGTCACTTTGCAGCTAACCTTCCCATCACAAGAACCCTTACCTACAGCATGCTGAGGGGCTGAGATCCAGGAAAAAGCAGGTTTACAGAGGAAAAACAAAATCCCACCTGACTGGGATTTGTTATAGGAGGCTGGAGAGGAATAGAAGGATCCAAGCAAATACCACTTTCGTACGTTGTAGAAGGAAGACAATGAGTCCATAACGGGCATGGGATTGCCATCCTCCTTGCGATACCCAACAATACAAGTATGGTCAACTGTACAACTGCCTCAAGATTTGTTGATACCTTATTGCCTAGCCAAGGAAGAAGCTGGCATTATTTCTGAAGATGTGTGCTTTGTTATACAAATAATATAAAAAGAAAAGGAGTTTCAGAGAGTAACATAAATCAAGAGGTTCTTTTGGTACCATCAGAGTTAAAACCTGTAACTTTAATAGAGAATATTTCAAGTATTTCTGCTATTATCAAGCAGACATAATCAGACTTTGGTTTAATTGCTCCCTTTGTGAAAAGACTTTATTAAATTAATTAGCCAAGTTATCTTCTCAGAGCACGATCCATTACTAGTTCTAAAATTATTGATCTTTTCAATTGGAAGTCATTGTTCAGCATCAAACTGGTTTTTGCAATTAGCATACACTAGCAAGCTTAATAAAACTCAAGGACTCCTCTAAGGACCTAAGAGACTACAAAATGAAAATATTCCTAAGTATGCTCAGAAATTACCATTATGCATAGTCATCTTGATCCCAGGCAAGGAAGGCAGTAAGAACTTAAGTAACTATTGACGGCACAAATCCCAAGTGAGCTTACTAGGAAAAAATTCTCTTTTCTCTTGTCCAGCTGACACTGACTTACATACTAATCAAGTTGCATGACCAAGGGTCTCCATTTTGCCCTCCAAGCTGTACCTCACAGGAACATATATACAAAACCACAGCATTCCCCAGATCACACTGACTCTGTGTTATTTTCTCACACTCTGCTTCGGAAACCACTAATCACAAAGTCTTCAGCTTCTGCACAAACAAAAAGTGATCATTACCACCTGACAGAGAAACTGTTGTATAAAATAAGAAAAAAGCTTCCTGAGCACCCACAGACTACACTGAGTAGAAAAGCCTATTAAAATAGCACTACCAGCATTCCTAACAATCCACACAACTACAAACAAAAAAAGGAAACCTGGCTCTAAAGTAATACAGGAAAAGTAAAACTTACACTTGCACAATATCATTTAGGAAGTGGAAGGGTTAAAGCAATCATATTTATCAAGCAATGAAAACTGCTGAAAAAATAGTTACCAGAGGAGGGATACAAGGCACAGCAGATTTACAGTGATATTCCACATACGCAATTTTTCATTAG
Organism: Strix uralensis; assembly: GCF_047716275.1. Classification (NCBI taxonomy): domain Eukaryota; kingdom Metazoa; phylum Chordata; class Aves; order Strigiformes; family Strigidae; genus Strix; species Strix uralensis. The sequence goes on along the minus strand of NC_133977.1, from coordinate 11,144,715 downwards.
CAAAAGGAAGTTAAATTTACACTACAAGGTAATTAATACAGGGCCCCCCAGAGTTCTTCTCTCTCTCCTTGCTCTTCTAAACTATTTTCTTCGCCCTCACTTCTTTCCATGCTTCCTCCATTGCTCCACACGTGCCCTTTCCATAAACAATGACACATTGGCATTCAGGTGGAATTGAGGCCTTTCAGATAATTTCTTCCTACCTTAATTTTATTAGTGTGTAAGTTTGCATGGTGACAGTAGGACCCCAAGTGGTATTGGACTTAACTTCTACAAGAGAGATGCACAGGCTTCTTTGTCCTTAGAGGAGTACCTTCTTCCCAGAAAAAACTCACCAGAACATCCAAACCTTTCCTCTTGATGGCCACTGCCTCCGAGTTTTCCCAGGATACACATTAAACCACACAGTGCAAAACTGCAAATATGACATCAAGAGGTGAAACACTAAATAAGGCATGCATCAAAGCAACATACCTGTTGTTCAAAGATAACAATAAAAGAAGAGAACTCCTGTTGTCCCAGCTTGACAGAAGAACTTCTCACTTTGATCTTGCGATGAATTGGTGCGGAAGATCCTCTCCCCAGCGGTAGGGATGGGCAGGGACCCTCCATTAGGGCCGAAGAGGTCTGGGCACAGGCACAAGCCGCAGCAAAAAGCCTCAGGAGGGAAGTCCTCTACCTACAGGGCACTCGTTCTGACCTGCTCCTGCATTGCTGAGTGGGCACTCTACCTGCACCTGCCAAAAAAGCAAAACTAGAGACTGCAGTATCAAAAGGCTATGCTGCCATGAAAACAGTATAGCACTGAGCCCAACTCAGTGGGAGAAGACTTCATTTTCTATAATTCCTGACTTCTCATTATTCTCTATGTGGCAAGTTAGGGTTGTTTTTTTTTTTTCTAGCTGATATCAGCTTGAATTCGGGTGAGATATGTATCTTTATTTCATAGGGATTTATACATCTGCACATATGCTTCATTCATTACTGGAAGGGGGAAAACAGTAAGATTTTTCAGCAGTTGAGAACAACCAAACAGCCAAAAACCCTGTCTTTTGCAAGCATAACAATCAGTCTTTTAGCGATACACAAACACAGAGCTAAGAGTTCTTTCCAGTATTCATAAACAGCTTGTTACAACATGTAACTTCAGGACAACATTGCTGTTCCTGCCTTTTTCTCCAAGTAGAGGACAGTAAGGGATGTGACCTGCACACTCAACTGTTGATTTATGCTGTGCTGGCTAGGAGGAACTACACTGTCAGCAAGACAATTTCTCATGATTACAGTGTTTACTAGTCTCCCTGAGACCAGAAGTCCATGTTCAGAATGTAAGAAGAAAATCTATGAACAGTTCAGATACAAGACATAACATATGTATAGCATGTACAAGCTAAATGCCTCCTTTATGTAAAAGACAGGTGACACACGCTCTAATTAAAGGTTAGTCAAGGAGTATGATGACTAGAGGCCAAACATAAGAGATGATAATCTTGATTACAGGTTGGTCAGACAGATCAAAGTAATAAATTGGCTCAGTGTTCCTAGAAACAACTTTGTGAACTTTTGATGAGAAGATTACCGTGGCCTAAATTCCTTCTCCATCACTTGAGACTTTTTCTTCCCTTTAAATAGCCCACACAATTTAGACACTTGCTTCTTACTCTCCTCCTGTGACCGGTGCTGAAACACTGGTGAAGTGGAATGAAATGTTACACAGTGAAGATTAACCTTGACCTGCCAAACTCAACAGTGGCTTGAACCTTTCCTGGCCTGTGCTTATTCATCCTCTCCAGGGTTGCAACCTGCACCCTCACCATACTGCTGTGACTCACTGCAGCTGAAGAAACTCCTTCCATTCCGTGGGCTGCCCTAGGCTCTTTACTTCTTTGTCCCCCACTTCACAAGCATCATTTCAGCCTGTCCTGCCTCGCCAGTGTGCCTCACTGAACTCCTCCACTGACTGTGAGCCACATCTCCTTGCCCCTGAGCTTCTCCTTTCAGCCCACACAGCTGCCTCCCTCATACCCTCCCCATGTGTTAGCTCCGCCGCAATCACTGCATGCCTCAAGCCATCTCCTCCAGGATCCCATCCGTGTAGCTCTCCTCCAGAGCTTCCTTGAACTGACCTAGACCATCTCTTCTCATCTCAGTCCTGCTCCACAGCAGTTTCCCTCACATTTCCAACCATCATCACATCCTTCACAGTGTGCTAACACACCCCACTGACACTTCTTAGACAAGCATAGAGCTGATACATCCCCCAGCCTCAGAAGGGAACGCCTTAGCCCTCACCACCCTGACAGCATGCTCTGCTGCTCCACACCCTCCTGCCTCCCACCTATGCTCCTCAAACAGCTCCCCCACTCAGGCTGCCTTATCTTCCCATGCACACCTCGGGCCTCTTCATGCTCAGCCATACCTCAACCCCTTTGACCATCCAACTCTAACGCCCTAGGACCACAAGCCTCTTTATTCCCCTCCTCCAAATAAAGTGCACTTCCTTTCCACAGTTTCTGTAAAGCCCCAGGGTTCCCCCTGACCCACTGTAAGGTCACAAGCTACTCCACTCATTTTCCTGCACCCCTTGCTGTGAGGATCACACCCCTGTTTTCCCGCCTCCACAGCCATGGCTCATATCCAGCATCCTACACCCCCAACAGCTGGTTCCACAGCTGCCCTCCATCCCAACAACTGACTGGCCTCCGCTGCTGTACCTGCCAGAAAAGGAGGGGGGGGAGGAAGGAGGGAGAGGGGAATAGGAACCATCTTCCCAGAAACTGATCTCTAGACTCTAGATAAAGAATGACTTCTGATTACCCTAGGTTTTGGGAATGACACCTAACTGAACTTTTTTCTCATGGCCTCTTAAAGCAAGCGTGATATTTGCATCAGACAACAGGAAGCATAGTATTGTCTTAGTAGCAACCACTCCACCATATAGCTTCTGTTCTAGGTTAAGTGGACAAACAGCAAGCAAAACAGGGATTGGAAACTTGTTACTGTCTTATTTTATTGGGATGGTATGAACTACCTGTCTCCTTATCGTTACGGATAGCAGTTATGTAAGGATGCTCAGAGAATGAATACTTAATCTAAAAAAAAAAAAAAACTTACCAATTTTTATTTAAAGGCTAAAGAGAAAAGTACAGTGCAATAGTTCCCCCTACTGACAGCACAAAATCAGATTACTAATCAGTGTTATTTCCTGGGTGGTCCTCAAATCACTAATTCAGTGTCCCCATGTGGTACCTACACAAGCTTACCGGTACACAGTAAACCATGAGAAAATCTGCTGCCTTAGAAAACGATGAAGATTTGCCAAATGGTAGAGAACAAAATTTGACAAAACTCCCTAAATTGATCCCTAAGATTATTTATCACGTATACAAAATGATGGTACGCAGTCCTATGGAAAGATTATAAAATGCTTGTGAGTGTATGTATTCTAAATGAAACGCCAGGATATCCATCAGCAAAAACAGAAACGTAAGTGAAGTGCAGCTGTATAGCTTCCTCTACTTGCTAAAATCTTAAGGAAAGATAGCAGGTCTGAGCAGAGACTTGCCAAACTCTGGCTGTATTTGGGAACTGACCTCTTTGGACAAAGAGCAAGTCTGACATTCAGTTCTGGTCCCCAGTTCCCAACAAAAGGCAGTGAAAATATTATCATTCTGCTCTAGCGTCAGCTCTTTTGAGCCAGTGGCAGCTGAGTTAAATCAGAACCAAGAACAGGCACTTACAGAAGTCAAAATGCAATTTGGGACTAGATGTGCGTCTGGTCATGAACAGCAACAGCAGCATTCCTCCAGCCTTATACACCTAGCTTTTGTTTCTGGGTTGTAAAGCTAATGTGATTGTGCACTGTGCTCATTTAGAAAAAAAAAAAAAAAAAAAAGGTTGAAGAAAATCCTCTAGCACGTTACATCCTCATCTCACTTGAAAAGGGTAATGAACAAATATGCAATGATACAACATAAAAGAATAACAGAAATAAATAGTCCACTGAAATATGTACCAAACCACACAATTCTATAAATCAGGATTTTGCAAACTTCTGTTATGATCCTGGCTCTTTTATACAAATACACCTGAAAAATTGCTAAATGGTATTAAAGATAATGCCAAATCTCATTTCAAGCACGTGTACAGTGAATATGTCTACCCAGCCAATGCTCAGACATGGGTCAGCTGCTGACACCTGTATATGATCTTTTAGAAGTTGCCTGTGTATCAAAGCTTCTCACCTCACTTTCAATTCCCCCTCTGCTCTATCTGGAAAACATAATTACACATCAATAGGGACATGCACCTTCCTCTTAACTGCATCTCCAGCACCTCGCTTTTTCACTTGAACACAGTTTCATGTTCCTCCCAGTGCAGAGAGAGTGAAATACCCATTGGTCGGGTCCCTGGTGGGTTCTGTGAGCACCCCTCTTACTCCAGGTTTGCGCAGCCTGGTGCAGAAAAGCCTTTCTCATGATGGGAGTTTCTGGTAAGACAAAATATGACAAATAAAACTACAGTCAGTCAAAAGGACCCTCTTTACGGTAGATTGCAGCTGCTTCGCATCACACCACTCAAGCTCTGTGCTGAGGTCAGATGGATTTGAAACGGTCATAATTTAGCATTTTCCACTCACTTTGGTTTTAGCAGCATTGCACCTGCTATTATAGAAATCCTCTCTCCAGTAATATACTTCTTTAGGGAAAAAATACTCGGAGCATGTCTCTGTTGCCATAACCCTTGCTGTAAGAATATTACTTACAGATAGGCTGTTGGATCGTTAACTCTTTAGGATGAGGACCAAATCTTTTATCTTGGAGCGAAGCTCCTGCATCCCAGGTACTACCTGAAGCGAGGGATGCTGAGGCAGCCGCGTTGTGCCGCCAGGCTCCTGGCAGGCTGCCCTTCACCCTTCACCTGCGGGGGTTGTAGCAGGGAGCGCGCGGGAAAGCGCCTCTCCGCTCCCCCCGGCACGGCGGGCCCAGGCCCCCTGCCCGGGCCCGGACTGGAAAGATTTTAATGTTCATTTATCGTCAGGAGACTTAAAAACCTCCCTCCTCCTCTGAACTGTCCCAGCTGCTGGCCAAGACCTCTGTTTCTCCGCACCACCTGAAGCACAAGTGCCCTGCGGCGGTGGGGCCGTTCGTGTGGGGGTCTGAGGCGCTGGGCGCAGCCCCGGCGCCCGGGCCCGGCTGACGCACAGGAAGGCCGCTGCCGGCAGCCCGGGGGCGGGCAGCGCATAAAGCGGAGCCACCGCCGGCGACAGGGAGGGAGGGAGCCGCCGCCGGCAGCAGGGCTCGGCCGGGACCCGCTGGCGCAGGCAAGTGGGGCGCCCCGGGGAGGGGAGCGGGGGAGCCCGGGCCGTCCTGCGGCAGGGCCGGGCGCGGGGGAAGGCCGGGGGGCATCCACGTACCGCGGGGCGAGCGCGGCACCGTCAGGGAGACGAAAGCAACAGCGTTTGATGAGCATGGAGGGGGCGGGTCGAGCAGCCGCGCTGCCGACGGTGCGGTACTCGCCTTGGGCCTTCATGTGCATCGCCCGCTTCTGCCAGCTGCCTCCGGGGCCACCCGGGATAAACTGCAACTCTCCCAGCTTTTTAGCTTTTCGTGCGACTCCTTTTGCGCAAAGCGAAGATGTGTGCCCAAAAGCCCGTTTACGCGCTGTACCCGCGTGCCTTGCAAGCGTTTATGCGTGCGAGCATCCCTGCACGGCACAGGGAAGGCCTGCGGGGGTTGCAGCCTGGACAAAATCTTCCTTTTCTTTAGATAATAATATTAAGTTTTCTTACTAATCTTTTTGGGATATCATAATCACCAGAATTCACCAGAAATTGCAATTAGAAGGCCCACTGAGAGTGAACAGGCTTACAAATGTTATTTTTTTTTTTTCTGAGTATTGAGTTACTAATGTGTGGTGACTTGGTTCTTGGATGTATCTCAAGAAATAAGGTCTGTGATTCTGTGTGACTGTTGGTATGGAAACAAAGACAGTGAAACACTCCTGTGCTTTACTCCTTCTCCACAACATAAAGAAACAAAGTAATTGTTTAGGCAATACTTTTTCATCTCTGAATGAAAGTAACAAAGAGGAGGGAAATGTCACTGGGCACATTTCCACTGACGTTATATAGTGTCTTTCATACCACACACAGAATCATCCCATCCAGCTTTTGTTAAGGAGAAACTAAAACCTGTCACTTTTACTTTTGCATGAGTAAGTACTCAGGACTCCGTTACACCTTGACATACTTCATTTTTTTTTTTTTTTTCCCCTCTGACTTAAGAAAATGCAAAATGAAAGACCACAGCATCAAAGGCATGATGTATTCTCTACTTCAAACTGTTGACATTCTGAAACTATGATTCAGAATTAGAAGCAGAAAAGCTGCTTATAAAAAAATCTACATTCTATAAAAACATCCATTTTTATGAAATCTCATCTTTGTTCAGGAAAAATTTCTATCAAAAATGTTCAAACATGTAGTATGTTGACCTACTGCAGTGCAATCTTTAGCCCACGACTAGATTTTATGTAGTTTGTTAACACAAACAAATGTCCTAAAGAAAGGGACGGCAACCTCTAGTATGGGATCAGGGTGTGGGCCAAGCCCACTGCAGGACTGAGATCCGAGGGCGCAGGCCCTAGAGCACCCCTCTCCTCTGCTCATCTGTCACCACCTGTTCTCAACCCTCTACAGCCTGGCATAGCCTACCCTGGGGCAATGTTTTATCTTTAGTCTTTCCCGCACTGAAAAAGTCACAATGAAAATGGTGGTTTCACCAGTGGGATTAATGACGATGTGGTGCAACCCTAGAGGGCCAGTATCAGGAAGGTAATGTTGTCCTAAGGGGAGAGAGAGTCGCTCAGGCTGAGGTGTCTACGTAGAGAGCCTGCTCACCCAAAACAATCTCTTTAGTCCATGGAAAGGGGCAGGTATTAATTCAGCCCACCTAAAACTGGAACAACCAAGCTTCTAACTCCAGTATGTCAGTAAACATCCAAAACTTACTTGGGATAGGTTTTTTTTCAGTAAGAATTTCAGAGCCTGTCGTTGGGTGATGCTACTCTTGCTTCTCTTACAGTTTTCATATGACTTTACGCTTCTCAACTCTTTTTTCTTTCTGTAACATCAAATCTCAGAATTCTATGGTAATTAAAAATGGAAAAGATGTACTAGATAAACAATTTAGAATATAAAACAAACAGTACTGTCCAAACAGAAGATGTGGGGCTCTAGGAACAGCACAATAACATACAATCATTATGGCTTTAGGAAAAATTTGAGTGGTATGAATTCACTAAAAAGAGAGTTGTTTTTCTACTACTCTTCCATAAAAATTGTTTTACCTGGATTTGAAAAGTACAATCCTAAGCTATTTCTCTTGATGAGAGATGCTGTGTAAATCTCCCTGCTTTAGAAGCATCATACAGTATCCTAAAACATTTCCATTAAGGAAGGAAATTGGCAGAGGTGCTCAATCAAGTCTAAGAGCTAGAACTTCTTTTAATGGTCTTGCTCACTTTTCTCCATCTTCCCTTTAACTGACTAACTTTAGTCAAGTACTGTCTGGTTTGAAAGACAGAATAAAACAGGAACATTAAAGTATATAATAAGAACAACAATGAAAATAAGTATTTATGCACTTTGGATTATTAATTCATATTCACCTTTCAGTGGCAAACATGTTTAATCTTTTCTTTTGCAGTATGTCCCAATGGAGTCAAGTTCAACAACTGGAAATAAAGTTTTTGGAGCAGGTAGACCAGTTCTATGATGATAACTTCCCCATGGAAATCCGGCACCTACTAGCACAATGGATAGAAAGCCAAGATTGGTAGGATTAAATTTATTCCCTCTCATATGATTTCAGTCATGAACAATTCTTTTGTTATCTGGCAGATTTTAGGGTGCTCATTTGTGAACTGTGGAGGCACTCGCACTCCAAAGATGATATTTCACTACTTATGGATTTAGCCCATTGAACTGCCAAAATTTAAATTTAAAGAAATGTCTGGAGGTGAGGTTTCATTTGAACTTACTCTTAAACAAAATCCAATAAAAATGGTCTAACCAATTAATGGTATTACACGTTTTTCATAGAAAAAAAATAATGCATGTTAGTTTTCATTGGATATATTATACATTTACCTTTTGCAGCATAAAATTTTTCACTTGTCCCATACTGCACTTAAAGCTATCTGGATATATAATTTTGGGGGAAAAGCCAGCTGTTTGTAGGAACTGTTTTCTAGAAGGTGAATTTATGCACAAATTTGGATCAAGTTCACTGGATAATTCTCTTAAGAAAATTCAGAACTAAATGCCAAAAAAAAGTTTATATTAGTCACACCAGGAAGAAACATCTCCATTTTTCAAGATAAATCCGCAAGACTATTGGAGGACTATTGTAAAACAAACAAAAAAACCTGCTAAGGAATAGAATCTTTCCTTTACAGTGTATAGCTCAGTGGTTTATGGGGCTGTAGGAACATGGTAAACATTAAAATCTCCTTTTCACCAGACTTAGCAGGGCAGATTTGGGGGGGCAAGGAGAGAGAATATCCCAAGGACAAGGATGCCATGCAGTCCAAAGTCTGTCTTCCTGCAGTTTGCTTGCTAATGTTATTGTCCTTCACGTACCAAGCTGTTCCATAAACAGCAGAACCAGTAAAGCCTGTTTTTGTGTGTGTTTGCATCCTTTGTCCCCTACATACCCTTCAACAGTAGCTTCAGTGTCTTCCTGTATCCCCAAATAGTTTGGCCAGGCGAAGGCTCATCTGGTGCCTGGGGTGAAGATACATATCTGCTGACTGGCCATCTGGCTGTTACCTCCTGGAGCAAGTTATTACTGCCATTTTCCTCAGCGGAGGCACTAATTTAGATTCCTCCCCTCTACCAACTTGCCAGTTTTCTGTGAGATTTGTAAGAACATACTATCTTTTGGACTTTGAGCCCACTGTCAACTTTGTCTGAAACTGGGCAGCAAATTCAGAAATTACATCCGTGTGACTGACAGAGAGGGACAGTATGCATAAGCCCCATTTCCTCTGAGAACTGGGCTAAAAATATTTAAATATTCACTGCACCAGAGACTAGAAAACCCTGGTTGTCTCCCCTCAGGCTGCCTCCATAGCCTGTGCTAAGAACATCCTCACCCTGTCTTTATAGCAGCATATCTATGTGAAAATAAATGATCATAAAATCAGTTACTCACAAACCTCTAACTATATGCAAGTCACCATATATTTAAAGTCCTTTTTTGCTGCCTAGATTTCTGAATGGATTATAATTTTCTGTGCAGACAGATTGTCACTTCTTACGACATTTTAAACACGCGTGGTTCTCATTCATTGATTCTTTAGGGAGGCTGCATCTAACAATGAAGCGATGGCAACGATCCTTTTACAGAATTTGCTAATACAAGTGGATGAACAGCTGGACCGGGTTTCACAGGAGAAGAATCTTCTCTTGATACACAACCTGAAAAGAATCAGGAAGTTGCTACAGGTGGGTCGTTACTTCAGATGACAAACTGGATACTATTACTGGTTTCTAAAGTAGTGCCCAACCTGTTGAACACAGCTTGTTCCTGCACACAGCTCAGAGCTGTCCTAGTTGCTGTAGACTCCAAGCAGCTATGGGACAACCAAGCTTTCAACAAGATAATTCAGAATAATAATTCCACTGTCAGTTACTCTGTGGAACAGCAATTCACATTTTAATGCACACTGCTCAGATACAAGTGCTGTGACTTCTTAGCTCTGTGTGGATCTGTGTTGCACTGAGCTCTTAAAAATAAGACTCTATAGTGCTTATGGATGTTCATGTTTATTACAAATGTAATTACCACCTTTCAGACACATACAGGTATTTAACTGTGGAATAAAAACGCATACTTGGGGCTTAAAGCAGCACCCTGAAAAAGGAACCCCTGTAAATCATTAGCATACTTGCTATTTTATGCTTAGCCTGGATTATTTGTTATGAATGGCTTAAAGGATTTTCCATTAGGCTTCTGCAAAATGATATTTATTTTGATTAGCTGAATGTTTCTCTACTAATTGTTTATCTAAGGCAAGGATTCTCAGAGTTCCACTTCATTAGTCACCTACTTCCTGACATCTATCTGTCTTCTGCATAAAACAGATATACATCTGAGTTTTTATGAAAGTTTGGGGTTTTTTCCTCTTCTTTGATGGTGTTTTCCATAAGTAAATGGCAAATATATTGCTTGCAAAACATGTTCTTATTTTGATATACATATATACACACATGTATACACACACTGGTCTGGAAAATCTTAGCATGACCTAGCCAATTATTTTGTTCTCTTTATGGCTGTGTGTCTTTCTATTCTTTATCCCTAATGGTGGCCTCTTAAAAATGTGCCAGTATTTCCATCACTACCACTTTTTCTTCCGGTGTTATGCAAGCAGTCTCATGTAACTTAATGTTGCTTTTTGTTTCTTTTCTGGTTTGTGTAGCAGCACGATCCATAATTTTGGTGTTGCTCAAACACCAAATTTACTTAACTGCTTTTGGGGTTAACAGCAGAAGAGTTACTTCTGTCGTAGTCTTGGCATACTTTGCCATAGTAGGGCTGAGACAGAGCCATATCCCCTTCCTAAAGGAATTCTCCCACAGTAACATACATGTGGAAAGAGCATTTCAGGGCACTGAAACAAGCAGTTGCATTGGCGTATTCTTGGCTTAAAAGATTGTTCATTTTTGATTATACCATCACAATGTGCACATGGAGAAGGACTGGTATATATTTACATACAGGCTCTACAAAATTAAAGTCTCTCACTGTTCCTTCTCTTCAGACCATTTCTTTTATTCTAAAATTTTTACCAAAACTTGAAGTGGCAGCTCTGCATGCTCTGTGAAATTTGGCATACTGAGACAAGTAATCGGGCCTTGGGCACACACGCATGAGTTTACATAATAGCCATTGTGACACAGCCAGAATGAAAATAATTTTCTTTAAATCCTGGTGTGTTTGGAAATTATGTTATGATGTGCTTCCCAAAGAGCACAAAGCAAAGGAGGCTTATTCCAGAAAAGACAGAGAAGGGGAGTTTTAAGTGAGTTCTGATTAAGTGGTTTCTCAGATAGCAAGGATCTGAGTCACAATTCCAGAACAAGCCAAAATGCTCAGGCATCCCCATGACATCTGTACAGCTGGATTACGGTCACCATATAGTAGTTACAGCAGCAGCAGAGCCAGTACCAGAGCTGGTCTTTTCCTTCTCTAGATAAAGCAACAGTAAAGGTCCGTGTGGAGTAGCCTAAATCATCATTTCACTTGATTGCTGGCTCTGAAAAGAAACACCACATTGCAACATGCGCCAACTTGTTTTCTCTATCACCATGTAGCACTGTAAGGCCCTGACGTAGCAAGCTTTCTCAAGCAGCACGGTCTCTCTGCTCCCTTGGGTTGCAGAGATCTGCAGTCTAAAGCATTATGAACTTCTTGAGAGGACATGTGTGATGCTGGAATTATAGCACTTCTTAAAAAGGATCTCAGTCTTGAGCTTTGCAGTAAAATGTTTCCAGCTGAGCAAAAAAATAAAACAGCTCTCTCCATCACTAATAATGCTGGCCTTTCTCCATTATATCAAGACAGCAGATAACCTGTATTTAGATAAAAAGCTACTCATTTGGTTTCAAAATACACATGTGAACCAGCAGATACTTTCACTATTAGAGCTCTTCCTGATTTCTTATGACCTATCACCCATAGTCTATTCTGACTTCTAAAATAATTTCTAGAGGCTGGAGTAGGACCAGACTGAACCAGTGGGGTTTTGGTTTTTATTATTATTTTGGATAAGGCAAATAACTGAAACTATATGGATTTTTGTGTAAAATATTATGTTACAACTTCTAATTTTTACAACCTAGATGATAAATGCATTTTCAGCCAAAGTATGGGCTGCATGTTCTATAGGGCTGCACAAGCAGTGTCCTGAGCTTCGGCTGTTAAAATTATTTATTTATTGGTTAGGTAAGTACATCAGGAAAAAATGCTATAGTAATCAGCTGACATCCTATCCTTGTTATTAACTGTCAAGTATTATTAATGGACTATGAACTGTACATGACACCGCATGGATAGTATTCTGCTGTAACGTCCTTAAATTTGAGTACGCAAATCATGTAATTGTGGGTCTAATTTTTTTAATGCATCACTGATCGTATTTTATTGCTGAATATATGAGAAGTTTGGACCTGGGCATTTGGATCCCCACCCACAGCTGGATGCACTTGCAAATACCAAACTCTTGCAATTTGAGCCAGTTTGTGACCAGTTGTGACTCAGTTCCCTGAGACAACACCAGAGAAGGGTGACTGATGTACACAGTACAGTGCCATGGTCCCTTTTGTCCCAACATACCACCTAGAGAAAGGGACACTGTAAAACTAGCGAGATTTTTCACTGACTTTGCTGGAGGAAGACAGGGTTCCTAAATAGGAGACGAAGCTGCAATTGTAAACATCTTTTAACTTCTGGTGACTCTGCGAACAGCACTGGTTTGATTTTCTCTGAAGGTTAGTTACCATGAGCCCACCTTTATCTCTGCTTTGCTCTCTAGCGCAAGCACTTCTTTGAAATTTCACAGTTCACTCCTCTTCCTTCCCCTCTATACCACACACACACACACAAAGCTGTTCAACCTCAATACGTGATCCGAGTGCAACATTGTTCATTATTTTGAGCCAAATTATGTTGCAATATTAAGTAATATTTCAAACTAGATAATGCTGGAAACCACCATTTATCACAAAGTATGTGGGGTAGTATGTTGAGCTATGGTATAGGTTCCTAAGTACTATGACAATAGCAATAATAAAATAATTAAAATTAGAGAACACACAAGAGCCATTCAAAAGCAATCTGTAGTTCTTGACAAAAGACAAAATGAGGGATTAATGTTTGATTAGAAATACAGCTAGGTCGTTACTGAAGAGCAGGCTTAGAAGAGGAATCAATGCACACTTCACAGAGGGCTCGTGCAGCTGTTTGCTAGACAGCAAAGGACTCATTAGGATCAAGATTCCTGGTGCTGTCACTGAATCTGGAGGGGATTATGCCTACGAGTTACCAGCACCACAACCAAGCGCACACCCCATCTGAAAGATCTCCCTGACATTCATTTTTGTTATAAAATGGAGAAAATGTTCTATTCTGAGCTTCACCTGAAACATCTTTATTTAAACATCTTAGTTGCTCCATGAAGATAACAATGGAAGTAGTGGAAGAAATGACAACTTGCTGCCTCATACTTGCAATACAAAGCTCTGGGCAATCTTAGGCACTGTGCAGGGCAAAGAGGAGAAGTCTTAGCAGGAAGATGGGTCTGCCTGGCACCCTTGCTTTTAGGCCACAGGAACCATCCCTATTCTCTCACCATTAGAGAAATAACTATGAATGTGGCATTTCTGCTCAGACTGCTGACATTTCCAAAATTATCTTGAGGCAAAAAGAAACATTGACCAGGAAACATGCAGTTTGACAAAGTTATAAGCACTTGAAAAGAGTGCTGAGAAACTTAGCTAAGCAGCTGAGGTTACTGCTAACTCTCAGCAATTTGCTTTTCTGTATATTTCTTGTTTTCATTGAAACATCACTTCTTGACATTAAGGTGGTATAAATGCACGTATTATATTAAAAGCAGGGTCAGCATTTTAGGTTAAAATCCTTCATGTTTACTTCTTACATTATTATTACTTCTCTAGTCAGTAAATTGGATTCATTTTTATAGCAGAACAGCCTTTTGTTGCTGTGCTTTTCGATGGGAGTGCAGTCACTTGCTAAGGTTAAATTCTCTGTCCATCTTCCTACAGAACTGCTGCTCCCACCAGCTGCGGCTCTGGAAAGGGATGAGGAGAGAAAATGTTTGGAGGCAGTGGGAGAAAGAGAGGGGAAACTATGTCTATGGTTCATTCTCCTGCTTAAAACCTAGATGGAGAAAAGCAAAACGGATTAGTCACAAGGAGATAGTTTGCGCTGTTGCCAAGACAACAAAATATAAAGGGCAGATGTTAAGCTCAGAAGAACTGCCTAGCACTTCTAGGAACCAAATTGCAGATGCAACAGTCTACATGACCTTAGCCCATGAACAATTACATCTCAGTTTTCAGAGTAATGTTTTTAAATGACAGTGTACCTGTCCCTGATGTAAGCTCCTGTGCAATACATGAGTAGATTTAGTACACAAAGATGACTGGTGAAATAGAGAGACACTCATGTAAGACAGGCACTGTGCGTGTTCCTGACTCACATGCCAAAACCTTTGGCTAGGGGAGAGCAGCCAGGCTGCAGCGCGGCAGGAGAGCCAAGGCAGGGGAGGCTCGGAGTAGGTTGGGGATCAGAGATGGCCACCATACCCCAGTGTCCCACCGCTCCATTTAGGAGTGGTGCTGGTGGGTGACTGCCCGTCAGTCTCCGAGTAATCCAGTGATGCTCATCTCAGGGATGTTCTTTCCCCCACACTCCAAGCTGGAAATCTGGAGCACTCAGCAGGTACCTGCTAGACAAGATGTAGCTCCGTGGGATGCAGACTGGCCCGTGTGTGGGCTCAGGCGAGCTCCCAGGAACTCAAGAGCCACTGGCTGTGCTGCGCCACTACATCTGGAAAAAGCAGAAATTCCCAGAATCATCCTACTCATAACTGAAGCTCTCATTTATGCTCTAGTCTCAAGATAACTTTGAAAGCAATCCCTTCTCATTAATGACAACAAGCATCTGTGTCACATCATTGTTTACGGTATTCAGGGGAAAATCTGATTACATAAATCTTCCTTTATAAAAGTGAAATAACAGATTTCAGGAATAAGAAGAAGGACTGCTCTGCTCATTTACCATTGAAGCCTGAGTTAATGAGTATAATGTGTGCTCTGGGGAACAATTTGCTATAAATTATGTATATTCATGATACTCATTTAATACTCACAGCAGATTCTCAGGTATTGGTGAACTTTACCCACTCACCAGCCCTGCCAGAGCCTAAGATGAGGGGAGCGAGGGCCATGGGGATTCTGCCTGAAGAGCAGGTCTGTGTGCACACCATTAACACCTTGAGCTGTGCTTACAAAGGGAGAGGTCAGGCAGAATCGCCAGATTTCCTGATTCACACCAACTTGTTATATCAAAACAAGCTTTTGGAAGCACTGTAGTTATACTATAGAGTTGGGAAATAATATTTTAGTTACATTTCTTTCTCCTACACAGCCCTATCTTTTTATGGAAAGATTTGGAATAGCATCTGAAAGTATCTTCTGTCATCTTAATCAACATATATTATTATGGCACTTCTTTCCATATAAAATTCACCCTGTTTCTAAGTAGTACAAACAAATAGCATCTTACTTTACACAATGGTACTTAAATACTAGCGCATTCCTGATTCTGTTTCAGGTTCGCAGTTATATTGCCCAGCTTGTTTCCATCTGTAATGAGAACTGAACATCTTTGTGCTTCTTCAGATAGAACTAAAATGAACATATAAAGGTTTTTAAGTTCAGGTGACTGTTTACACAAGTCACTGTACCAGAAAGGTACATGCATGAGGGATCCTAAGGTTATTTATTTCACTACATCAAAGAAAATGGACAAAATAGCATTAGATCTGAAATAGGACATTCCAGTTGGTACTTAACAAACACTTCTAATGAGCACTGTGCTGAGAAACAGTTGCAAAGAATGGAAACATAACCATTGATGTTTAAGTTGCAGTTTCCTGTTAAAGCTTACAACAGGGTGAGAATGGAACAAAATAGAGAAAGTTTCTGATACACCACAGAAGATCAATTTCGAAATGTTACTTACATGTATTTAGCACACATGTAACCTGCCAGATCAATGAAGCAACAAATCATAGTAGGAAATGCGTTTCAAACCAGTATGTCCTACTGTCTAATATAATTCAGATTGATTTTTCACATTAGCATCTTGCCCCCAGTGAGTTTTCCAGTTCAACCATTAAAGCTGTTTACAAAAAATTTTGGTGTACAAAGGGGAAACCCCACACAGAAGTCTGTAGGCTAAAGCAGCTAGCTGACTGCTGTTAGTGATCACAGGCTGGTGACTGCACATCAGCTAACAAAAATTTTAAAAAATGATTGATATGAGACTGAAAAAGGTTACTTATTAGAAGTAAAATATTTTTGAGTTCCTAGTTATTATTTAAAGAACACAACTCTTAACAGTTTATAAACATTTCAGTTTGTTTTTGTAGAACGCATGAGTTAACTTACAAACAGAAGTAAAAATACGAACCAAAAATCCTAAACAATCTGTTGTGGGCTTTGTTCATTCTGGAGTATTAAGGGCCCAGTTGCAGTCAAACATCTGCCTGAGAGATCAGTTAATAATACTCACATCTTTGTGTTCAGAAGATGGGGGAGAATCAGTCCTCTCCTCTGCTGTTTTACTCTTTTTCATAGGGAACACTGTACTTCTATTTATTCTGAAATAAATCTCACTTAAATAAGGAGCACTGCTACATTATTCATCCCCCCAGCAGCACAGCTCTACCATCTGATGAGATCTACAGACATATATTTTCTGTAGCTGTATCTCACCCTACCTGCTTTGAAATCTGCTGTTTCTATAAGCAGTTCCTTGACTGGTTTTAGTGTCTGCTGGGAGAGACTCAGCAGTGGAATTTGGGGGCAAACTGGGGGATGGAAAAAAAGATCTCAGTTCATTCACTGTGCATTTGCAGCTTTGCCTATTTCAATTTGGTTATATGTGCCCTAAAAAATAAAAGTACGATCTTTCAGAAGTTATGCGTTATACGATACGATAAAAGCAGAACTACAACACTACAGACCGATGTATCAGGACTTCCCAAACATCATAGTAGTTGTCTAAAACAGTGAGGTTGCCTTTAAGTTCTCTCATGTGTTTTGAGAGGGGGAAGGGGAAATCTAAAAATAAAAGTCTAACAAGAGCAGTCTAAATAGATAGTGTCGCAGGTACTTCCTCTTAAAGACCTAGATAAAAGAGAGCCATCTTTCTAGTAGAAAAGTATTTTTTAGTAAGAATACCACCTGTTTAAATACAGGCTTTCAAAAAACTCCCAAGCACTTTACCTATATCAGGGTAACACAAGGACCAACTCTTTCTTTGTATTCTGGTACTGTCTTCATTAGACTTTCTGCCTGGATGCATAAACAAAGGTAGAAAATAAATCAAGTCAAAATGTTGGTTGTCATATTTGAAGGTGAAAATGGGAAATCAGTGTGTACTGTTATGCCTTCCCACACACACATTTCTTTGAGATACACAACTATACACCAAAGTTTTCTTTCAAAAATAAAATTATAGACAAAAGCTTTTTTCTCGCTGTTTTTTAGTTACATGAAAGATGAGATATCTGCTTATCTAGAAAGATGCTGAGTATCAGACTTGGTAAAATAAGCATATCACAAGTGAGCAACAGGGAAGGAAATGTATTTTTGCTTCACTTTGTAATCCTGTTTCCTATCTTTCTGTATCCCACCTCCCTTCCATCAGCTTCTTTAAATATTCATTCAACTTTGACAAATACATCAATAGTCATACTAGTTAAGGTTATATGCCTCCAAGTAAAGCTCTTACTGTATACAATTAAAAGGCCTAAGCAGGGTTTTTCTGACAGAAACAAGAAAAAATACAGCTGATGTTTTTGATAGTTTAAAAAAAAAAAAAAAAAGAAAAAAGATAAAAGCCGGGAAAACAACCAAAGTCTGAAGTGTTTTTTCAGAATTAGAAAGCACTAAAACCTACTCAAGTCCTTTTTAGGTCATCTTGAAAACCAGGAGGTAAGCAGGTAAACCCTGACTGATTTTCTAAAGGTTGCACAGCATATCCTTCTACATTACAAGTAGAGACCAACAGTCACTAACATGTAATACTCTACTTTAATCACTGAAAACTGTCAGGATACTCGAGTAGCACATATTTAGTATTCATTTATAGATGTGCACAGTATATAGAGACCTTTGACATATGAAAAGAAAGCTGGCCAATATTGCTGTGGTTGGGAGTGATCCACTTTGTGATGGAGCTGCTCACAGGAAAATAAGCTAAATTTTGGAAAATTTATAAAATTGGAAGAAAAAAAGAGTAAGAGAATGAATCTCTGGTCTAGATTTCTTCATCTCAGGAAAAGCAGTAAATTTCAGATACTAAAACTGGCAGTTGTTTGGTGTTCTTTTTAAAAAACATGTATTTTTTAGTGTCATAATACATATTTTAAAGTTTCTCCATGATCTTACAACTCACAGAATCAAATCCTGTGTTTCCCCAGCCACTGTTTCATGTATCTTAACACACCCCAAACAGTTCAAGCTGTTTTAAAATTTAGCTAAAGGGTCTAAACTCCGCACACTATAACGTATAAATTCCTTTTGCAGAAATGCCTCTTTGTTTTTCTTCATGATCTAGTAAGATACTATCACAACAGATGTCTCTGGAATAGAGAGAGTGCATGCTGGGCAGTGGTAGGAAGGTTTTCTCCTGAGGAAACGTCATCAACATTCAGAGAAAATTTTCACCTGTTCAGAATGAAAGTTTAATTTCCCCTGTTTGCTTAAATTTAGCATCATGCTGGTAGTTATTGAGAAGAAACCAGTCCAAGAAAGATCATTTGTTGTTTGTTGTAAATCATGATATGGAAGACCTCATCAAAACGGAAGAGAAGAGAAAGAAAATTTCTAAGAACAACAGAATCGTTGTAATATTGGCAGATAAGACTATAAGACTAATGTTTCCATTTGAAACTTCAGATGAGAAGTGAATCCTCAATTTCTCTGTATTTATCAAAAGACATATCTAAAGTTAATAATATAATTTTGCATAACTGCAGAATCTACACCCTTCCTCCTTTCCTGGCTGCCAATGCTTATGTCACACTAAGTTAGGAATACCCCATCTCAAGCGGTTTTTTGGCTAAATTTCCTTTATTTTCCAACTTATACTACTCTTTCAATGATAGGAAAGAATTTTCAATTAGTCATTCAGAAGCCAGGGTCATCTTGAACAAATTCCACCCTCAACCAAAGACAAAATGGAAGTGCAGAATAGCAAGAGTTGGCAGCAGATGGATAATAAGGAAATACTGAGTGGCGCGTTCTGAAGTGTAATTACCTCTGAGAAGTATAAAACATGGGAAGAAAAAAATCAGTGTTACTATTTTGACGGAGTCAAACACATTGGTTATTGTGACTTTTAGTAATGATTGTTATTTAATAAGTTATAATTGCTGAGATATTTAATGTTACAATTTATTATTTATCAATTTATTATTGTTGAGTTGCAATCCATCTGCTAGATTACTGCAGAAGAGGCAACCAATATAGCATATATCATACAAATATAGCCATCCTAGGAGAGAGAGCTCAAGACCGACAGAAGGGGATGCCCGCTCAGGCTGTGGCACACAGCTCAGCTCCGTGCCAGCTGTCCAGCGTTCAGAGCATCTGTCTATCAGAAAGGCAAGGCCTTTTCCTAGCCTTTGATCACAAGCGTTCGTACTGCACATCCACCATTATTCCAGGTTTTGTCTGAGGGTCTGCTGCTCCAGGAGGGCAGGTGGCAGTTCTGTCAACCTGCTTGGTGTCTGCTCGAACTGAAGCAAGTTGAAAAAGCACCACTAGACAGGGGCAAGTAAGGGAATCAATACAGATGCAGCTTATTACTATAGCTTTATGAGTTAGAGAAGGCAGGGGGGGAAGTGCATTTCCACTTCATCTCTTGATTCAGATGGTTTTCTCTTAAGGAAACAAAGAAAAAAAGAGTAAGGTTTTTTAAGTTTTGCATATGAATAGTATCTAGAAATGCTAGGAAAGTCCCTAATACCTGGCATTTTTTGTGGGGGATTTTAAAACATCCCACTGTCAGAAGATTTTTTTTTTAAGTGCCTCTTCTACATAAATGCATTTTCTAGCTCCAAGAGAGGATTTTTATTTTTTCTTGATTCTGTTAAATAACTTCTGTTTGACTCCTTTTTGTCACAGGGCAAAGACAAAAGGCAACCATCAACCCTCAGATTGCTCGAACTCTGTTGGGCAGTGGTAAGCCAGGACTAAACACTCCTCAAGCTTTCTAGCTTCAGATATCCGGCAGATACCAATATGTGGTATGGTCCTCATGTACTAGCCATCTATGTGGAAGATGGGACCCTGTTTTACCAGCAAAAAAATAACAGCAACAAGCAGAAATTAACAGATGTTAACTGAGTAATTAATACGCACATCAGTGGATTTACACCAGTCAGATTTCTCACCACAGTTTTCATCCCAAGCCTTATTAAAAACAGGATTTTTTTTCCTCTTATCAAGGTGCAGATAGATGAGACAGGCTTAGCAATACAACTGGCTGCAGCTGAAGTAAGGCAGGCCTGTTCTTCCCTCTCCCAGCCAACCTCTCCTGACTTCACATGTGCTAGTTCTTAACAATAAACTCATCCTTTGCTGAGCAGTTTCAGTTCACTGAGGAGCAGAAAACACATTCAGCAAAAAAGCATGAGTGGTTTTCATCCCAGTTAGCAATCTGGATTGGCTCACTATGGAGTTAGACAGGCACTGGACTGGCACAAGACAAGAGCTGACACCACACAGCCAAGAGCACAACCATTTTTTGCAGCCATTAATTTGCTCCAGCTCTTACTGTTGGACCCTACCTTTACCTTACTTCCACATGAAGCTCCACGTCACTCTTCTGCAGGAAGATCATAGCCATTTCCCACGTTACTGTATTCCCCTCCCAAAGTTACATCTTGACACTATGCAGAGACAGCTTGGCAATATGCTCAATAAAGGGAACTTTGGATATATTCCCACACCTGAAGTTCAGTTGTGCTGAAGGAAGTGTGCAGCGAGAACATAGTTACTACCCTTATAGCCAAGAAGCTGGCAGGGAGAAGTGAGTAACAGCAGATCTTTGGCATTGTGATCTGACATGGAAATCGGCAGTGTATCCTTAATGTTAAATCCCCCCTCACTGCCCAGCAAGGAGCAGGCAGGGAGGGAGTGCTTAGTGTTTCATCTGAGACATAGTGTATCCTTGGGTAGTATTACTCACCACTTCTCTTTTCCAGAGAAACTCCTAAAATCACAGCACCACCCTGAACTGCTTTTAAAGAGATCAAAGGAGGCACAGCACTGGGACTACTTTGGGTATGCACTGGTTGCATTGTGGGGCATGTACTTTATTTGTCCTGAGAAGACTTCAGAAGCTCTAGAAACATTAGAAAGCTTAGTTTCCTTGCTAACAATACCATGGCAGTCAAAGCTTCTCTAGAAGAGAACATTTTGTACCTCAGTTATTTAGTTTTAAGAGCCCTATGTCCTTCACCTTAGTCTCTATCTGGAACCACAGTGTAAACAACAGCATGGTATTTAATATTAAGCATCTCTAACCAAGTCTTCATGATTAAAATTACCATTTTAATATAATATTTCTTTACCTTGTAATTGAAGTCAAAACATACATGAAAAAGTCTTTCAGATTACTTAGATTTCATGCAAAAGCACACAGGAAATGATTCAGTTTTGTCTGTCTAGTAAAAAGTGTTAAAAATCTATGTCCACTGTCATAGTAGTAGTTGGCATATAGAAGCAGTGTGTTCACGTTTCTATCAGATGTCTTCACACCCTTGTTTCTAATACAACAAATGGTATGAGATATCAGAGGAAAATACAGCATCAATTTAAGTTTGTATAAAACTCATTGTGCCACAGTCAGAGAAAGCAAGAAAAAACTAAGTTCTGAGAGGCAGGAAAATATGATGAGAATAAAAACTAATCAGAAAGAGGGGAAAATAGATCAAGTCCAGAACTGGAAACCATACAGGAAAAGAAATTAACTGGATTAATTCTAATGAATGGCTGAAAACTGTATGAGAACTGAATAAAGGGCATCTGAATGAATGATACATGAATACTAAATAAAGGGCATGAAGGATATTGAGAAACACTGAACGAATACATCACTATGAAAGAAGCTGTTTGAGAGTCTTCAATCATTCCAATTTGATAAATACAGCACAAACCAATATTAGTTCAAATTGTGCACAGTCCTCAGTCACGCATCAGCAGTTCTGCACCTTATTAATGGTGGTGTGAAAGTACAGGCATTTTTTGGTTCTTTGGCTTGGGACAAGAGTTGCTTCTTCCTTCATCTTAGGCACATTATTTGTTGAAGGAGAAAAATTGTTCATAGACATTAAAATTTAAGTCTTCTGCTTTATGCTGAGGAAACTTTTCTGCTTGCATCATTACCGTATCAATATGCTTACAATTTTTTGTTGGCAGAAGTGCCGCATGCTAACAGCAACGTCCTATTGAAAATGGAAGACATGATAAAATCATGCACAGAATAGGCTGACAGGAGAGCCCTTTCAAAACAGCTGTGTTAGCAGTGGAGCGATTTGATCTTCAAATGATGTACGTCTCGGAGTTGTATCTTTATAATCTCTGTAGAACATTGTTAAGAATATTTTATGACAGTGGCACTAGCTGATGCTGCACTGCAAGGCTGAACCAGCACTAACAAAAGTTGAGAACAGTAGGAGAGTGTTTTCCATTCGCACCAAGCTGTAACTCGTAGACACTGAAGCACACTGTTTGTGATTTACAGAGGGACACCCTGAATTCTGAATTTTTAAAAGCTGTATTTACTTGTGCTTGCAGGGCAAATATCATGGTAATCCCATGCATATAGCAGTGATCATCTCAAACTGTTTAAGAGAAGAAAGAAGAATATTGGCTGCAGCTAGCATGCCTGTACAGGTAATTAATTATGTTTCATTAATAAGCTCCATGTTAATCTGCTCACATGCTTTTAGGACCAAATGCTGTCCTCTCATTCCACTAGAATGAGTGATTTGTGTGCGCTAGGGGTTGCCAAATGGTGCCTTTTAAACTCATGTCTGTACTTCATTAGTGGCTCTACTGCTGCAAACGTTGCTACAAGTGACTTCTGTGTCACAGCTAATCTTCAAAGACTTTAATCTGGGAAAGGCTTTAAAGAGATTATTCTTTGCAAAATAGATATGTATATTCTAAATTATGCAATGCATTAATTCATATTAATTATGCAATGCAAAAGACATTCCATCTGACATGTTGCAAAGGCATTGATAGTTTCTATGTTGTTTGAAGAAAGAAACTTTAAAATTACATATAAGACCTATTTTTGGAAAATTGTTACATGGTTAAAACCCAGATAGAATTTTTAAGTCAAATGTGTTCTTTTTAATCACCTCTGGATGTAATACATATTCTTATATGAGTACTGTGACATGGGTCTTTTTCAGAAATCTAATTATGTTTCAGTTTCTTTAACTTACTAGATGTTTAATGTTTGCAGCATACCCATGCCCTTTCACCTTTTGGATTTCAAAGTTAAAGCAGCATGTTTTTCAAATCTGTGGAACTAAACAGATTTGTCTGTTCATACCAGTCTCCAGCTGGTTGAAGACCAGCTTCTGAATTCCCTCTCTATGCTAGAACTTGCAGTAGTTACTACCACTTATGATTACTTATCCACCCATGATCTGTTCAATGTGTTCTAGGGGCCACTGGAAAAGTCTCTGCAAAACTCCGTGGTTTCAGAACGACAAAGAAACGTAGAGCACAAAGTGTCAGCCATCAAGAACAGCGCTCAGGTATTTTTTTTGCCCTGTTTGCTGTTTACGCAGCCACGATTTTCATACATGCATACCTCAACTATCTTTAAAGCTAAGTAGCACAAATACTTCTGCTAACAAGCTGTGCTAACCATTTTTCTGAGGACCTCAGCCCAGACTAACTACTCAGGACCTGGATCCTCAGGCTTTTACAGCGGCTCTGGGGTCAGTATGAGAGCTACCTATTTTAAAACTATCACACTCATCCCTGTGCAAGTCGTAGGCAGACCACTTAGTACAGTAAGAACATACCTACTGTCTTCTAAAAAGATGTGAGGTTCAATAAATGTATTTCTGCAACTTCACCTCTTAGTTGGGGTCAGCAGTAGCTAGCCTTCATGGCCTCCAAGTCACGTACCAAGATCTTTGTAAAGCTGAAGGCTACGTGACATAATTTCATGTTTTGGAGACATGAGTGGAGGAGAACACTGGAAGTTGATGGTAACAATTCTCCAGGAGTTTCCCATACCATTGCAGGGCAGGGCAGGGCTGAGCCAAACCTGTAGCTATGTCCCATAGAGACCTTGAAAGCTCAGTCAGAGAATACCTGCCTGCTCAGTTCAAAGCAGGATAAAGATTCACATTACCTATGGCCTTTTTTTCTATCCCAGCCCCACTTTCAGCTTTGCAGCAGTCTCAATGTAGAAGTTATATTTGAAATACCTGTCCATATGCCATTCAACAGCAACATTTCTGGTATACTGGAAAGAGGTCCTGGTAGCATTCTCTCATCACTGTCTGCCTACATGGGGAAGAGGGTTAGAGAAATGAAATCCTTAAAAGGATAAAGCCAGCCTTAGAAGAACGTCATACTAGATCTCTATCTATGTATAAAGTTGAAGAGTTGCAGAGCAAAAGAAGACAGAGCTGCAACCCAGCAGCCTACCATGCTGCTCCTTCTGCCTGTGAGGGGAAGCCCAGCCATCCCTGAAAGACCAGTGAAAATGAGAACAATTTCTAGATACAAGGTTTTTTTAGTAGATAATTAAGTTGAACACAGAAATCAGCCAGCCCCTTGTGAATGTAATTTCATACCTTACACATATAATTCAAAAGTTTAGTCTCCAAAATAAGGAATAAACCAAAATGGCTAATTCTGTGTGTCCTAATTTAGAAAATGAGTTTTTGTATTTTCAAGACACTTAATGTGCACATCTTGGGGAACTAAAAAGGATTGTTTGAGTTGTTGGCAGAGTCAAGGCTTCGTATAAACAGCATAGAAACACCTTCAAAGTAAAACATGATTTCCTATGGTTTCATCTTCTTTGATGGGTCTTTTTTTGAATTATCATTGTTTGTTTACTAGAAACCACCTTCTAAACTTTTTGCAGTACACATGAAAACAAACGTTTGCAAAAAGCCAAAGCAGCAAAAACGTTTCATTTCTTTACCCAGATTCTTAAGTAATTCTCTAAATAAAGTCTCTGAGCTTTCCTCCTGTCTCTGGCTCCACCCTTCTGGATTTTGCACAATTTCCATTGAAGCCAATGCAAAATTATCCATTTGCCCACCTTTAAAGTTCCAGGAAGAGAGTTAAATTATTGGCATAATAATTTCAATTTAGCTCAGGCTAAAGGTAATCATTCCTACTTTCCACTAATGTCATTGAACTAGTAAACAAGAAGTGGTTAAGCTGTATCAACTACTGTTGGACTGTGGGGGAGAGGATAATAGTTGGCTCTCTGAACAAGTAAAATAAATCTGTAGTTATAAATGTGCATTTATAATTCAATTGCGTTTTTTAAAGTTTACAATGTAGTAAACCGGAGTTCCCAGAACTGCTTAGGGATTTTCAAATGGTAGGAAAGAAAAATACGACATTATGCATTTGTCCATTACAAAACAAATTCCAAATAATTTTACTTTCTTTTCCCTGAGAAAGATGACAGACCAAGATGTCAAATACTTGGAAGACTTGCAAGAGGAATTTGACTTCAGGTATAAAACAATACAAAGCTTAGGTAAGAGTTTTTATAATAATTTTTAGATTCTCGTGAGGAAATGGATGATTCCCCAGCTAGACCCCAGTATCAGGGGTTTTTTGTGCATTATCCAGATAATATATGTAAACATAAAATGGATTTTTTATATAAAGTTACAGTCTTGGAACATAATGACTCTTTTGGGGTTAAGAGGGTAAAGAGGTTCTTGTTAAGTATAGTTATTTTCCAAAGATAAGCTGCATAAGTAGTAATTTTCTTAACGTAAAGAACTATTTTTCAATTTTGCCACCTTTGCCATGGCCCTTCCTCTTATTTCCCAGAGCCTCTTATTTCCCAGAGTAGAGTTGTGCAAAACTGATTTTTTAGCCTCTAACTTGGCTTTCTGTTCTTTTTTGACCACAGTGGTGATAACCAGCTGGTAAGCACTCTGAATGCATGTTTGACCAGCCTGTGATGGTTGAGATCTGCACATGGCAACAGTCCTTTCATGATTTCTTTCAGAAGAGAAACTGTGGCCCACTTGTGTCTGCTGAGATATCTTCATATTATCTCTGTTTGAACATACAAAGATACTGGGCTTGAAATGCCCAAGTTCTTAAACACGTCAATCCTATATGCTTAAAGCTGGATAGGGGCAGGCAGTCAGAGGAGATCAAGTTGCCGTGGTTTAATGAGCTGTTAGTCATCAGGCCAATCATAATTATTGACCATGCAGATGATTGAAGCCCGTCCCACTTGCAAAATAAAACATGCTTACATAAATTACTTTCAGAGCTTAAAATTTCATTGTGTCAACAAATGCTCTACACCAGCACAGCCAGCTTGCGGTACCTTACAAAGTGTGTGAGTAATTGCTGTGGCTGAGCTGACAATCAGTTACTTGTCTGCCTCTATTGAAACATCTACTCTAACATAATAGGAAGATGTCAATCTAGAGCTCAGCAGAGACACAGTTGGCACCAATTTCTTTTTTGAAGGTAGCATGAGAGATACAAGAAGAGCAAAAGGTGGGGGAAGAGCTGCATATGAAAGAGCATGGGGCAAGCTTGGGAAAGCCTGGAACTAATGCATGATCCAAAGAAGGAAAAAGTTACAGAGAGAGGGAAATATCCAGTGATTAGTACTCCTGGCTGCTGAAATCCCCACGGCAATGAACACTTTATCTCTGTTTCAAATGCCTAACCTCCATTCTCTCAGCCAGACGTGTGATTCCCATCGAGTCCAAAGAGCTTTAGTCTAACTGCTGACACCACAAACATATTTCAGTAGTGTACAGATCAATCACTGATCCAAGCCAGATGTACATAATACACAAGTATGCACGTGAATAAGAAATTTATAGATTTCTAGGTATCATCCATATGTTTTCTACCTTTTCCTGTTCCACATACACATCTAAAGAGTGGAGTCATAAAACCTTACCTTAAACTTGTACTAAAGTTAGTCCATTCAAATGAAATACACTATTACATAATCTACTGATGTCTTCAGTTTATTTTTTCACTAGTTCATGCTGCAGTCTGGTCGTGGTTTTTTCCCCCTTCTCCCCTTATAAACATGCACATGCACCCGCATTTATACTGATCTTTTTCATCCCCTGCAGAGCAGAGTGACAAAAACAGCGCCCTCATTAAACAGGAAATGTTGGCGTTGCAGGCAATGCTCAATACTTTAGACTACAAGAGAAAGGTTAGTGACATGTTCTGTCATTTGTGGTTCGTCTGCTTTCTCCCCTTATTCTTACACCTGATATTCAAATGCATATGAGTGCCTTTTTAAATTCTCCTCTCAGAACAACAGGCATATAACAGAGGAGTTAAAAATCCACAAAAAGCTTGGGTGAGTTTGGCTGATTTTGAGGAGCAGTTAACAAACTGGCAGTTAAAGTAACGTCTCAATCAAGGATATGGGTCTGCACACCTTACAAGTGAGGTGAGGGCATCACTTCACTGACCTCTTGTGTACTGTGCTAGATGGGTAATTTAGCTGGCAGTCTGTAGCTTTTAAAGTAAATAAAAAGTATACAAAGTAAATGTAATCTAATGATTACAAAGCAAATAAAACAAACAAAAAAACCCCCACCAACAACCCACTAATGGTACCTTGCTCTGTTCAGCAACCAAGACTTGCAAATATGACAGATATTCCCCTGACCACTTCTTTGCTGGCACAGAAAACAGTTCATTTAGGCAATTTGTTTGAGTCCATGTATTTTTACAGTTAAAAGCAAGCAAGCAAAAAAACCAATGCATGGATATGCAAAACAAAAGAAGAACTTTTTGACCTTGGCAGTGCTTGCAAGTGTCGACTTCTTGGACGTGTTATGCCCACAAAGAATGCAACAATCTTCCCTCCCATCCCTGCCCCCCACCCTTTGTAGAGATTCAGGATTAATTTCAAGTAAAATGGGTGATGAATCCAGTCACCTCTGAGTTAAAGAGACTGAAGCGGTGAGTTACTGTCAAAATAATTGAAAAAAAGTTTCATCAGCACTTTATGATAATTGCTGAATTTTGTAGTTTTTCCCTGTGGTCAGTTTGTGACACCTTTCCTATTTTACAGGAAGTACTCAGTAAAATAGGGCGTGTGATTCATGAAATAGATATGCTTATGAGCAACATGCTGACTGAAGAGCTCCTAGACTGGAAGAGACGGCAGCAGATTGCCTGTATTGGGGGTCCTCTCCATGGTGGGCTTGATCAGCTCCAGAACTGGTAAACTTGCCTTGAGCTTGTGTTTCCACTGAAAACCACAGGAAGTCTGCTGCACATGAAATGATCATTCCTTTAGATCAGTTGCCTTGCTACCTTGCAACAGCAGCAAATTCATTATCAGCTAAGGAAGTAAATAACTAAAAATACACAATTTGTTTTGGTGAACAACATTTGCTGTTCAGAATGAATAACATTACAGTGAACTGCTGAGACTGAGCCGTGGCCGTTGCTCATTTTTGGGTTTGACAGTTGTTCCAGATACATGATACACACCCGCTCGGGATTTTTGCTTGAGTAAGAACTGTGCTGACTGAGTTTGTCACTGAGGACAGTGGGAGTTTTGTCTAGGCAGGAGCTGGGTAGACACTTTATGCTTTGACTCACTAGGTACTTCACTCCTCCAGACTTCAAACTATGCAGGAATTGAATGTCAGTAGTTCTGTGGTGGCAACTCTAAAGGTAATTGCAAATAAAAAGAAAATAGCATTATATTTAAAAAGATAATGCAGCCAGAGAATGTCAATGTCCTGGTCATTTCTCTCCCATCAAATTTCTCTTCTGTAAAAGGTGAAGTAAAAAGTAGGAAGGAAAAAAAAGAAAGGGAAACAACCAAGATCACTTTTAGGTTTGAAGAAAAAAGTATTTCTTGCCTTGTGTGGGGTTTTTTTTTCCACTAAAGTAATTTTTTTTTTTTCTAATGAGGATGTTAAAAATAGCTTAAAAAGTGGATTTTATACAAACATACCCTATTAAACTGTTAGCAAGTCTGTTTGGATTTGATTTTCCTTATTGTTTTTACACTTCCTCAAGTCTTGGTAACTTGCTCATTTTATATAAATATTATCCTTCTAAAGAGTACACTTTGCAAAACTACTGAGCTGTAGGAAAGAATTAAAATTGGCAGAAGTGCCCTGCATGTAAAATATCAGGACCATGTATATATTTCTTCCAAATTATCACAGACAGCATTGCATTGCTGTTAATGAGGTCTGTTGCGCAAATATTTATCTTCAGAAATAAAGTAGGTAATTTGCCTGATGTATTTAGGTACTCCTGTAAACAAAAGATGAAAGGACATGACTTTGGATAAAGCTAGAAAGCACCACTCGGTACTGATTCCGATTTCCCTATTCAAGAACTTTGGTAGCCATTATGTTCTAAGAAATGGTTTACACGAAAGATTGCAAACTAATCTTTTGTCTTGCTGTAGTTTTACGCTGTTGGCAGAGAGTCTCTTTCAAGTTAGAAGGCAACTAGAAAAACTGGATGAACTGTTGACCAGACTGACTTACGATGGTGACCCTATCCCAGTGCAAAGACCTCAGCTGCTGGAAAAAGTCAACTTTCTGCTCTACAATCTTTTCCGGAAGTAAGCCATTGTCAGTGTACATAACTTTACTGAACTGACACAAATTTATTGGCAACAATGAGACCATATTGTTAAGAAGAAAAAAAGAATAAGTTTGTGTCTCTGAGGATCTTAAAGACTGAGTTTCCGATATAACAAGTATGTACAGCTGTCATCAAAACTCTGAGAGGCTGAAGATGCCAGGCAGCTTCTCATGTGTAGCAGTTAAGGGTTTGTGGTTAAGTTCTGACTCTAAGTGAACACACAAAATCCACTTATTTCAGTAGCAGTTATGTACAAACTGCTGAGAAAAATTGTGGTGGGTATTTTTTTTTTTGGTTGTGGGTTTTGGTTTGGGTTGGTTTTTTTTTTTTTAAGTAAAGTGGCAGGTGCTAATATGTTCCTTGTCTTCCCTCTTCCCCACAATTACATTCTTTCCCCCCCGCCATTCACCCTTCTATCAATAGATAAAATATTATCATCATTCCTCCTGCCTTTTGTACTGACTATACTAGAGATATACAAGTGACTATCTGAAAGCAAAACATGGTCAATTGTTTTTTTATAAGAAATGAAAAAAAAAATAAAAGATTGTTTAATTTCATTGGTGCCAGGCTCAGTGTATTTTCATACTCTGTTTTATGGTTCCGATAAAAGTCTTGGTCTTCCAGACTTCTATCAGCCTGGTATTTTAGGACTATGGAATTTGTTTTGTTTTGATTTTTAATGTATTCCAAATATCTGTTTCTTATGTGAACAATTCAACTGTAGGTTAGACCACTGGATCATTTTGAGAACTGGGAGTTGGAATACATACCTTCCACTTCAGCATCTGTAGAGAAATAAGTCTCTAAGAGACACCAGCACTTTTTTCCCCCTAATACAGCTGTTTGTTTATGCATATTCCTAAGAGTCTGTTTCTTTCACTTCTTTTCACACAGTTCATTCGTGGTTGAAAGGCAGCCCTGCATGCCAACACATCCCCAGAGGCCAATGGTTCTTAAAACATTAATACAGTTCACTGTTAAATTAAGGTAAGGAAAGGAAATCTGATATAAACTCTTCATTTGCATACTGCATCTTATCCTAGGAGAATCTAGAAAGCAAAGCAGAACAGCTTGTGTTAGAGATCCTTTTGACTCCAGGGAGATTTTCTAGAATGGGTATATAAAAGCCACAGAATCTGTCACTCACATAGTAAGTGGCAATAAAGAGTAAACCGGTGCGAGGAAGAAAGGCAGAAAAGGTGCTGGCCAAAAGTCAGCACCTTCAGGGTTCTCTATGCATTGAATTCTTGTTTTAATGACTTTGCAAACTGAGTAAATAAAGCTCCACATCAGAATACTCGGAGCTACTTTTGCATGTAGGAAAAAGAAAATTCTGCATTTGGGGGGCTCTGGTGAATCAATGACAAGTTATTTCTCTCCCACTAGCTCCTTGCCTGACTTTGTGAAAGGAACAAAGACTGGAAAGCAACTCTCATCTCATTTCCACCCTGCAGCAATAAGAATACATGGAGGGCTGGGTGGGGGGTGGAAAGGGTACATGAAAGAAAGCACCCATACGTCTATGGTGCAGTCAGATTATACAAATCCGTTTCTTAAATTATTACTTCTTTGTTGTCTTTCTAGCCATTCCCTCAAACACATACTAACTTTTCCACATACTTGCCAGGAGGGTAGAACACCTGCCACTGGAACAGCCCAGCTCCTCTTTCTGGGTATACTACCCTGTAATCGTGATATAACCCTAGATGCCTAATCTGTTCTCAGATTATAATAATTTCAGATACTTTAGTGTGGAGCTACTCTAATATTTTCTAGTGAGAAATTTATTGTTAAAGCTCACTTTTACATTTTCTGTTTTGAAGGTTGCTAATTAAATTGCCAGAGCTGAACTACCAGATCAGAGTGAAAGCAACAATTGACAAGTAAGAAACTTTAAAGTGAAGATATTCTCTCTCTTCCTAGAGGCAACAAGTGTTTTTCAGTTGCTACCCTATCTGCTTTAGAAGTTGCTCTAGAAAGGAAAAAAAAAAACAGTTAAAACATCAGGGTAATGCTTTTCTTTTTGTAATGTGGGAGATTTGTCTTTTTTTAGAAAAAAAAAAGCTGCTATGTCTAATTGATATTTTCAAATTAGAGTCAGGAAGTCCATTTAAGATTTGTTTCAAGACTGAGATAAAATTCATCAGTCTGAAACAGTAGCATCACACAAAAACTTTAAATCAAACTGTACTGCATTTATGGGATAGTTTGTTTTGAAATACCACTTATCTCTGCTTGCGTTAATAGGCCCAGTACCTTCAATGCAGCTCCTCCAAGCAGTACATGAAGCTTGTGCTTGAAAAGCTAGTGCTGTAATTAGTAACTATGGCAGCTTACAGAGTTTTACCCCTTGCCCGAACTTAAGACTGCTACATAAACTCCTCCTAAGGTCTTTAGTTCTCCTTTATGTTCCCATTATTACTTACAGTGGTCCCAAATGAACAGGATCCCCAGCTTCTTTGGTTGATTATAATTTCCTGAGCAAAAAGCATCTCAGAGCCTGCCTATACTGTTTGTGAAAACAGTGTTAATGCTGCCTGGAGTATTTCTATTTGGGTTGGTGCACCTTCTCTCAGCAAGCTGTATTATTTTGAGTAATGCCCAGTCCTGTAGAGCAAGCTTGGTTATAGATAGGTCAGGGCACCCTAGCATGATAAAACATGGGGCAGAAGACTTGCTGTCAAGGTATGATTTCCGAATCAGCAAAAGTGATCCAAGTCCTCACCACCCACCATCCCCAGCCACAGGTACCGGCTACCTCCCTTCTGGCTGCTGTGCTTCTGCAGGCCCCTGAAAAATGCCTTGACCTCATGGACATAGATGTTGGCCCAAAAGAAGGAAGGAAAACTCCCGGTGAGGGAGGAGCAGGAGAGAAGCCAGGACCGTTTCTCTCAAAAGCTGCACACTGTCCTATTTGCTGCTGTGCACACGTTCTCCCAGTACACCATCAGTTACCTACACAGTCCCAGAACACAGGCATGCAGACAATTAGTACTGCAGCTTTGAATACCCACATGTCATTCCAGTGGCAGGAAAAAGGCTAGATGGAATATCCTGCTTGCATCTGGCCAGATGCAAAAGTCTAACTGGACAGTACCATTTAAATTCTTTAGTTTAAAAATTACAGTTGTATTTGTAACTTTGACAAGGCAAAATCTACGGTCTCAAGATATGTGTCTTAGTACAAGTTATGGCTTACACATTTACTGATTCACAATCTGTCTCCTCCCCCCTGCCCCTCTTCTATTTTAGGAATGTTTCAACTGTAAGGTAAGAAAATAAAATATCATATTTCTTAAATTATCCAATACGATATTATTTGAGTATGTAAGTGTAATGTCCTCCATAGTAATCGTAGATTTGTTCTGTGTGGAACACACGTGAAAGCAATGAACATGGACGAATCTGCAAACGGAAGCCTGTCAGTGGAATTTCGACATTTGGTAAGTTTGACTGCTTTCTTTTTTCCTGTCGTGTACCTCTGGTAAAGAAATAAAAAATTCTTTAGTAACTGTGCAGGGAGAACTGTATTACTGTCAAGTCTACACTAATTTTTTTTTCCTTTATACAGAAAGTTTACTCCTAGAACCTCTTTATCCCACTTCATACTTTATCCATTCCATAAAATAAGACTATATATTTTCACAGAAATTACAAAGCAAATTCTAATTAATGCCAGAAAAGGAAATGGCTAATCATGTTGAATTACACAGCTTCTCAGAAACTGAGTTTTGTTAAAAAAACAAAACAAAACAATAAGCAAAAGCAAACCTAAATGAAACAAAAAAACAAAACCCAACCACACAATCATTGTCTAGGGGAAATATATAATTGAATGCTTTAGATCTGGTCAAAATTAATGCCTGCGATAACTGTCTTTTGAGAGACTATAGTACTGCTTCTATAACTTCTCTAATATCCCAGTGAGTCATGCTTTCTGATTAGACTCCCTCACCTATGGTATCTTTTTTGGTTTAACCACAGATGCAGTGCATCAGCATAGTTTTGCAAAAGGAAATAGAGATTGACAGTCTTCAGTGCTTCACAAGCACCCTAATTAACGCTTAGTTTCTTAAAAATCTCTTTAAAAATACCAAAAGACTATTCACAGAATAGACTTTTCAAGGCATAGTGTCAGAGCCTTCATTACAGCCTATTTGTATATTCTAAACAAAACCTTATTATACTAAGAACATCATGATTACAAATGACGTTCTTTATATGTACTTCTGTCTATAGTTTCTTTGGCACGTAAATATTGTTTTGCTTTTTACAGCAACCCAAAGAAATGAAATCAAGTGCTGGAAGCAAAGGAAATGAGGTTTGTGCATTTATTTTACATGTTATTGTTGATTACTCTCACAAGTATTTCAGATTGGATTTTATTTAAATCAAAGAGCAACAATATCTTGTTAGATTTTGAAATATATATTATTCCTATAATAAGCATAGGACCCAATTATCATATGATAGTATAAGTTATAATGAGAACTTTGTAGAACTACTTAAAGAAATTTTAACTACATGCCTTAAATTTGTATCTTAAAAACGTTACAATAGGAGGTAGGAAGTAATAATCTGAATGTATACATTCCTCTTTAATGCCACCTTTTTGTCATTCACATTTTGAAAAAATAAGCTTTTCGAGGTTTTTGTTGAAGCAATTTTTCCTATAGGAACAGTTCTTTAAATATATATTCTGTTGGCCAAGCTCACAGCTGAAGGGTATAAGGGTATAATTATATTTCCATCAAAGAAGTTTGCTTGCCTCAACCAGGACCAAAAGTATGCTTAGTTTCCCAGTACTCATCCAAACCCGGTCATAGGTTCCCCTCTTGTGGTGACACTGTACTGTGACACATTAGCCCTAACAAACCAGCAGGTACTTTGCGGTACCCAGATTGCAGAGGCATGCACATACCACCTGGCACAGACAGTGAAAAGGTATTAGTGCTTGCTTCCAGCAGAGGAGCTTAAAATCCACACATTCCTGCTTTGCGGAGAACAGAAATCAGAAGTATTACCTTTGGCACTAATCCACACCCCGAACACGGTGCCCCTGCCTTCATGGGTGTCACAAAGCACCCCTTCCATTCCTGTGCTGCCCTTCACACCCCACACATCCAGACCACCGCCCAGCTCCTCACTACCTGCCCAGCTACCCTACGTCCTTCTTCTCAGCTCTGGGTTCCTACAAACCACAATTCCCCTGAGCGCCCAGCACAGCGCTGCATCAGAATGGCAGGCAAGAAAGTTACTCTCTCCGTTCACTCCCCGCTGCATCACTGGCAGGAGAGGAGGGGAGAGCTGCCCCAGCGGGGGAGAAGGCAGGATGTCCTCATCCAGCAACTGGAGGCAGTAGGCAGGGAGGGGAAAGGCACGAGTACACACAGGTTCTAGGGTGGCCACAGACCATCACCGTAAATTTAGCATTGCCATTTAACAGTGAACATCTGCAGATAAATCTGACTGAAGCAAGAGCTTGCAGCTAATGATACAACCTCTGCCAATGCTACCAGAACAATTAGTGTCTCCCAAGGCAACTGAAGTCATAAGATGCTTCTGTGAATGCCCCCTATTTACTTAGGAAGTGAAATAGCCTATGCTGGTTTAAGGTATCTCCACACCAGTGGAACTTTTTTTACACAGTAGAAGCACTGAGGGTAAAGTTGTATTGGCAAGTTTCAAAAAAAAAAAAAAAAAAATTTCACTCATATCACAGCCCAAATAGATGTAACTACACAAGCACAAAAGTTGTTACAAGTAGTCTTCAAGTACAAGGGTGAAGGTTTGATCAGCACGGAGAATTTTAACCAAAAAATCTAAAGCAGAAGATACTTGTGCACACTTCACATGGTGTTTCAGAACGGAATAACTTACAACCTCATTAGCAAGACTGAAAGTCAAAGCTGGCCTCCCAGTTACTTTGCTACTTACGAAGTCATTTGCATCAAGACAAGCAAATGCAAAAATGTAGGCGTAAAAATGTTGGTGCTCTACTTTTGGTAGCATTTTACTCCCACTTTCACACGTTGTGCCTTTATAACTATATAAAACATAGGGCTGTAGAGAATTAGGACAGCTGACTGCTAACTGATTTCCTCAAACAGAGCTCCTTGGTCAAATCACAGTCTGTGAAGTCATTATTAGCATGAACAAGGGGTTTTTTTATTAACAGCAACTATAGTAATTTAAAAACTTGGTTTGTTATAGGATGTTTAGTAAGGTGAGAGTGTAGTTTTCAGTATGACTTGCCTTATAAAAAAAGTGGAAGTTCTCTGTATTTGAAATTTGTTGTTTCATGTAGATACGACTTTTTGCCTAGATGATCCATGAGAAAATTTAAGTTTTTGCAAAATCATAACAGGGGAGGGAGAAGGGGTGTTTCACCAACCCTTTCCAACTTTGTGTCAGAAATACAGGTTGAGCTGGATTGATTCTACCTGTATTAAAACATTTGAGGTCATTTGATGGATGAGTATTTAATGTAAAAGCCTTCATCTCTAAGCAGGATTTTCCCTTTGCAAGGCAGGTTTATTATTCAGATGCCTGAGGATCTTCTGTGGTCTCAATCTCTCATTTATACACTATCTTTTGTTGCAGTGGCCTGTACGTGTCCTGGAGGAGGTGCTCCATGGGAAAGAAAAGGCCACAAGGCACTTTCCCAAGGAATAGTTGGGGTTTTTTTACATTGACTGAAAGCAGAGTATTTCAGCAAATGGAAGCATTTTGATTTGAGATTTTTTATTTTGTTTCTTTTTAAAAAAGTCTTAACGAAACAAGTGTGTGATGGAGAGAGGAAAAACAACCACCACCACCACAAAAACAGGAGAAGGACAAATAGATTTTTATACTTTGACTTCTGGAGATGGAAATGTATTTTGAAAGATCTGTTTCCCATGGGGCAGAGATTTGGATCTTTACTGAGCTACGCTGGTTTGTAATCAAAACAAAATGCTTGTACTACAAACTTTAATCAACTATGACAAACAGATTTTCTTTTTTTTTTTTTTTCATCCAAGAAAAGCTTGGTTTTTTAATACCAGATTTACTTTGGATTAATGATTTAGGCCTCTACTCCTTCAACTTGTACCATCTAAGTATACTTACAACAAACCTGTGCTCCTGAATGAGGGCCAACTTGTCATTAAAGCTACGGCTTTTTGTTTTGTTTCTAGTTTGTTTCTCCTTGAAGTTTAAACATCTCTGTTTAAATTGGAATTATCAATCAGTAAAGAAACTTTACGAAAAGACGAGTTGGTTACAGTCTTTATCAGACACAAAAAATAATCTGTTAACTTTTTGTGTGCAAACCTATGTTTGAAAGCACCATTTCAGAAAAAGTTAAAAGCAAAAGTTAAAAGTTTAAATGTATTGCTTTAACAATGTCAAGGGGTTTTTTTAGATTCATCAGAGTTTAACAAACAAATTATTTCCTTCACTTCCTTCTTTTCCTGTTCTACTTACATATTTGATATGTGTCTTCTTTCAAAGTTGTGTTATCTCAGCAGTCGGATCACTAAACCAGTGTTAAATAGCAACTGTGCATTCACAGTTTTATAACCCACTTACTCCCTCAGGGCCCTCACATGGTGACCGAGGAACTGCACTCCATCAGCTTTGAAACACAGGTCTGCCTGTATGGATTGACTATAAATTTGGAAGTGAGTATTCTAGCCAGATTTTCTGGGGCAAGAATAAAAGGCATTTTCCAGCAGTTTACAGAAGAACCACAGGTCCGTCTATCCTCGATGCTACCTTAGCAGTAACCATAAGCAGACGCAAGATTTCCAGAACTGGACAGAAGCGTACGCTTTGGGAAGGAGGAGGGGGCTAAAAAAACCAAAGCATAACAAAGCGCTAACACTTTCCTCGACAGCATTTACATACCCCATTCATTCTTTCCACCAGACCAGCTCTTTGCCTGTGGTGATGATTTCCAATGTCAGCCAACTACCCAATGCTTGGGCTTCTATTATTTGGTACAATCTGTCAACCAACGATCCTCAGGTAGGTCTTCAGTATGCAAGTACTGACTTTCTGCATTTTCACATTTCTATTATTTTGTTACCAAGTATGTTCATTATAAAAAGGCTGCGTTTCCTTCTTAAACTGGCCTTATTTTCTTCACATACACTGTTATCAACATCATAATTTAATGTTGTTTGCTTTATCTTTTGTTCCCCGCCCAGATAAAAAAGCATATGCACACTTAGCCTTCCTTTTTAGGCTAAAGTAGTAGCTCTTAAACTAAGGAAAGGTGATAGACCTTCACCACAACTTTTCTAGTTTGAATTTGTCTTTTTTGGATGCAGTTGACCAAAACTGTAAATAGTACAAAATAATTCAAAACTGTCAAAGTAGGTGTATAGGTGGGTCTGTAATGCACTTATGTGCTGCTTTCCCTCATGCATTTTATAGGAGCTAGTGCTTTCTATGGAGAAGATTTTAAGTGTCAGGTAGCACCTTCTAGTGGCTCTAACTGTGAGCAAAAGCAGAATCATTCTTTCTCAGGCTGCAGCTGGCTCAGCACATATTTTAGATTCGCTCACCGTTACTGTATTTGCAGCACTGTCAGTAGCTCTCAGGCTTTCAGTCGGGGATTAGTGGCAGTCACATAGATGTTCAGAGGAGGGAAAGGGTAAGACAGTTTACCGTGGAGTGCGCATAAGAATGATGGCAGGCCAGCTGACCAGCAGCCTGGACTTCGTATCACTCTGTGATAATCCAAAGAGTTTCTGCAGTCTTCAGTATGTTCATTACATGTACAGTCCAGAAACCAAATGAAAAACTAAGATGGGCCAAACAACTCAACAACACGTTGCTATATGAGTATGTAACAGTTTAAGATTTCCATGCACCAAACATTATAGTGAGGATACCTGCATTTATTGGATGGGATTTAAGCATGTTTTCACTGTCTTAACATATGATAATATCAGAAACATAACAAGTTATTTTATCATCCAAGATACACACACAGACTCTCACTCTCTCTAGGAGTCTCTCCCCACCACTCTGCTCAGGCACCGGAGTGGACCTTGCTGGGTGGCTGTAGGTGGGAGGGCCAGCACATGTTTGCCCCAGTGTAACCCCCCCACACACACCTTATTTTTAACACTTCCAGATTCTGCTCAAGTACTTGCAGCCTTCTTTTACAGCCTGCAGTGTAGTTCATGGTTGCTAACTCTCTAAACAAAGCACTAATTCTGTTGCAGAATTTGTCTTTCTTCAACAATCCCCCTGCTGCCACTTTAAGTCAGCTCTTAGAAGTACTGAGCTGGCAATTTTCATCGTATGTTGGTCGTGGACTCAATTCTGAGCAGCTCAACATGCTGGCAGAGAAACTTATGGGTAAGTGTGTAGTAATACACAGATTTTATTTGCTTTTGGGCTTTTATATTTGATATTTACAAGTAAGGATTTTACGCATGACCTGCACTTCCAGAGCTGACTTCAAAAATGCCACACTGACATTTTTTTCTTTAAAGAAAAGCACACGTCAGCTTATTCTTACCACAAAGTGATTCAACTTTTGAACTTCCAGGCTGCTAAACTGAAGAAAGAGGGCATCAGAGTCACACTGAACTGTGATGTTATTTTGTTTCCTTAGCAAGTAATTATCTCATGCATCTGAAATCAAAAGCAAGTCTTTTTGTTTGCTTATGGGGTTTGGTTTGGGTTTTGTTTCATTTTAAGTACCCGTCCTTGTGGGTCTGTTTAGTTCTGGGACCTATGTTTCTCTGGTGACAGCGTAGCAAAGAGGCCCTATAACTTCAGTGAGATGAGATTTCTTGCTTAGTGGAGGTAGTGGAGTTGAGAGGTGCCATTGTGAATTAGCAAGAATCATAAGAAAGAAATATTAATTGCCTTAAAATATGGAAGCTCAAGGTAGAGTGAAGGCCAAGAGAAGTAACACTCAGGCTAAAAACTGAAACCGAGCACACGGTGTAGCAGAAACAAAGTCCCAGACTACTTTAGGCAAATATTCCCAAAACTACCATTATCAGCTGCTTCAAAAGGATACAGAAAAACTGATCTACAGCCCCTTAGCATGTCCCTCTCAATCCCTCACCAAGTCTGGATGTACTGTACTTCTCCTCCCCACCCCAACTATTCAGATATCTATATATCTATTTCAAACTTCAGAAAAATAGACTCATCATTTGGTGTTTGTGTTTGTTGGTTTTGGTTTTTTTTTTTTTTCCCCTCAGGACAACAAGTCAGTTACAATGATTATCAACTATCCTGGGCAAAGTTCTGCAAGGTAGGGTTCTGAAAGTAAGACTACATTCTTCCATCCCTTAACGCCCGCGCGCATGCCTAACTCTGTCTCTCTGATGCTACTGATAAGATTCCTGCTTGTCATATGTAGGACTTATAGCCCAGCACAATCACACTGTAGAAATTGAACTAGGAAAATAGTATTTCCAGAAGTTTAAAGCTTGGGCTAAGAGATCTGCTTAGTTACATTGCTACAGATATCACAAACTGTCATTATAGTATGCCCT
The DNA here is from genome assembly GCF_047716275.1 of Strix uralensis. Classification (NCBI taxonomy): domain Eukaryota; kingdom Metazoa; phylum Chordata; class Aves; order Strigiformes; family Strigidae; genus Strix; species Strix uralensis. Next base: position 11,104,464 of record NC_133977.1, on the reverse strand, counting down.
ATATATTTCTGTAAATGACCAATAGACTGTGCTATCAAAGCACACAACACATTTTTCGTAAAGCATACAGTAATGTTTTTCATATGCTCAGTTGTGACCTAACTTATTTCAAGTCAGTTGATATGTTCAGTAACTTTGATGAGGAACAGACAAGTTATTGAGAAAGAAGGGTAAACCCATTTTATTCATATTAACCACAGTGTTTAAATAAGTATAGAACCTTGGAAGGAAGTTCAACTTTCTCATCATCTTTTCTCTCAAAATGTAATTTCATAACCAGGGAGAAACAACAAATGTGATTTTTTTTCTTGAAAAATGTGGCACTGCCAATGCATATCTTAAAAATCAATTGGTTTTATGTCAGGTGGGAAGAGAGATGTTACTCAAAACAGCAGTTCAAATTTGTCATTCTCACTTGAACAAACTAGATTATTCTTGAGAAACTGAGATAGCCTTGTCATGTGGATGTTGGGTAACAGCACTCTCACAATTCTCTTCTTGTGTGTCTTGTTTTTGTTTGTGTTCTGTGGTTGTTTCTTTTTTTAACCATTAGGAACATTTGCCTGGAAAGTCTTTTACCTTTTGGGTTTGGCTTGAAGCCATCCTGGACTTAATTAAAAAACACATTCTTCCTCTTTGGATTGATGGGTGAGCAACAAGGAAACTGCTGTATATTGATCTCTCTCTGCTTTATCTTTTTTCTTTACTAACCTCAGGTTTAGCTATGCAAAAGAGAATTTACAAAGAATTTAATACTTCTGTCTCCCTCTTCCCATTGGAAATTTTTGCTGAAAGGGAACATTACTGAATCTCTTAGAAATGCAGGTTTAGATTTCTTTATCAGTTCTGTCAGTGTACAGTCAAGTACTGGGATAAATTTCATCGTGCTTCATAGTACTTTAAGCTCAATGTCACACTCCACGTGTAAATGACATGAAGCTTTTGTCATAATTTCAAGACCTTATAAAGCTTTTCTAACCAGGCTTTGAACACCTGTATAAGGTTTGGCCAGATGCACTGCACAGATTGAAGTCTGTATTTTTCTCCAAAAGTAAAGGCATGATTTCCTTTTACACTTCAGGTACGTAATGGGATTTGTAAGCAAAGAGAAGGAACGAATTTTGCTAAAAGACAAGACACCAGGAACATTTTTATTAAGGTTTAGTGAAAGCAATCTGGGTGGAATTACCTTTACTTGGGTGGATCAGTTAGAAAATGGTAAGTAGCATTTAAAAAAAATAACATAAACCTCACAGTCTGCAATGTACCTGTAATACAGGAGCCACAGTTTCTTTAGTTTGAAAGTAAAATTCATGAGTATCATGTCTTAGTGTGGTTTTGGGCAAGATACAAGTACCATATTTACTGAAACACAAACCAAAACTCTGAAAGCCTAGCTCTCAGTTCTTCATATTGACTACATAAGACCATTAGGAGATGTACCAGCTTACTGCAGGCTTTAAGTTTGTTTCCACATGTGCAGAAAGTGCACCTGGAAAGATCCTAACATTGGTATGAACAGGTAAAACCCACACCAGTGTAAACTGCAAAAGAAAGACAAAAATATGTTCCAACTGCAAATGCAGATCTGCCAGTTATCAGCAGTTACGGTGCCTTTGTATTTTTACAGGAGACGTAACGTTTCATTCGGTGGAGCCCTATAACAAAGGTCGCTTATCCGCACTGCCTTTTGCCGACATACTGCGTGATTACAAAGTTATTATGGCAGACAACGTTCCTGAAAACCCGCTGAAGTATCTGTATCCAGACATTCCCAAAGATAAGGCCTTTGGCAAACACTACAGCTGTCAGCCAAATGAAGGTTGGGGTCCATTTCTCTATTTACCCTTTCTGCAGAGCAGCTGCAAAGTCAAGAGGCAATTTGAGAAATGTGGGAAGAGAAGGAAGAGATTAAGATGCCTCCTTTAATCGGCATCTTCAAGAGAATGGTTTTAACACTTGTCTATCATTTAGACAGCTTCTTTTTTGTAAATATATCCCTGGTCTGAGAGGTTACATCAGAGGTGATGACAACAATATTTAAAAGAAGCTAAGAAATAGATCCTGGGGTAGAAAGAGTCAAAAAAAATGGATTTTTTCTCCTGACGCATTACAAAATTCAGTGCTCAGGTGTTCGAAGGAGATGAAACTGAAAAGTCATCTTGCTTATTGGGTTCATAATTGTGTTACACTGTAGCATGCTTGTCTCTTTAATATCAAGAAAATTCAGTATTTTCCAAATAGCTTGGAAGACCTGCACTACTTCATTTCATTCGGTGGAACCCTATAACAAAGGTTACTTATCCTCACTGCCTTTTGCCAACATACTGTGTGATTACAACGTTATTATGGCAGACAACGTCCCTGAAAACCCCTGGCAAGTGCACTGGAAAATACAAAAAGGCTAGACAAGAATGGCTCCAAATACCTTCAGGCCCACACCCTGTCTTGTCCAACTTACAAGTCAGGCTGTTTTCAGACCCTACTCAACAAAGCTCTCAAAGCCTTGATTTTTTAAATTAGATAATATACATTCTTCTGGACTTTGAATATAAAAGGTTACAACTCCATTTGAATTCAAATTCCTACACCAGTCAAAAATATTTGGAGGCTACAAATGTTTTTCCTCTTCATTTTAATTCAGTGGACTTTGCCTAAGGCTCCAATCCTCTAAAAATTTATGTCTATGGTTAATTTCATGCAAAAGACATTGCTGAAGCTGTATCCATAGAGATAGAGCTCCATACAAGCATCTGCAGAACTGAAATCTAAAGGCTCAGAAGTAGCAAGCTTGTAGAGTTATAGTATATTTGCTTTTGAAGTCCCACCGAGATCTCTTTCATCAGTTGCTGTACTATATCCTGAAATGGCGATTCATATCAAGGGAGCACAGCCTTATGTGGCTAACACCTGCATTCAAAAGACTAATCTCAGGAATTCCCCTCATTTTTATGGCTGTTTATTTAAGCATAAACAGAGGCATTTCTTTAATACTATGGTCTCCAGCACTTAAAGCAGATAATCAATTTCAAATAAATAATAAAATTACTAGGCAATATTTAACTTCTCTAATATTTATTTCTAGTCTCAAAGCCCTCAGATGGAGGAGGCAAAGGTTATGTTCCTTCTGTATTTATCCCAGTCTCCAAAATGTAAGTATCCTTACAGATATATTACACTTCAAATGTTATTTTTATTAAATTTGCACACTGTTTCAAAGTTTTCCCTGCCTCCCCCCATTCAAATAGTTTGGGATAGCAACATGTCGCACATTTTTATTTGGCCAAGGACGGATAAAGACAAGAAAAGGAAGTAAAGCACTTCTACAGTGCTCTTCCCATCCATGTGGCAAAACACTTGTAAAAATTGAATACAGATTTTATGGTGCTCTGATCTACTTACCTTTTACTGTCTCCTTTTTCTCTCCAGCAGCTGATACTAGAGTCAGGTTTATCCTCTCTTCCCTCGGGTTCTAGCTCCTACATTTTAAAATGTATACCAGGTTGTTGGCATGTGCTTACAGGGCCACCAACAAGCCCAAGTACAGGTGTAACTAACAGAATAAGCATTCACCATACTGCACTGCTGTGCATCAAGTTAGAGGGATTTAGGTTGCTTTTAAGATTGTTTTTGTTTTTGGTTTTTTTTTAAGCTTAAATGATTCTACAGATCCACATTCTCCATCAGATCTTCTTCCAATGTCTCCAAGTGTTTATGCTGTGCTGAGAGAACACCTGAGTCCCACAGTGATTGAAACTGCCGTATGTTGTAAACTTTTCCATTCATAAGTTAATACTAAGCAAATGGGACATGTACACCACAGATGCTGGTTCTAAAAAAGGGTGCTTGTACAATTACGAAAAAATCAGAGCTCTTTCATCATTTGCTGTATTACTTTCTGCAACAATGGTGCAGACGTTTCCTATTCTTAAAGGGACAGGATGCTGCAAGCGTACTTGGAAGCACTGTGTTACACAAAATTGTCTGACACGCTGGCCAATAAACCATGAATGTCATAATTCAAAGATCCCAGAGTTCTTGCACAGAGGAAGCCTTTACACTGACAAATACATAACAGTTACACCAGTTCTGTAGATAGCACAAAGGGCTTGACTTGCTCAGGGAAGCTGCACGAGGAACATAAAAATTTCCAATTCAGCCAACTTGCACAACTTTTCTGTGCTGCAAGTTTCTACATGGGGTACCAAATTGAGAAGTCAATTAAAACATCTCTAGCAAATAAAACTAGCATTCACTAAATATATAGAAAGAGAGGGAAAATACTGTACCAATGTCCTATTAAAAATATCTCCCTCTTACTTATTGACTAGAAATTGTGTCTGAATCATCGTGGCTTAGAGTACTTGGAGCACTGATGTATATACCCACTGGGGATTTGTCCAGCAGAGTTCTATCAAAAAACACAGCAGTGGTTTGGCTTTAATAGCTTTAAAAGGAAGTTTTCTTTTTTAATACTAGCTCTTAGTTTTCTGTATGTTCAATGATTTATGATCGTAAAATGGTTGTGTTTAAAAGCCTGTCAACTCCCCTTCAAATGTGTGTCTGTAAACACTCCTCCTCACCCACAAACAGAACAAAACTAAACCGGAATCCTGACTGTCAACAACTGGAAGCACAGTTAAACTTTGTATACAAATAGAGTTCTTTAATATACACCAAGCTGAAGATCTGTTCAAGAGCAAAAGATCTTTTTTTGCTTTTTCACCTTTTTCTCTGATAGCACTCATGACTAGTTCTGCAGCTAAAACTGAAACAGTAGCCTTAACAAAAATTCTGCATCAAAGCCTACCACACCCAATGTGAGACATGTCCCCACTCACTTGTTGTTTGATTTATACATACGAAACCAGTTCTGACCTTCTAGACTGCATTTGTGAACTACGCATGCATTTGCATTTCCCAGAGTTTCAGCAGTGAAAGAAATAGTTGGCTTCACTTTTGTTTATCATCAGGCCCCAAACAGTTTTAGTTTCTTTTGGCATACACAGTAATTCTCAAATCAGCTCTGCCCAGAGCTTCCAAACGAGCTGTGACCATCGCCATGTTTTGGGTCATATCTGCACAAGAATGTGTTTGGCGACGAATTGGGAGAGTCAAGTACAATCATGCTGCCATTTTTAAGAGTACTACAAAAGTGGTTCAGTGCTGCTAGATAGTAGGTGAATTTCTGGAGGCTCTTACTAGAAATGCTTTCAGAAATTGGGGGAGAAAAATGTTTTGGAAGATCTTTAAAGAACTCCTTCCTCATTCTATTTACCTTGCTAATTGGAAATGAGGAAAATATGGAGGGGATTTTTTTATCATCCCAAATCCACACAACAGTCTACCCTGGTGAAGAGCAGGCTAAGTACAGTAAGGAGACAATCTGCATTATTAAAGCAGTACTTTTTCCTCCATGAGATGCCAATTAAAAAAAGCACTGTGTGAGATGCAGAGAACAAGAGTGAAATCTGCAGCAGGACAAAATATCCTACAACTCAGTAACTCAGCAAGATACACTTTCTGCAGTCTTGCTGAATTCCCTTCTATTCCCCTCTCTCCAGATTCCCCTACCCATCAGGAAAACAAGAGTCCAGTAAGAACCCTGCTATACATGTCCATAGGCTGCAAGAACCACAAAAGTTCATATAAAAATATATATCATTTTTATTGCAGCTGTCTCCCACACAGTGTTTTCCAGTGAGCATTCCTGTATTTTGTAAAGAACTAGAAAGAGGATCCTCAGATCCTTACCAGTTGTCAAAATGACACTGCGGTTACCTAGAGCCAGGGAAGGTTTTATCTGCAGTTACTTTTGAGTGAACAGCAGTAATCGTCATGAGACTAATCTTTTCCTTCTTTTCTTCTAGCTGAGTTCTCCTTACTCAACTGACTGAAGTACACATACTGGAAAAATTAGTAATCGTGTGAACACCAGATTGGTTAAAGATGCAGGTTTTTTTGATTGTCTTTGTAAATTAGCATTTCCCGGAAACCATTATGATGTTATTCTTGGGCCTCATTCTGTTATCAATACTATGTAAACCAGGAATCTTTTCTCCCTAGGGATTACAAATAGCCTTCAGCAAGTCACATTGCTGTCCTCACTGATAAAAGGCTAAATCCTTTCCGGCTTGGAGGTCATTTGGCTTCAGTGGGGTCCAGTGGGAATAAATTTTACTTGCAGAATTAACATGCTTAGAATTGCTGTAAATATGAGAGTATAAGAACAAAAGGTTTTGCTTCTGAAAACAGCATATAAGGATAACTAAAGACATTAATGTGTTTGAGGAAATTAGGATTTATTATGTTAAATAGTTTCTGTTTAATCATCATCTTGTATACCATTGGTTTAGTTTCTGTTTTAAAGCAAAGATTCTCATCTCCCCAAGTTCGAATGTCTCAGAGGTGTCCGAGGTTTGCTTTTTTTCAAAGATGAATTACCTTCAGCAAAGATTTTTATCTGCCATCACAGCAGAAGTTGTGGAAGGCAGGCAGGCAGGCGAGGCTGCAAAGAGAAGGGAGTTCCAGAAAGGTAACAGACACAAAACTTGTGGTGTCAAAAAGGCTGTCTCCATTTTGCCACTGGAAAAGAGGGTTAGTAAAACTTACCCCTCTCACAAAATAGTTGCAGAACTAAATCTATTTGTGCATGAAGCACTCAGATACTACAGCAAGTACTATCAGAAAGCCTACCAAAAAAAAAATCTGACCTGACAGAGTTTGGATACTATCTGCTAAAAGCAGACTGGGAAGCGCAGTTTTAGAAAATAGTTACTGAAGAGCTGTAGCATTTGCTGACCACTGGGCAATTTGCACGACATGACACGATATTACATGTCTGTCAGAGACTCATTTAATAAGCAGAAGAATTAGCTTCTTTATAAGTTGTAAATTGCCTTTTTAAAATACTCTTTTTTTTTTTTTTCTTTCAGGCACTGCTTAGTGCTGGGTTTGCATTGTTTGGTTCCCCCCAATATTATCCCTAAAAATTCTGTTAATAGAATAATAAACGGGTAATTGCAAGGCCATTGTATTTGATGTACGCAGGCTCATTCAAGATTTAATTCTTGTCTGAAGAATACATGGTTCACGCATACAAAGTTCTTAAAATGCATATGAACACTTGAGCATTTGCACCTTACACTCTTCTTGAGTAGGTACAAATTAGACATCTGAGATGAAAACATAACCTCCTTGAATCAGTAAGACCTGAATTTTACTTTCATTTCTTGTTTTTTTACTCAGTCCTCTCACCCGTATTACTGACCTTAGTTGAAAGCAGGTGCATGGAAACAGAGTAATGAGATGTTTCTGTGATACACGGGAGTAGGTTTTTAATGAACGACCATGTCTCTGTTCATTAATCTGAGGGATTCAAAACAAGCTGCAGATAGGAAATTATTTTCTCTCAAAGCATCATGTATAATTTTCTAGACCAACAAGAGCAATTCTGTATATAGTTTGGTAACATCTGTAATTTATATGACCAGTATGAATAAAACCAGATTTTGGCTTAAAGTTGGATACCTGGACTTTTGTGGAATTTTTTCAAGCTACAAGAAAAATAGAGTCTTGCCACCTTTTTGTTGATCTCAGGTCTGAACTACAAGCAGTAAGAGATTTCTAAAGCAGCAAATGTAACTTCACCTTGCATCAGCTATTGCACATCTTTTCATTCTAACCTGTTCTCACAATCTTAATACAAACAAAATGGAGGGTACCCTATGCTTGTGAACATCTAACCTTCATGAGAAGTACTGTAAAAGAAGTCCAGATAGGGCACATAAATCAATCTTCTCTCTCCTTCCTCCCTGCTCCCATGCAACGCAGCTCTTCAAAACTCTCAAGTCTTGACTTGAACACAACATATTTTGTGTTATTGAATGGCACTGTGGATCAGATGGTGGCATTACAGTTTCTACTATTGTTCTGAAACAGATTTTGCAAGAGGTAGCTTTTACATGTAATTGAAAGGCGTACTACTTCAAATCAGTTCGCTGCTTTAAAGAAACATCGGAGTCATCAGTCATTTTCTGCAAGATAAATATATACAGCTTAAGTCTCCTTCCATTAAAAAGTGAGAATTTTATCTGTATGCCACTGTGAGTTAAGAATAAGGTTCTCCAGTAAAAGGACGGGGGGGTGGGGGGAGGGAGGGAGAAGAGAAAAACACGCGGAAAGGGATGTCTCAGATACTGCCAGAAGATATAAAACATCTGTTTTTAAGTACTCTTTCTAACCATGCTCATGCTTTCACTGTGTTTTGCAGCAGCAAAGTGAAAAACAGGAAGAAAAAAAATCATGTAATTGCTCTGTGCTTTATGTCTTGCCACATCACCATAATGATTCTAATTAAATATAAAAACTGTCAGTTACCTTCTGCTATAGCTTTTGTTAATAGCCACGCTTACATCCACTACTCAGTAGCATTTCAAACTACAGAGTTGACCAAACAGACCTTCTATTTACTTGTTTCTTCCATGGAGTAAGAATTATCTCCTCCATCTGAGGACGGAATGTAATACAAAGGATACCAAAAATTATCCAAGCATTCTGGAGGCTTGCACCAAAGCCTGGACCTTCATTCTTCTGGTCTTTATTGTCACTTCATACATGAAATGACAACAAACAAGGCCGCATGTGCCCGAGTAGCAGTAAGTGTCCTAGCAGATAAGACTGTTGCAAGAAAGGTGACATGAAGGAAAAGGAAACCTCTTTATCAAAAGTTAATCCCTGTGAATAAAATTCTCAACTGCTAAAATTCCAGAAACAATTCACTCAGCAGCAGCCTGCGGTTTACAGGCATTCTGAAAAGTTTCCATAACTTGACAGGAAATCTGGGTTACAGTTCATAAACTAACAACTGCAACTGTGTTTGTACAATCCTTTATTGCACTCACATGCCTTTCTTCCACCCATGCAACGAGGCCTGTTGAGACAATGGCCGCTCTCAATGCCCCAGCCATCACTGCCCAGGGCCAGCCCAGCACTATGCCGGCGAGTATTTAACCAACAGGAGCTGAGAAGCGGGAGATTTTCTTTCTGTAAAGGTAAGAAGCTGATCGCTTCCTACTGCCTCCAATTCACAACTACTTTTAACCTCCAACGCTTTCAACCCCCATAAATCCCGACGGTGAGGAGAACAAACCGCTGCCGCCTAGGTGGGGAGAGCCGGGCCAAGGCCGGCTGCCAGCCACCACGCCGGGCCCGATGCGGCCCGTTTCGCCGCTGAGGCCCCCTGCTCCACGGACATGGCGGGGACGCCGCCGCAGCCGTCGCCAGGCGCCCGGGGGAAGGCGCGGGGGAGACCGCAGTTTCGCTTTCGCCTTCCCCTCAGCCGGCCCTTTCTGGTTCCCCGCCGCCTTTCCCCGAAGTCACGTGTGCGGCTGTTCCCGGCGTGACGTTCCCCCCCGCCACCGCCCGCCGCGCCTGCGCCCGGCCGCGCTCCCCGCGACGCTGTGGGCTGGTGGCGGGCGGAGGCGCTCGGAGCCGTTCCCGAGAGGTGAGGGGGTGCGGCAGCCGGCTCTAAGGCGAGGGGACAGCGGCACGGCGGGGCAGTCCCTGCGCGTCGGGGGATACGGTAGCGGGGTGAAGGGCCAGCGTAGCTGAACTCACGGCTTCCCCAGGCCAGCCTCCCGCTGGCCAGCCCTGGCTGCTGTCAGGGGACCGCCCGCGGGGTTTACACCTCAGGCCTCCCGCTGCCCAGGAGGAAAGATCCTCTCCTAACGGGCTGCATGACAGGCCACCCCCTTGCTGTGGGGACACCAGACCGCACCACCTGCGCCCCGGGCCGCGGCCCGCGCTTTCCTTTCCCCACTCCACCTGCTCACAAACCCCGTTTCCTAAGCGGCTTTCAGCCCCTCCTGGGCAGCGGCACACGCTCTCACACGGTCCCACCTGCCCTCTCGCACTGCCCAGCTGCCAGCGCTGCGGAGAGCCCACAGCAGCGGAGGCCTGTCACCCTCCTGCTGCCTCGCCGCGCCTCTGGACAGCCTTGTCTTAACGGGTGCAGCCTCTCTGCACGTTACCCGTGTGGCGCCTCTGCCCGCAAGCCCCGGGCGGTTACTGGGGCCTGGCAGGGGCCCGGAGGAGCCCCTCGGAGCGGCCCCGGCGGGAGGGGAACGCGGCGCCGGGAACACCCCGCGTCCCCCACGCGGAAGGGAAGGGGCTGTGGGCGGGGCAACCCGGCGCCGCTCCTCGCGCCCATTGGCCGAGGCCGCGGGGGCTGGGCTCTGATTGGCCCCGCCGCCGGCCACCCGCTCCGCGGTGCTGCGGGTATTTCTCGGCGCGAGCGGGGCGCGCGGCGCGGAGCCGGAGCGCAGCATCGTCCCACGAGTAAGTGCGGGCAGCGCGCGGGCCGGGGCTGAGGGGGCGGCGGGCAGGGCAGCGCTCTCCGCCCTCAGGGCCCGTCGAGCGGCGTCGGCGGCGGGGGGAGGAGGAGGAGGAGGCGGCGGCGTGCGACGTGCCGGGCGGCAGGGCCGGCTGTCCCCCGCCCTTTGCTCCCGGACTGCCGTGGCGTAGTTTGGCGGCCATGCCCCGGGCGGTCGGGGGTGACCCGAAGAAAGGAATCGGTAGGAGTCGGCGGTGTTAAGTGTAGTTAGAGCGCAGCTAGGCAGGAGCCCGAGTTTAGCTAGTGGAAGGCACCCTGGGGCACGGCTGGCACCCAGGCACGCGGACCCGCCCAGCTGCAAATGAAGCCCCTTTTCTCCAGAGGTGCATATGGACTGCGATCCTCTTGCCCTTGCCCAAGGGAAGGCAGAACAACAAAATGGGTTTTCCACCACCTCACTAGTCCATTTGTCAATGGCAGGCTGAGCCCTGTATCCTAGCATTGGTGTCTCTAGTGCCTTTTCCACAAAAGGTGCTGATTTCCCACCTTTTTAGTGTTTCTCTGCTTGCACCTCCCCAAGGATTGCATTTGCTGCATTATCATTTTGCGCTGTAACCAGCTCTTTGGGTGGTCCTCAGCCACCGCTCCCAAGTCCATTCCCAGTCTAGTTGCTTTAAGACAGAGGAAGATTGGAGTATCTGTTCATTTAAGTACTAGGGGGGAAAAAATGGACCGACCATGCATTTAGACAAATTCTTCTAGCTTTCCTCACCAATGTCATGTGGTAACTGTTTGCCTCTGTGCCACTACAGCATACTCAAACGTGTGTTACCTGTAACCTGAATCCTACACACATCAAAATCCTCAAAGCCCTCACTTGAAACATAATAGCGTTTTTAACTCTCTCACTTCTCACACATAGTGTATGCCACTCCGCAGCTGAGGGAGCTGGCACACAAACACTAATGGGGATTCGGCAGGAAGCCATGTATAAGAAAGTCCTTTACCCCAAAGGTTCCTTGGACAAGTCCTATGACTCTCAGTCCTATAAGAAAGTCCTTTACCCCAAAGGTTCCTTGGACAAGTCCTATGACTCTCAGTCCTATGACCCTTTTTTAAAAGTTGCAGATGTGAGTGGACTTGCATCTTGCCACCCGTGTTCTCAGCCTGGACTGTTCCTTGGACGTATCTTTATGTGCCATTTCCGCTGCAAGACGCTTAACCTGCAGCCCAGTGAGGAGATGGTAACTGGTCTGCAGGCAGAGACCATACATCAGAACACACAACTACTTTGGCGTAGAACTGTTACTGTACAGCATGGCTTCTCTTGGTCATACTAGTTCATTTTAAGTAATCTGCATCTGCTGCGGGGATTGCTTAATTTAGCCTGAAAATTTGATTATGGGAATTAAAGCATATAGTAGAAAAACACAGCTCTCCAATACTTCTCCATTTAAAGTGACTCAAGAACTAGTCCGTTTTCAAAGCAAGTAAGTACAGACACAAAGACCACCTGAGAACAGGCTCCTAGAATTTCTTTGATTTTCACTCGCACTTTTTCGACCTTGTGGCGATGGGGAGTACATCTGCACCAACAAAAGGTGAAGCTCCGCATGCAAGATCTCAATCCTGCAGAGTATAGGTATCAAACAGCCAGGTCCTCATGCCTGTACCCCTGCTAAGCAAGAAAGCAGTAACACTGCTAGTACCCTAAGGGGTACAAAGGAAAAAAAAGATACAAAAGGGTTCAAAGGAAAAAAAATTCCAAATTTTCATAGAGAGGGGTGATATAGCTCAGAGTTATTTTTCATGCAATAGCACACTGTCTTAATTTGCAATATTAATTTTTTAAATTAAAACAGAAGTTGTATTCAGTTTTAATGATTAGCTTTCTAAAATTGTTACAGCTGAAAATGGTTTTGTTTGCTAGAAACACTTTTCCTTCCTACTCCTCCAGTTTTGCCATTGTTCATGAAAACTTGTATGAGTTACTTTTCACGCATTCAGTCCAAATACTGCTTAAACATTTACACTGATTTGTTCCCCCCCTCCTCAGGATGACCCAGTGGTATCAGCTACAGCAACTTGATTCCAAGTTTTTGGAACAAGTTCACCAGCTTTATGATGACAGCTTTCCTATGGAAATCAGGCAGTACCTGGCACAGTGGCTGGAAAACCAGGATTGGTAAGCGTAGAAATTGGCCTTCAGGCTGCGTGATAAGCAGTGTTCTCGTGCATGCAGTTACAGGTGGCAGAAGAACACTGGGGGAGCAAGCTGCTAGGTGAACCTTCTCTGGTAGGACGCTTCAGTAGCTGTGTGGGTGCTACAGCCTGTGTTACTGCCGCTCTTCGGGGCTTTCTAGAGGGGTCTGACACAGTGTAACAAGAGTACTATCTCCTATTTCCCTCGGTTGATCTGCAACAAAAGCAGATGTTTTAAGACCGGTCAGTTACTACCTTGGCAGCTCAGTCTCTCACTGTTTGCAGACTTTGAACTTTTGCCAAGATTTCTGTGGAGTGTTATCTTTTAGAAGAGTGGTACAACATGCACATGCAGGTTTGCTTTTAGCTTCTTGATGTGCATGGAATGAGTAAATGAAATTGCAAGAATAATACAAAAAACAACATTTCTGTATCAAGGAAAGTAAAGTCAAAGTTGAAAGAATGAAATTGGCTTATGTTTGAAAGTAGTTCTTACTGCTCGCATATGCTACAACTGGAGTTGGGGATTAAAAGTACTCCTGTATGCATTTCTTGAATGCTGCACTGAAAGCGTATTTAACACAACCATACCTTTAATTATTCTAGGGAACACGCAGCCAACAATGTATCTTTTGCTACGGTGTTATTCCATGACCTGCTGTCACAGCTCGATGATCAATTTAGTAGATTCTTGATAGAAAACAACTTTTTGCTGCAACATAACATAAGGAAAAGCAAACGTAATCTTCAGGTACGCCTGGGTTATATGCCTATGTATTTGCTTGAATTGCTTCAGTAGTGCAATTGGATGCCTTAAAGCACACTACCCTGCCATGAGGGATTTTTTCAGAGAGCGTGTGAGAATCCTAATTTAAAAGGCAGAATTCAAATATTGCTCCAATTTTGTTTTAACTGGCTACAGTTAGAAAGTTACAGTTTCATTACCAGTACAGTTACAGTTTCTGAGGACTCTAGGGAAAAGAAAGTTGTAGTTTGTAAGGTGTTTAGTATATGTATTTGGAGTGCTTACTTGAATGTAGTTTCACTTACCCCAGCCCTTCCCTTCCCCAGCCAGTGTTCTAATAAACTTCTGATGCAGAAGAAACACAGAGGAAGAAATCCTTCCCACGTAACTGCAGAACTGCAGTTAATAGCAAAGGACTTGTCATCAGACAGCACTTCTGTGCATCACATCGTACTGACAAAGAAAAGGGCCAAAGCGATTGGTAGTGAGGGGCAGTGCAGAACATATCCTTAATGGGCTTAATTACTTTGTCATTAGTTAGTCCTCCCCTCCTCCCTGTAGGGCACTCTGCCAGAGGATCTTCCACAGAGTCACCTTCTCCACAGCCTAGCTCCCACAGACCCCAAGTCGGTGATGGGGGGACTGTTATCCAAGGAGAGGAGAACGTGACCAGGCTGTACTTATCTGAGAGTAACTGTAGATCAGCAATGAAAGATCAGCCAAGGAGGCTCAGTGACCCCCCAGGCAGCACCATCCTGGGCGGAGCAGGGCAGTACTCAGTCCAGAGCATGCTTCAACTTTGGATGTGTGTAAAACAATGAGGTTGAATTCGTATCCAGCCTCAACTGTGTGTTCATAAATGACAGTTAATGTATCTCCTTTACATTGCTGAGCAAGAGCTGTACCTGTCAAACTCTACTGCCCTTCAAAACCAGGGTGGCTCTCAAGAGAAGATAAGCTCTCTCTAGGACTGCAGGGAAGTATCTCGCTTCTGCTAGTCCCTGTCCCTTTCTGTTATTTTGTGCCAAGTCCCATCTCTTCTTACACCAATGAACTAAAATAGAAACTCATTCTTGGAGATGGCTGCATCTGTCACACTCCCTGTAGTGTTGGAGCATGCTATGACTGATGCATGCCCCGAGGTCCACACACAGTCACCCACTAATCTTTTTGCCAATTGGTGTACTGAAGGACAAGAAATTCTGGGTATGGACTTTAACAATAGACTGTCTCTAATGCCAGGATAACTTCCAAGAAGACCCAATACACATGGCAATGATCATCTACAATTGTCTGAAAGAAGAGAGGAAAATACTGAACAGTGCCCAGTTGTCAAATCAGGTAACAGCCTCAGAATGTCAACTGCAGTTGTATTTACCCTTTCCTGTTATTTGGGACAGAGGGAGTGGAAGAAGACTGAAAGAGGAAACAGGCTGCCCTCTTCTCTGCCCAACACTATGTTTCTTAAAGACATTAGAGTGAACACTGATATGTACCAGCTGGACAGTGTGGCTTGTTTGTGCTGTATGAAGCATTTGGAGGGGAAGTGGCCAGAAAGTAATTTTTATTCCTCAAGCAACGTAAAAGCTATGGTGGTTTTTTAATGCTTCTGTAGTATAGCCTGATGTGCTCATCAGATTTTATTAGTTTAATAATTAGCGCTTGCCTTATTTGTCCACCAAGGTTCTAGCTTTTTCCTTCTGCATTTTACTCCTGAATTTACTCTGTATTAAGCAGCTGAGCCTTGGTGCTTCTCTGGACTGTCCCTGTGGGAAAATGATGCATCATTCTCCTGATCAGTTATCTCCAAGTATTTCTTTCTATTTTTGATTTTTAAGTGAAGCCCATTTCTTTCCTCTGAACCATAGGTAAAGCCATATTTTTCTCTGACTTTTCGTCTTTTTGTTTTTTCCTTTGCAAGGAGAACTGTTTTGCAATAAAAAAGATTAGCAGTTGGGAAAGGCATGCAAGCAATATAGCCAAATGTAATCCACTTATGTAGCAATAAAGTGATGACTGACCAAGCGTGTTAAGTTCTGATACTGAAATACTTCCCTTTAGGGCAAGTTTTTGAATATGTGTTGGTAGAGTAGGAAGAGCACTCAGACATAGGCTTTCAACAAGGAGCCTAATGCAACTGTGTCCAAACCAGCTCATCTAAAAATGTGACTCTGACAGAGCCGTTGAAGCTGCAGCACAGCTGTTCAGTTTCTGTTCTGACACATAACATAAAGCATTCACAACTGCCTTTCCAGCATGTGATATATTTGGGTCATCAAAAAGGGAAATAAGTCCTCCTATACTTACTGTTGGCACTAGGTACAACACCATGCCCTACCTCTGCTTGCTGGTAAACATTCTCATTTCCCAAAGCTGAGAAGATAAAATGCAGAGCAAGCACGATTATAAGCATCATAAAAACCAGAGGAGAATCCCAAATTTTAGAGTATGCTCAGATGCCTTAATAGTCTGACTCAAATCTGTGATGGGGGACCTTTAGCAGTTTACCAAAATAAATACTTTAGATGAGCTTAGCTTAAATTGAAGCGTTAATCAGAGCAACAATGCATACCTGACTGTCCCACATTGGAGGATCGACAAGTTTGACACCCACTAGTACTGTTAATGTGTGAAATGAAAAATCCTGTCTTTGAAATTACTGCAGCTCTCCCCAAGTGATGCCATGCAATAAACTTCCTGAATGATATTGAGGTCAGCTTTCAAAGAGCTGTACAGAAATCTAACATGTGCTTGAATGCCCTGTAGGAAAAAAAATTGCACACCAGGTTGTCCTGTTCACACACCTATCCTTGTTCTTGCTCTTAGCCCATTTTTCCCTGTACCCTATATGAATGAATCTGACACTTGATGTAGCTGTCATCCAGCCTTCAGGATTGTTGTTTTCTTGAAATACATTTAGAAGATACATGAAGATAAGCAAAGAAAGTAGTGGAGTTGTGCAGAGAGAAAACAGAATATGTTTATAGCTTTATATTGCTGTGATGAAAAGAATGCAGCATCACTACACAACAGGCATTTTTAATCCTCCCTTGTTTCTCGCAAATTCACCTGAACTCAATTTTATATTATAAAACCTTAGTATGATTTATCAGAATAAGCCATGCGTCATCAGGCTGTTTGTCAACAAAAGCCACTAACTAATTAAAAAAGTATTTGCTGTCATGGGTGACGCTAGTTTGACTTCTGTTGTCCTGCTTGCCTCCCTCAGATGCAAGTGGGGAGCGTACAGAACACCATGACTGGGATGCTGGACAAACAGAAGGAGCTTGATGTGAAAGTTAAGGCTGTAAAAAACAGTGTTATAGTAAGTATAGTATAACTTTTTTAAGTGGTGTTTGTTGACTCACATGTGTCGAAAAGCTTTCAGTACATAAAATAAGACTTTCTAAAACGATAAGTAAAAATAAGAGTTGAAAACTAAACCATTACCTATCACCAGTGACTGTTTGAAAAAAGAAAGTAATTATCTGTCAATAGCAGCATAGTACAGACTGGGGTTCAACTGGTTTAGCAAGATAAAATGTCTTGTGCTTAAATTTTAGCAACAGAAACATTTTACCCATCTGAAATACTAGCAGCTAAGGAAAAACTCTTAAGAAATCATATACTGACCATTTTGTTGTTAACTAGAAGATAGATTTGCAGTTACCATATAGATGTTTATTGTCTTAAATACTGTCAAGACAGAAAGCTTTTCTCCAAGCAATACCTAAGAATTTGAAAGTTTAAAACACTGTTTGCCATTCCAAATTTTTTCACTGTAGCCTAGCTTCTCCTGAATTCTGTGAGCTTATATGGCTAGACAATCAGATTTTAGTTAGCTGAGAGAAGGGAGGGAGGGTGAATAGAAGGTGATTAAGTTTAGCGATATTTCCTGTTAGGGAGTTCCAGAAAAAGGCATTGCTGTAAAACCACACTTCATCTCTGTAAATGTCTGATGCCAGGCAGTTCCTAATCAGAAGTCTTGCATTACATGGAAGTATTGAATAACTGTGGCTACTTTCATTTGTGCTTTATAGGATGTGGAGCAAGACATCAAGACATTAGAGGATATGCAAGATGAATATGATTTTAAATGTAAAACCTTGCAGAGTAGAGGTGAGCAATTCATCAAGCACATACCTTACTGCATATAGTTCATAAGAGTAAACTCTGCTGTCTTATGTCAGGAAACTAAACCTAATAATATGCAGCCAAACTTACTGATAATGTTCCTCCTTTAGTAATCCTGCTTTATGCTGAAACCTAAATTCCTGAAAATGCATTCTCTGCATCTGCCTGTTCTTACAAGTAGTAAGAGAGCCTCTTTGTTAACACAGCATTCCTTTGTCCTTTACATCCCTTTGCTACTGGAAATAGCAAACCCTATAGGCTCTGTGACTGTTCAACCATACATCTAAATAATTAAGTTTAGGCTTCTCTTTGCCATCTTGTATTTCACAAATGAATTCCCTGCTTCAGGTTTTGTAGGCCTTTGTGTACTGAGGGTAGCACATGCAGCCATAGTCCACACTTGTTTCATGATAATAGATCTGTCTCTTTTTTTGACTACTTTGTTCTAGAAAAGGCTTCAGTTTCCAACACAAGTTGGCAGTTGGCTGTACCTCAGAAGGGGGCCATGTTCAGAAGATGCTAAGGGGAACACTGAGCCATGATCTTGCTTTTTGTATTTGAGGGCAGGTAGTGCTTGTGTGAGGCAGACAGGAACCTCTGACTGGAGGTCAGTAGGCAGCAGAGGTGGTAGCCAGGGCACCTATGTAGGATCTGTCAGCCTGGCCTACCCTCAGGAGGCTGTAAATAGCACAGAATCATCAAGGTTGGAAAAGACCTTGAAGATCATCTAGCCCAACCACTAACCTAACACTGACTGTTCCCAACTACACTATATCCCTCAGCGCTTGAAATAAGTTAGCTTCCGTTGCTAGGTTGAGTAATATGAATGATTCATATCTGAAGTCAACATGAGAACAAATTGTCCTGTGTGTATCTTTACACAATACAATGGTTATTTGAAATCAGGTTCTTGCTCTAAAAAGGAAACAAACTCACATCTCAATTACTTCACCGGGACAGTGGCTTTTCCTTGCATTAAGTGCTTTAAGTGTAGTCTGTCCTTTCAGAAAGGGGAAAGGAAGAATCAAAAAAAAAAAAATATCTAGGAGGTGGTAAAGATTTCCTGCCTTAAGCTTTAAAAGTATACTTTACTTGACATTAGCCAGGCAGGTCCCCTCCTCCCCTTAGTGTTTCCCCTACTCATACTTCCCTGGTCTCACAGGAGCATGACTTGTTGCACTCCTTCAGCCCCACCTTCACAATTTTGACTTATTTTACAGAGCATGAGTCCAATGGTGTGTCACAGGAGGAGTACAAGAAAGAACAGATGAATCTCCAGAAGATGTTCTTATCACTTGACCTTAAGAGAAAGGTAGCACTCTCGTTTTCTTTCAGAAGGCAACAACATTTCATTTTCATTGGGTTGACATAAATTATGTAAAAGAAAACATTTCTACTAACAGCTGAACAAAGGTTTCATTCTTTCCATCCTGACTGAAAATCTAGAATCTCTGTAAGCATATTTCTCTTGTAGTAACCTTTATCAAACTCTGTCAGGTAAAGCTAAAAGAACAGTGAGAGGGAAAAGTGTCATATCAATAGTCATGTTCTTGAGGAAAAGCTAATTTCAAAATTTGCAGCTCTATTAGAGTTAACGTGCTCACTCTCATTGCAGTGCTCAAGTCTACAGCAAGCACTGGGTGATCCCAGATACACACTTGGGGCACACATGGATGTGAGACACTGGCTCTTCAGAATTTAGTGGTACTGAATATGAATTGTTTCTCCATTTATTCTAGCAAATATTCCAGCTAAAAAGAAACAATGTTTTGGAAAACATCCTCTGTTGACAGAAACTATTGGTCCTTGAAAAGTTTTGCAAGACAGATAGCTTTAGCTAAAACAGTACTTTGTTTTCCTGAATATTTTTAATAAACAGGGTAATTTAATATTCTGTATAGGAAGTGGTGAACAAGATAGTACAGCTACTGAACACCACAGAGCACACACAGAGTGCTCTTATTAAGGAGGAGCTCGTGGAGTGGAAACACAGGCAACAGACTGCATGTATTGGTGGCCCACCCAACGCCTGTCTTGACCAGCTACAGAACTGGTAAGTCTCTAGTCAAGGACTGCACTGGACAGGAACTTGAAGTGTTATGAAGAAACACCAGATCTGTGAAATATATTGATTATTTCTATTACGCATTTTTCATTCTGTCACAGCATAACTATTTCATTGATTTTATAACCTCATCGCATTTCTGATGAGCAACAAGTGTTCTCTGTGCACTGCCTAGTCCTTCGGGACAGTCACCTGGCTGGTGTCTCGGCATTATTGCGATACAAAAACAGGCTAAAAGTAATAAGACTGTGTAATTGTAGGTTCACCATTGTTGCTGAAAGTCTACAGCAAGTTCGTCAGCAGCTCAAAAAACTTGAGGAACTGGAACAGAAGTTTACCTATGACTCTGATCCCATCACAAAAAATAAACAAGTTCTGCAGGACCGAACACACAGTCTTTTCAAACAACTCATCCAGAGGTAATGGACAAGAAGGGTGTCTCTGTTTGCATGAAGAAATGGATGGAGAGCCTCTTTCCTTCCATGCCCTCAATATTTCCTGCATGCTAACTTTGAATTTTCTGAGGTTTTCATAAGTTTGTCATAAGCATTAAACTAAATGACTATTTCTGAGATTTACCCTATTTAGGGTTTCCACAGGTTTAAGCCCATGGAAAGGGCTTGTGATCAGTCATCATTTAAGTTAGCAGGAGGTATGCTACAATATGCACTGATTACAGAATCGAACTCCTAGTCTGTTAGTCCATTTCTTGCTTTAAGCTTCAGCTCTGCAAAGTTCAGGTAAATGGAGGCAAGAAACCATCTGCACCAAGCTATGCCCACGGTAAATACACACTAGATTCTCCAGCTCTTTGTCTCTGGCTGCATCCTCTTTGTCTCCAGCACAGGGAGGCCAGCCATATCGCTGTAGCTTCTCTATGATGCAAGCTGGTAGTTGCGCCGCACAAGACTTGAAACTAGCAGATAAAAGCAGGGGCTCATACAGTAGGTAACAGCCTGTTATGGGGTGCTAGAACCCAGGTTTCCAGAGATCCCATTCAGATGCTTTGACCACTGATCTTCAATTAGAAAACACAGGTACTGCTTTTCAATGAAGTGAAGGCAATAAGGCAGAGCTATAGAAGTTCAGCTGCTGTTTAGTTACCTGCAAGCTGCTGTTTAGTTATCTTGCCTGTCAGTATAGCGAAAGGAAAAGTCTCCATACTCCATAGGACTTCGTAACAGCAGAAATACTTCAGAATTTATGTCTACATAGCACAGCGTTACACAAAAGGTGCCCGAGACAGCAACAGTTTGGGGTGCCTGAGAACAGGTTAGCCTCAGGGATTCGCTTCATGGGGTTAGCTAGCCTTCATCAAATCCCCAGCTCGCTTACCCAGCTCCTGGGCACGTGGTGTTACACAGCACTGTGACTGTAAGAATTTAACAAGCACTGGGAATGGCAAACAAAGCAACGCTTCTCGCTTGGATTATGCATCACATCACAGTGTTTACATGCTGTTTGCTTTCAGGGAAGTTTGAGGTAGCACTCTCCCTCCTCAAGCCATCAATATGTTTAGAAAAAGCCAACCCTTACAAAATCACTTTATACTTGCAATATTTTTAGTGCTGTTGATACAAGTGAGAGAAACCCACACACAGACCTCTGTATAGATTGAAACTTAATGAATAAATTGTATAGTACTACTGGTAAGTGACCATTCTTTTAAAGTTCACTTTTTATGTAACTTCTTATTCCTTAAAGGCAACATTGATAAATCAAAGTGCCTTTAATCTCTTCTTTCCATAGCTCCTTTGTGGTAGAGAGGCAGCCTTGCATGCCAACGCATCCTCAGAGGCCCTTGGTTCTGAAGACAGGAGTACAGTTTACTGTAAAGCTGAGGTATGTTTTCCCCTTCCTTCTTGTTTTGTGGTAAGCCTTCCATGTCATTGGCTTCCTACAGCTGAGAGGGCTGCCTGAGTGCTAAGGTGAGGAGGGGGAGAGAGTGTCATGTGGCACAGGGATATCTTCTAGCAAATTTTAACTTGCATTTAGCTCTTACCCTTTACGAGAAGTGGGGGGTATTGAGTGTATAAAACACAACAAACAGCAGAAGACACAGACCACTTCGTCATGCAGAAGAGTAATTCATTTGCCCATCTAGTGTCCTCTAAATCAGGACCTGGAATCAGTGTCTGCAGACCTTGCTGATTGATGCTGTCACTGCAAATATGATACCTTGTATGGAACAAGCTTGGAGCCAGTATGTGGCCCTGAGTTGTGCAGCTTAAATACATCTGTGATAAGCAATGCGATAGAAGAGAACCTGTATTTTTGCAATTGCAGTAATTAAAAAAAATGTCTCTTTCCAGATTGCTGGTGAAGTTGCAGGAGTTGAACTACAACTTGAAAGTGAAAGTTTTATTTGATAAGTACGTTACATTTTTCTCATCCCTGTGTACATTAATGGCAAGCAGTCCCCATGTTCAGAAATCCAAAAGGCAGTCATATTTTAAGTGTTGAGTTGTCCAGGATCAGGCTGGTTCTCCATGGTAGCAGGTACAGCCCTCCTTTTCTTACACATGCCCTTGCTGTGAATCTGTCTTTGCCATTAGGGACATGTCACAGAGTACAGAAGGCCTCAGCACTTGCTTTAAAGGCAGGGAAAGAAATGGAACAGGCTCTCCAAGATAACAGCAGTGGCTGTAAGGTCATGAAAGGGGGCTGTGCTTTTAAAAAAGCAGGTGGGTTTTTGTCTTCACATCAGAGTCTTTAAGGGGCATTCTGTTCACTTGAAACAGCTCTGGTGTCCAGAAACTTGCTGGGAATGGGGGCAAGGAAAAGAAATTCTCATTGGGTGTGGGAGCTGAGGTTCTGAGAAATACACCAGATATAATGCAACTCAGTAAAATCCTGAGTGGTGGGAAAACTGATTCAAGTGATAGAGCAATTTATTCAAAAAGTTGTATGCTTTGAAAGCAGATTTAGGATGAGAGTACTATATATTTTTTTCCTCAGAGCAAGAGTTAAAGCCTATGTAGTAAAAGAAAGGACTTTATTGTAAAGCCCCCATGGCAAAATTTAAGCCTCAGTAAAAGATATCCTGTGTAGTGCAATATTTAGACTCCTTAAACCAATTACCTCCTCCTTTGCACAAAAGATTTCACAGAAGTATTTTACTGGTTCTCAGTCAGCTACTAAGACAAACACCCACATTTCCTATGTCTGTGGCAGAATCTTGGAAAGATTTTTATTTTGTCATTTTCATCTTTTTTTTTTTTGACAGAGATGTGAGCGAGAAGAACTCAGTCAAAGGGTATGTAGCATTACAGTTTGATATATTAATACTGGGTTCTTCCAATGAATTTGAGACACTTAATTCTTTTCTGTCCCTCTTTGTGAAGGTTCAGGAAATTTAATATTTTGGGAACAAACACGAAAGTAATGAACATGGAAGAATCTACTAATGGAAGTCTAGCAGCAGAATTCAGGCACTTGGTAGGGGATTTTTTTTTTTCTTCTGTTGACACAGCCATTGTGTGAGTAGAGGGTGTGGTAAGAAGGAGACAAATTGCTTTTGTTATTGAAGTCATTATTTACTTTTGTATAAGAGGAACTGTGAATATCTCTTTTTCTTTGTTCTTTCCTTTTTGAAATCTTTGGCCTGTTTCAGTTGAGATGCTGTAGCTTTTGTCACTGAAATAAGGCCAGAAAGGCAAGCAAGAGTATTTGCTGCCGTACAGCTTATGTTGCAATGAGTACTTTGGAGGACAAAGAAAAAGAAACCCAGAAATGCTGGTTTAGGCCTTTCAGAGGAAGGCCCATAGGTAGGAAAGCTTGGAATAGGTTAAAGAGCTTTGAAACTGAGGGAAATTGTCTAGGAGGGTGGCTACTAGAAATTCAGCAGACTGTACAAGCACTTTTGATCTGCAGATTTTGAGAAATCAGATTCCTGTTGTGATGACAGAACCAAAGAAAAAATTAAAATCCTGAACGAGTGAACATGGAAGTCTCCTTTCCTCCCTTCAGTTGTCCAGAACAGACACTGTCTGGAGTTTATTGTCCAATTTAGAGGGGTACTTTGATAAACCAGTATTTAATCTGATCCTTCCTGATTTTTCACTGCTGCTGTTCTCAGAAGGCCTCTTAAAGGCGTTACATCATAAGGGCATGATATCTGTTTTCACAGATGAATGGTTTATGAGCATGAATGAAGAGTAGTAGAGTTACTTATAGTTTAATCCTTTGGCTTCCACAGCTTAGAATCAAATAGAATCAGATACTAGCACAGCAAGTTTGTGTACAGTTGAGCAGTTAGAGCATGCAAGCATTTGCATCCTTTACCACTTTCATTTGTGGCCAGGTAAATAAGTGACAGGGTTTTTTGTTTGCTTGCAGCAACTGAAAGAACAGAAAAATGCAGGAAGCAGAACAAATGAGGTAAGCAGCACTAACCTTTTTCATAAAGCTTTTGCATAATACTGAAAAGGCATTCAGGCATTTAAGACTGTGCTCTGCTCAGAGCCATGAAGAACACACAGGATGACAAATCAACAGAAGAGCCCAGTGTTTGTAGGAGATGATCCGTATAGGAGGTGTCTACAAATGAGAACTACTGTCAGAACGGTATCCCTCTGGACTCTCCCTCACAGGCACCCAGCTTTAACGGGACTTTCTGTCAAGGGCAGATTTTTCTGTGGCTTCAGGCTAGGAGCCAAAAAAGAAAAGTGCCTAGAGAATACCTATTCTAACAGGCAGTTTTAGGAAGTTAGCATTGTCACTTGAGTTTGACCTATAAACTGTTTCTAAGGTTCAGAGCAAGTAACTTCAGGTAGAAAAGGTTTTTCCCCCAATGATAAATCCCTCACCTTCCCCCACCAAACAATTTTCAGTCCCTGGAAGGTTTTTGGTTTTCTAATTTTTTTTTTTTCCTCCTTTCTTTAAAGGGACCTCTCATTGTAACAGAAGAACTTCACTCTCTGAGTTTTGAGACACAGCTGTGCCAGCCTGGCTTGGTAATAGACCTAGAGGTATGTCTTAAATGAAACAGATGGACTTAAATTTCTGGATGTCACTCATGCCAAGAATCTAAACTTTTTCTAAGTACTTGAATATCAAACACTTTCAGTTATTTCAAAAATACATGAATGACACTTCATAACATCTCTGTATATACACATACAGTGAGAATGCTGTCAAATCTCTGGATAAATAAGAGATGTGCTTTGCAAAGTATCTGGTAACAAACCCTGTGTTTTAAGTTCTCTAGGTATTAGTTTCCATTTATTTCAGAAGCAATATGCTAAGAACTCTTACTATCACTGCTATCATAAGTAACACTAAATGGAAGTCTTTATCAGACAAAAATCATCTGAGACTTTCTAGTACTGCATCATACTGCCTCCTCTACATAGACACTTCAAGTGAAAGAGTTAAGACCACGCAAGCAAGAATTACAGTGGAAGTGTGTTTGTGGGCAGTCTAGAGGAGGACTGCAGCAGGGGTACGGGGTAGTCCAACATGTTTCCTTCTGTGTCCCTTTCAGACCACTTCCCTTCCCATTGTTGTGATCTCAAACGTGAGCCAGCTACCAAGTGGATGGGCTTCTATCTTATGGTTCAACATGCTGTCTACTGATCCCAAGGTATTTGCAAAAAAAAATTGTGTCAAAAATACTGTGTGTAATTTTCAAAAATTGTCTGAATACAAGTGGCTGCTGATGGCTTTCGGGGGGGTAAAGAAGGGCACAGTGATTTACTTCCCTATCCTAAACAAAGCAGTGTTTGAAACCCACATGAGGATAGTGTATATTATATGCAGTATATACAGTACACAGTGAGAAGCCAAATAAACATTCAAGAGTTCAAATACAGTGCACTTGAGTAATCTAGAAATTCTACCCACTGGGAGAAGACATGTCCAAAGCAGAGTCCCAGAGATTGCTTTTCCTGTAAAGAGTGCCTGTCAGAAGAGCAGCTTGCTTTTGCAGAGTTGTCTCAAGCTGACATCCATTCTTAAATCTACATTTTGTTTTGGCAATACACTTTCATAAATTTAAACAGCATTCCAAAATTAACATTTATTAACTATAGATTGTATTTTTCCCTTCCATTCTAGAACTTGTCCTTCTTTCTGAATCCACCTTACGCAAAGTGGTCTAAACTTTCTGAAGTTCTGAGTTGGCAGTTTTCTTCTGTAACGAAGAGGGGACTTAATGCAGATCAGCTGAGCATGCTGGGAGAGAAGCTACTTGGTATGGTCTACTTCCATCACAGGTGGCCAGTTTGAATTGAAGCTAATTCTACATCTTTTCTGCAATCTATTTTAAGTTTTCATTTCCTCTCACACTTTTTCCCCTCATACAATATCACTTCATAGCAATGAAGTGTTTTTCATTTTTCAATATGGTAGAGTTTGTAAATGAAGGTCAGGTCACAAAAAAAATCTGCAGTTCTGACTTAGGAGTTCTGTACATTAGGGCAGTGCAGATTGGGGCTACTTCTGCCTTTTGAAGAGCTACTGAAGAAATGTGCGTGTTTAGTCAGTCTTTGAGGTGGCTGTTTCTTGGTGCTTTTTTTGGTTTTTTTAAATCCCTCTCTATTAATTTGGACTGCATGCACGCCCCCAGCTACAGCAGGGGTTTACTCTATCTGCATAAACACGGTTGCAATGTCAAAGTGCAAACACTCAGAAACTATTAAAGGATATCAAATTGAACATCTCCCAGTTGAGAGTCCTTAGTAAAAGCCTAATCAGCTGTGACTTTTGTTTCCAGACTCCTTGTCAGTTTGCCTGATAGGCAGGGCACTTGACACTGCTACTGAGTTTGCATAGTAGACTCTAGATAAAAATACTGTTGATTCAGTATATTCCACTGACCTTAAGTTTTGGGAAGCATTTATATTTAAAGAGAGTTGACTTTAGTGGATCTAGGCATTAAGTGCAGAATTCTAGTCTCTTAATTCCCTTGCTCTGATTTCCCCAAAACATAAAATCTGACAAAAAGCTTACTGATTTAATAGATTTTCAGAATTTTACAAGGAGGGTAATTTTTTTTCATTGAATTAACCATCATGAAGACAAAGCAAACACTGACATATTTCTGTGGTCAACTTGCATTTTAGAATTTCAGAGGTTTTGTCAAATTCTGGTAACAGTAGGGATGTATTTAGATCTTACCTCTATAGCTAAAAGTTTTTCACTACTGGAAAAGAAATCCAGGTAGTTGAACACTGTATATTCAGGATTCCTTAATGCAAGGGGACACAGAATCTAACAGGGTGCCAGGATACAACTCACCTGCTGTTTTTGTGATGTGAATGTTGACAGAATCTTGATCTCTAATGCATCAGCATCAGAAACAAGCTCCCTAACCCAATTTATTTTTAGAGAGATGAGAGGGGAAAACCAGCATATTTCTGACTTTATTGAAATCCATAGCATGGTCTGTAATGGAAAGACTGGCTCTGAATGCAGCTGGGGTCTGCAAAGCTCTAGCTACTGTAGTCACAGCCTAGGATTTTCTTTGTGGTTTGGATGTGATTGTGGAACACTTGACAAAAACAAGACAGGGGGCAAATGATTACAACAGGAATGAGATGAGTGTGTGGTTGGGGTAGACCTAGGAGTCAAGAGTTTCTGGGGCAAAAGCCTACAAGTCACCAGAATTGAGACAGGAAAGTGCTTAATCTCAGAAAGATACTGTAGGGTCTGCTGAGCTCCCACAGAAAATCTTAACGGGTTGCAGTCTTTGTTTTGCTAGAGATGTGCAAGATTTCAGGCTCCTTCCTTCAAGCATTTTGAAACTCGCAAGCATAGGAAGCATCAAAATTAATTGGTTCCCATAACACGAAGTCTGTTTAAATACATCTGGTCATTCTGATGCAGTGAACTTCCCTAGAAGGGAGCTTTGCAAGCTCTCCCTGCACTAGCCACAAAAATACCGTAGCCTTCCATTTCCTTTCTCAGTCCAACAGCTCAGACTTGTAAATAAACACTCAGAACTTCGTGCTCTAGGTACTTTCCTTTCAGCCTTACCAAGTAACTTGTGGAACCTGACTGAAGTCAATTTATTCTGTTCAGGGCCAACAAGCGGAGGATCTCATGATGGCCTTATACCTTGGACAAGATTCTGCAAGGTATGAATACAGTTTAAAAACTGAGATGGAAGACAGAGCTTTGTCTTGGTTTGTTTTTTTTTTTTTTTATTTGACTGGATTTTTTTCCAGGGTGCTTTGTTTTTCAGTAGTGTACCTTGATTATTCTAGAGCTTACATGGTTGTGAGGTTTTGGTGGTGAGGTTCAAGTAGCAGCAGCAGGAGAAAAGGCTTGTGATAGCAAGGAGTAGAGAATTTTGAGGTTGTTTTTGAGCCACGTAAACTATATAGAAAAATGCAGCTTTCAAACACAGCATCTTCATTATTGTTAACGCAGTTGCTATTAAACAGAATAGTTCTCCATTTTGACTATTACAGAAAATGTCAAGAGAACCCAGCAAGATGAATAATTCTTCTCTGTCATAGTGAAGGACATTTCCCAGACCAGGGGAACTGGAGTAGGGTGAGGATTAGCACAGGGCAGCCAAGATGGTCAGCGTGATGGCAGAAAACCACATCATGAGATTTCATAACCCTGGCTGCAGCAAGACAGGAGGACTCTTTGCACTTTCTTTGGCTTTAGACCCTAAACTGGCATCAGTAAGCAGAGGACAGCAGTCAGGAGCAGACTCCAGGGGAAAAGCAAAGCTCTGGTGACCTATAAGCACTCAAGTTCATTAATATGTGTGTCTCATGAGGAATTGAAATCTGAGTCTGAACAAAAAGTGTCCCTAAGCTGCTCTGCTAGCCAGCCTGGTTGAAGGCCCCATGGGATGGTTTGTATGTCCAAGAGCTCCAATAAAGACAGTGCCCAGGCAGGCCTATTTTCTGCTCCTGGACCAGTGTCATTGCATGAGAGGTGGTGGATACATGTTTTTGGGTACTGTAGGCTCAGACAGGCATTTCTCCCACACTACCTCTTGCCTTAAGATTCAGTACATGCTTCATTTCCAAGAGTTTCTGTCCTTTTGGAGTAGAGAAACACAAAGGGGAAAAAAAGTCATGAGAGAATAAGGGGAGGGTGGGAAGGAGGAAAAAAGGGAGAAAAATGCAAGAACAAGCAGATTCTGACAGGATTGAGAGCTTCCTTCCTCTCTGCTTAACAAAACTCATGTTTCATTATCTGTGTTTTCCCTACTCCTACCCCTGCCTTTCCATATTCTGAATTTCAGGAAAATATAAACGATAAAAATTTCCCCTTTTGGCTGTGGATTGAGGGAATCTTGGAGCTTATTAAGAAACACCTCCTGTGTCTCTGGAATGATGGGTAAGACCTGAGTGGAGTTAACAAAGATGTGGTCATTGCCTCAGACTTCTCATTTAGGCTAGCAGCTGCATCCTCAGTTGTGAGGTTGTTCGTGCAGATACTTTGGATCCAATAAAGTGGAACTTGCAACCAGAAAAAAAATGAGGCAAATGAATTCTAGTTGTGAGGAAGCCTCTGAGGCAACTGCTTAAAGCAAAAGCATCAGATGACCAAGCTGACCCATTTGTCACAGAGCAGGGCTTTGAATGTTAGATTTTCCTTTTTTTGCCTCTGTTCCCGCTGTAAGTTAGTTCTTTCCACACCCTAGAACAGAGCCACTTTTGTGTTTGACAAGGAATACTGAAGTACAACAAAGTATAAGTTACAAAGTGATCATCCATCTTAAAAACCAAAAACCCTACCTACAAGCAAACATTATTGTGAGCCTCCTGTGGGTGGCAGCAGCTGGACTCTGAACTGTATCTGCAACAGGAGTCCAGAACATCATCTTTACTGATTTTAGTAGAGTATTATTAAGTAGTAAGACTCTGCCAGATGGAAAACCAGTTCCATTTGCCTTTGATAGTGGTTTAGTAAACTTTTGATTCTGGTATTGCCCATTTCAGAAGTAATTGCTGCCAGAAACAGGTTTAGCCAAGGTCACTATCCTGCATTTTAGGTTTAGCCTCATTATGAAACCCTGTCAATAACGCACTCACATTCTAGTATCCCACAAGTGCACAGGATCTACAACAGCAGGATTGCTCTATCTTGCTACATTCAGCAGTAGGCTTCAAGTTGTTACGCCCTAGCTCCAGATGAGTTCTGTCGAAGCCCTTTTTATAGTACAAGCTTTGTTTCACTGTCTAAAACCTATATATTCCTTAGCTAAGTGGAGTCCAGTGCAGCAGGAATTTTTGCCACCATCATTGAAGCAGAGTTGCAGTTCTGTCCTGTTTGGTGTTCTGCCTCGGTATGGCTGAACACCTACAGGATTGTTTTTACACAGTCTTGAGTAGCATTACTCATTGCTCTCAGTTATGGGAGCAATCCCCTGTTTAGGGTTTAACAGAAAGAATTGGTGCAAGTTAAATCCTGAATGTAATCAAAACCAGAGATGTAGTACTATGAGTTTCTCCTCTCTCAGCTGGCTTTGTTGGGTAGTCACAGATCTCTCTTTCCTAGAAAGACAAAAATGAAGACTGAAGGGAAAACTCTTGCCAACTGCAAAGATACTTGAGTGGGAAGAGACAAATCTATAGTATTCATTAGGATAGAGACTCCCCTTGGATACAAAAGAATAAGTATTACAGCCTCAAGAACACTTGCCCTTCTTCATATCTGAGGGACAAGAAAAGCAAAGGACTTTCATTATACATAGGATATTTGCTACCTAAAGCATGCCGTTTAAGAAGAACCACCAACAGAACAAAATCTCAGAACCCCATAAACAGGACACCTTACAGCATTGGAAATTCTAAGCAAAATCATGATTATTTAGTCGTTTTTGTGCAAAAAGCACTTTCCCTAACTTAACACACAGAAGGACAGTAGTAGTACTCAAAACTTCATTATTGATGGAACATTTTGAGGAATAAGCAGCAGTACAAAGCAATTATGACCTTTTTAAAAAAGTTGGGGGTTTGACCAGGGTTACTCCCTGATGCTGGCTTGCACAACTCCCTCCCCAGCACCCGTTCAGACCAATCCATTTCTTATCCTTACATTGGCCTTCTACACAATGATGTTTGCAGAGCATAGTGAATTTGGGGGGTTGAAGTCACATAAGCTTAACAGCTCATCTGGAAAATGTGCGCAAGGAACAAAACAAACCCCACACCTGTGTGGTTGCAATCTGGTAGGTAATAAACGTTGTGTCATCAGCCAAAGAGGAGAAACATTACTTAAGATGCTTTTGAAGTTAAAACTGCTAGCTGAGATCTGGCCATATTATACCCATATAACTTATGCTTCCCTAGCCCAGCTTTGACAGCTAAGGACAATCTCTTTTATTCCAAGCTCAAAAAAATGTTTAGATAAGCCACCAGGCCAAAGAAGTGCTGAGGGAAGCTGTGGTGAGTCATGACTTCCACCAGGCAGCTCCAGCCTGTCAGTCCTACTGCTAGCTTTCCAGCTGTTCACAGTACAGAATACTTCACCTCTTTTAAGTGACAGCAGCTTTTTAGTTTTCCTAGCTAGCCCAGCACAGCTTAGATTTTTATGTTGAGGAGTAAACTCCACTTTTTCTTTTCAACATTACAGCTGCATCATGGGTTTCATCAGTAAAGAGAAAGAACGTGCCTTATTGAAGGACCAGAGTCCAGGAACATTTTTACTAAGATTCAGTGAAAGCAGCAGAGAGGGAGCAATCACATTTACTTGGGTAGAAGGATCTCAAAATGGTAAGTCAGTAACAGAGAACGCCTTTATCTTCAAAATATAAGCTTACATCAGAACAAGAAGCCTTTAAGCCCTTCTCTCTCACACCAAGCACCACTACAATACACCACCCTAGCAGTCCCCACCCTTAGCAGCAGCAGGCCACAAGCAATAGCAGACACATACCTTACTCGGTGTAGCTCATAAGCCACACAGTGGATTGTTCAAGGTTTCAGCTAGGACTAGTAGCACTTCCCAGGTGCTGCTTCTGGCCTGGAAGTTTGTTGAGGACAAGCTGCCTGGGCTGTCTCCCCTGCCTCCTTAGGGTCTCTCTCAGCAAGACACACCTGCATCTGCCTCCAAACCCACATCACCTTACCCATCAGAGATTTCTTTCCCAGGAAAAGTTCACTACAGCCACATTCAGCCCTCTGTATTGTTCTTTCTTACTACTTCAACTTCTGTGCAAAACCCCTTTTTTGTCAAACAGCTTGCTTTAACTCACAGTCCAACACATTTGTTACTTCCTTCCCACATTCTCCCTCAGCAAACCATGTATTCACTTACTTCATTTTCCAAGCAGTTCTCCTTCCTCCCATTTCCAGAAAAGCTGATGAAGACCTTACTTCTTCAGTTAGCTAGACTATTCTCTCAGCTTCTTTTAAGGAAGCCTAAGAGACTTAAAAGCTGCAAAAAGATACAATCTCCCCTGTACCCAATCCGGGTTCTTCCCTTATCATACTACTTAAATCAACCCCACCTGCCAGGATGGCACAGCTGTTGATACTTGGATGAGCCCAAAACCTACAACAGCTGGAAGAGAAACTGCTGAATGTACTTGAATGACTTCTTTCCCTTTCGTGCTTTCATACTTGACACATCCAAAAATTAAGCAAAGAAGGGTGATAGTATTTGGAGCATGCAGGGAGGCTTTATCTGTCTCTCTTTATGATTCATAAGAGCTCCAAGTGGTGTATTAGGGTCAAACTTCCTAATAGGCTGTAGAGTTTGAGTGACATCATTTGGAAGCAGGTTGAAGAAGTAGCACAGCTTCAATTAGTTAATGAAATACTGCAGTTAATTTCCATGGGCAGGTCACCCCAGTCATTCTGAATACAAAACGCACTGAGAGCTGTCACTATGTGCTATCCCATCATATGCCTGCCTACCCCACAAAGCAATTGTGCTCCCTTTGACAGTCATTAAATACTTACCTGCAGCACAGTAGGTGTAAAATAGGTACAGTAGGGCTAAAACAGGTACAAAAGGTGAGCCTTTTGCTCACGTAACCTCTGAATTTGTGAAAGTGGCTGCAGTATTTCTGGACAGTTTTAGAAAAAACTTTGAAACCACCTTTAAGAGTGACTGCTTCTCTCCTCTGCAGAGCCCCAGTTCCACTCGGTAGAACCATACACCAAGAAGGAGCTCTCAGCCGTCACTTTCCCTGATATCATCCGCAACTACAAAGTGATGGCAGCTGAAAACATTCCTGAAAATCCGCTGAGATTTCTGTACCCAGATATACCCAAAGACAATGCCTTTGGCAAATACTACTCCAGGCCTAAGGAGGGTGAGTGCTATAAATGGCTCATACAGTGCAAGTGGGATGTTTGTTCTTGAGGTGCTTGAGCGCTGTATAATTTCTGTGGCACAGAAAGAAAGGGTGGCAGTTGGGCTGGATGTCTTGGCAGCCTACTGCGTGCTTGAGTGCTGCTCGGCTGAAAGGTGAGAACAGGCACCTAAGCTTTAGCAGGTTAAGAAAAGCTCTTGTTTTAAAGAGGCACAATATGAGATCTAGTAGATAAAAACTGAAAATAATTGTTTCTGGCCCTCTAGCTTTCATGTGAGCCTGGGAGATATTTCAGAGATGAAGGTTCCCACTAACAGCTGGAACCATGACTCATATTTGACTATTACACAGGACTGATCCTGACTGTGTGGGCCTGGCAGGATGTGTTGATACACCTACATCAAACTTCAGGGGACGTTTTATTCCCCATTTTCTATAGGGGAAAAGCAAAAAGGAAAATCTGACTAAAAAATTGAATAAATTAACCATAGTGCCACAAAGTGCATGAGAGACTTGCACATTATCTGGGTCACAGGCTTTATTTTTGGTACAATAAGGATGGCAATGTGAAGTCAACGTTGTAAAAAAAAAAAAAAAAAAAAACCAATTTTTTTTTTCTCCTTGAAGCACCAGAGCCTATGGATTTGGATGGTCCCAAGGGAAACGGCTATATCAAGACTGAGTTAATCTCTGTATCTGAAGTGTAAGTTTCCACAAAAATACTGGATTTCTAGGAACTGATCATAACTTTTTAGCTGTAGTTCACATCTCTTCACAGTAGTTGAGGTGTAGGTGCCCCTGTCAAATCTTTCTTCTCTCTCTCTTTGAGGATCTGATCACACCACATTCATCCAGTGCTGTGTTTGAAACACCATCTTTAGGTAAAGACCCTAGAAACTTGCAGGTAGCTGTGCTGGCAAATAATTTCTTGAAAAGCAAGTTCTTAAAGACTTGCTGGACTTGTTTGATTATTATGTAGATCAGTGAGTAGTCCCAAATTTTATTTAAAGCCATGCTGGCTTTGCAAAGCGTGATGCATTGCTCACAGGCTGCCCCCCTCACAAGGCCTCACTAGTGGCCCTTCTGGGCTCAGAGCCAGACATGGAGCCCAGCTGTGCCTCACTTCTTTAGTGAAGGTTTGTCCCTGCTCTTCTCCTTCTATTAGCCACCCTTCCAGGCTCCAGTCTCCAGAAAATCTGCTCCCCATGTCTCCGGAAGAGTTTGATGAGGTATCTTGGATGGTGAGCCCAGCAGAGATTGATACTGTGGTATGTATCATCAACCAGCCTTTTCCAGGAGGGTTGAGCTGGAACTTCTATTTTTCCTTTTTTTCCCCTTCAGACATGCCTCAGACACTTAACACAAGCTAACACTTCAGAGCACGTCTCATCAAATGCGTGGGAAAAGCTGGGAATGCAGAGTTAGACTGGGATTGCTATCAGTCATTCTTTGCACTTGTTTGTGGGGAAAGGGGTGGAGGAGAGCGAAGCTTCCAGTGTTTATCTTGCAGGGGCAGGAAGGAACAATGCTGTAGTCCTCCCTGTGGGGTCTGGGTGGGGAGGGAAGCTGGAGCAGGAGCGCAGCTTGGAAGCGTTGCCCTGCCAATGCTGGCGAGGTAGTGCCTGTTAACAGAGTGCCTGTCCTCCTTTCAGGGTGTACTTCAGCAAGAAATTCCAAATTAAAGCATGGCTTTTTTTCCCCCCACCATGGTAGTTTGATCCTAAAATGTGAATTGGATGCTATTTGGGGAGGACCTGGTTGTGGTTAGCTCTGTGGTTAGCAAAGACTAGAGTGTTAGGGCTTTACTTGGCTTGTTTAATTGACATTTATTTTTCTTGTTGCAGATGTGTTC
Organism: Strix uralensis; assembly: GCF_047716275.1. Classification (NCBI taxonomy): domain Eukaryota; kingdom Metazoa; phylum Chordata; class Aves; order Strigiformes; family Strigidae; genus Strix; species Strix uralensis. The sequence continues at coordinate 11,069,902 of NC_133977.1, read as the reverse complement.
AGCATATTCAACTTAAAGGTTGAGCTCTTTACTGCATCATTAACGCACCTGATTAGCTTATGCATCTCGCTCTGCAGTCAATGACTTGGTGACACACTTCAGTTCTTTGGTTTCTCGACCTGAAGGTCTAGTAGCAATTTTTAACTAATGGGAACATACACAGCACTCCGGGTAGCCTCCTTGCATGCACTTTTTGTTTAGAAGTTCTTTGTTAAAGAATTTCCAGTTAGCGAGATACCATGCCAGAGTGGAGAAAGAGAGGAGGAATGAGACGTCCGCAGCAAAAGTGATGGGAGAAACGTGCATTTTTTGTTTAAGGGAATTAGTTAAATTTAACCTTTAAAACAGTTGGTACATAGAATGCTTTAAAGGAAAGCTAGTTCTCTTGCAGAGGTTCTGTTCAGGAAGCTTGCACCTTCTGTGTAACTAGTTCTGAAGAAATTTCATAGCTTTGAATTTTCATCTGTGTCACAAAAAGGAGAAGAGAAACACTCCACAGGCATATGCCACACTGAATCCATGTGCTGCTGAAGTCTGTCCTGGTTTTATCTTTTCTAAGGGCATGGCCTATGGAGAGAACACAAGCCAGAAATATTACCTGTGTTTCCTTTCTGCTTGTTTCTTAAGGCAAGGTCTTCTTGTGTAGGATGTTTAGCACAATCTTTTTCAAAGAGCACTTCTTAGGACACTGCCTTAAAGCTGCATTGGCACATGCTGAGCTTGCAACTCACTATGTCCAATCAGAGCTGCAGCCTCTCCAGCCTGCAGTCCTGCTGTCTAGCAGCAGTGTCGGACAACGGGAGAACCCACTCTTAGAGAGGGCAAAAGGGGTTGCAGTATGTTTTTACTCACTGCTTAATCTACCAAGGTGAGGATCTGGTCATGTGTATCTTTTCCAATAATACCTGCCCCATTTAGGTTGTAACAGGTGAAACGGAACTTAATTTTTTCACGCACAATGAACCAGGACATATATTTAATTGCTGATTTGAAAAACAAGACGACCCTACAGGCTTTGATAATGAACGTCCCGTGGGAGACAGCTGAGCGGAGGGACCCCACAACAGCCTCCTTCGGGTGCAGGGGCTGGGCAAGCAGCTCCAGGGGGCCCTGCCTGAGCAGGGGGGTCAGGCACGATGGCCCCCGAGGCCCCCTCCAGAGAACCCTCCCACCACAACCCCCGGTGACAGTTGCTGCTGCAGCTGCTCCACCGGCCGCTGTCTGTTCATGCCCTGTGCCCGGGAGGGCAGCAGCGGCCAGCGGCTGGCCGGGAGCGCAGAGCTGCCATTCAGAAATGCTAGATGGGATCAGCTGCTGCTTAGGAAACAAACGGCTGGTTCCATGTAGCTGTTGTGCCCGGGAGGACTGATGTGCCCCCTGCAAAAGCCAGAGAGAAAGGAAATTTAAAGGACCTGGAGCACATAATGTGCGTATTTAAATGAAAAGCACTGCTAAACTGACTTGGTCTTGGTGCCCTGGGTTACTGAGGTTAACAGAGCTACAGAGTATTACAACTGGTGACTTCATGCTTTCATCTTCTTAGAAGTAGCTGAATGTGTATCTATATTGTAGTACAAAAAGCAAGAATTTGTATCCTGAGCTACACCTTCCTTGTATTCATGTTCCATATGCAGCAGTTTGTTTCCATTACTTTTATATTTCAATTTTATTGACCAGGTGAAATTTGCTTGTGAGATTTAAAGCAATGGCCTTATTCATGGCTCTGCCTTTACATGGCAAGTAGTTCTAGAAGTATTTTTTTTTCCCCAATGGAATAGTCTTTTGTCATTTTAAATAAATGGAACTGCCAGTTGACACTTCTGTCTTGTGTTTTGGCTAATTCTATTGTAAAGATGATGTGTCTGCCAAGAGTTTACTGTGTATCTCATTTTGAATTTAAACAGTTACAGCTCTGAAGTCTAAAGGAAGGGAGATGCTTTTAATTCATTGCATTGTTGCAGGTCAGGCTGCATTACAGAGCTCTTAAAAAAAAAAAATCATTCTTAACAGCCACCTTCTATTATTGCTTGTATCACATTGCTGATGTTTTTTCTTCCCCAGCAAAACTTCAATAAACTCAACTGAATTTCTAATTAGAGTTGATCTGTGGGATAACTGATCCACAGCTAAACTTTGGGAGCTATTAAACTGTCCCATTGGTGCATCATTTTTCTCTGGGTCTATAAATGACACGATCCCTTGTCTCACACTTGTCAGGCTTTTATATTAACTCCACAGCCAGATGAATAATAAAGGAAAGAAACTGTTGGCAAGATGAAGGACAGCAGGAGTGAAGAGGCAGCAAGAGAAAGCTAGAGCTGTGGAGGGCACATGGCCGATCCACTCCAGAATCCCAGCATCAACAAAAAGCAACCAGTGAAAGCACACAGTTGTAGAAGTGTAGGTTCCCCCCCGCCCCCCCCCAAAGCAAAGCCAGATCAGATAAAGTCATTCTGATTTCCTGTAAGCTTTGCACGATGCAGGTTTTGCTGGACAGCCTTCCCCATGACTGAAGGCTTATTTCAACAGCAGTCACACAGACAACCCACAAACCCTCATCATCTTGGTATTTCCATTTATTATGCTGTAAAAAGCAACACTATCTGGATTTTATTTCTTAAAATAAATAACTTTCCTTTGCAGAACCAGTACAGCTCAAGTTTAGATTCATTCATGGGAAACTGCTAGAAATACATTCATCACTGTCTATTCCCCACAATACGGAATCTAAAAGTCAAGATCAGCCCAGTCAGTTACAATGACCAGAAATACACTGCCAATAAGTATAGTCACTGATAGTCCAGCTCTGAAGCAAAAAAAATCTGGTACAATACATTTTGTTCACAAGGATAGGCTAATTAATGCTAAGACTATCACAATATTTCTGAGTACAAAGCATTAAGTTAGCTTAACGATTTTAGATTGTGATACAGAAGAAACATGTATGACACAAAAACAAAGGAGTGGGGGAATCCTCTTTGGAGCATAAGGAAGTCTGCGTTTGATAAGATAACCAAAAGCTATTTACGGTAAAGTCTACATGTCAGTGTCATGAATGATAAACAGCCAAACCAATGTACTGCATATATTTATATTTATAAATAACGCCATGTCTAAATAGCTGCATCGCTGAATGGGACATTACAAAATAATGCATCTTCTCACAATGAGAAAATACTAAAACTAACCAGCAAAAATGCACTGAAGCCAAGACCGGCTAAAAGCACTCAGTATGATTCAGGAAAGCCTTAAATTTAGGGACAGCCATGATCTTTAACGTTAACTCAGTTAAAATCCTTCTTTTGATTTTTTTTTTTTTTTTAATGTGTGTGCATTATATGATACAGCTACCTTTATAAATGCCAGTTGGAGCAATGCAAATTTCAGTTAAATAAAGCTAAATCAGGTATTTTTCTGAGAACCTAAAGGATATGTTTTAATAGGGAAAAAATAAGGAAGAAGTCAGATTAGTACTGAGATATGGAATACTAAACTAGAATCTATCTGAAAATACTCCTCTAAAGTTGACAGATCTGTTGCCAGAGAAAACATGTTGGAATTTAGTCCAGGATGCAGCAGAGGAGCCTTGTGCTACCCAGTGATTGACGTGGCTCAGTAAGGAGCCAGAGGCCGTTTCATTTAGTTCTCAATTAGAACTAAGGTGGCTGTGATACAGGACGTGAAAAGAACGGGTTAAAAGCCTTCAGAAAAATAGCTGATCTTCAGAAAAAAAAAAGAATAAAAAAAGAGCAGCTTAAGAACAGTAAGATTCTTGAGAAAAAGTGTTTGATAACCATGCCAGACAGCTTCGAAATGTGATTTCAGGGCTTTAGACTTTCAGACTCTTCCAAGATTTCATCATCATGAAGACAGTCACTGCTTGTGATGAGTATCAAGCACTTTTCCACGTCCTCCCTACAGGGAGGCAGTACGGCATATTGACGAGAGACTGTACAGGAACTCGAGAGGATTTATTCTCAACTATACTGACCTGCTGGGTCACTCTGGAGAAGTTACTTCTCCCTGTGCCTTAGCGTACTCGTTTGCAAAAGGAGAATAGCGTGGTACAGATCATCTTTATAAAGTGCCTGGGCCATTCTAGAAAGAATTTGGGCATTATTTCAGGAGGATTTTGGTGCCTAAACACAAAAAAATTAACTTTGAGATCTACCAATGACTTGTACACTATGTGCTAGGATAAAAATAGCCATATACACAATTCTCAAGCACAATCTCCTTTTCCATGTGCTAAACAATTCCTGCCTAAGATTCTTGTGCTAAAATTCCTGCCCATATCCAACAACTGTGGTGTTTTGTGAATACCAAACTCTAAGTGACCGCTCACTTTGGAGGTTGTATGCCACAGTACTGGCAGCAGCAATTGCACACGGGATAGGGAACTGTCCTGACGTTGCACTTCTGCCACAACAAATACCTGCATCTACATTTCCCACGATGGGGCATGTGCCGAGCTGGCTTCAGCGGCAAGACAATAAATGCCACCGTTCACCACAAAAGGCATCACCTACTTGTGCTCCTGACGCCGAACTCCTGTTCTGCACCAGCGGAACCCCACCGATGCAATATCCTGCTCCCTGGTTGATGGTAGTGCAAGAAGAGAACACACCCAAAAATTTGGCTGATCTCCCGCTCTGCTCACGCTTTGATTGGCTCTATGCTCCTTAAAGCTGTTTCACTCCATCCGTGTTCCTTGTTCCAAGCCTAAATTAAGTCAGATTTACATGTAATATTTGGTTTAGTACTTTGCCTTTCACATACTTCCATTCCCCTCGCCGGTTGCTGGCGCGACCGCCAAGAACCCCACGCGGGAGCCCCGAAGGGGGTTTTGCAGCTTGTCGAGGCTCGCTGTAGTGCAAATATACCTGCAAGGAACACGACTGCACAGAGTGGAAGCACCCGCTTTCCCCAGCTACAGGGGAAGTACTTTAGCAGCTGAACACGGAGAGAGAGGAGGGAGGCGAGACAAAGGGAACTGAAAGAAACGCTTCAAAAACAAAAACAAAAGACCGCTAAACACTGTTGGATGTTACAAGTCACACTCCCCTATGCCATTTGGTCAAACAAACCTTAAAACAGATTCCCTGACAAGACTATCTCTAAGAACAAGCCTAGACCATTGACAACTGTCACCTATACACTCTGTTGATATTTATATTATGTAAACAAGGTTGCGTGGAAGTTGTTTTTTTTTTTCTTTTTTCCCAAAGGTAAGTGCAGATCCTTACGTAACACACCCAGCCTACATCTACATCAGCATCCTCAGCTTTTGGAAAACCTCACTGACGCTCATACCTGACAGTACTCTGGCTCATCTTGGCCATACTGGAAACAGAGGGTTATAGAAACAAAAATTCAGCAGAAAAATTCCTGACCACAGACTAGAGTTCACATAGAACACAAAAATAAATTAAGTAGTGCACAGTAAAGCCAACAACAGCTAAATATTTTTATACATCAATTATATGCAGCATGAGGTAATATTGCTCACATTATGGAGGGAGATTCTTAGTTGGTTTTGTTTCTTTTGAGAGAGATTGGATTTGTCCTGTGCGTATAGAAACTCCTGTAACATAACACTGAAGTAACAGAGACTTCTGTAAAATATATACCACTATCAGATAGAAACACACACGCTCTTCATTACTTATGTATACCACAATTAAATAGGTAAGTGATTTGATTCTTAGGATTTAGCTGAAGATGATTATAGTAAGCCATCTAGATTTTTATGAACCGTTCGGTTCTCCTTTCCGTTGTTGGAATCTTCTGATGGCGTGTATTGGACCTGATATTCTTGAAGAATTTTAAATACATCATGGTGTCCAAAATGTAAAGCTTCATCCATAGGAGTGTTATTCCACCTACAGGAAGGAGCAAGCACAGCATTTAAGATCAGCACGTAAATACTAAGTTCTTTGCATACTGTGTTAATAATGAAGCACACAGACCACACGGAGTTCAGTAACTATGAAAATGCTTCGTATGCTGAGCATAACCTTTTAAATAATGGTTTTAATGGTTCCCCATTCTTTTATTCCCGTTTGCTCTGCAGAACCTGCAGAGAACCAGTAGGATCCTATTCCTCCTGCTCCAGTGCACTGGCTCAATACATCCCACTCCTGTTTGACAGACACCTCTCCTCACAGGAGCCAGACAGAAGCCATTAGAGCATCTTCCCTCCAAACCAGCAATAAAACCCCTCACCTGTCTTTGGGGAAAGGATTCACTTTGCATGCTTCCAGCAGAAATTTGACAACGTCCACATGTCCTATAAGGAAAGCAGGCTTGTGAGTGTATCATATATCTATATTTATCTATGTATACACATACAAAGTTTTAAAAAGGAGGTATGCATATAGAGAGAGTGAAGGTACTCTGAAGAAAGCTGACCACATTCCATTAACGTTTGGCAAGTCCCAAGTGAGGAGACATTACCTTCTGCAGCTGCTACATGCAGGGCTGTTCGTGAGTCATAGTCTCTTTGTTCCATATCCATTCCTGACAGAGCAAATCTAAAAAATAAAAAATAAAAAAATAAAGATTACAAAGAAAAGTCTTATATAATTAAAACAAGTTACAAAACTAGCATAGAACAATACCCCTATGCTAAAACAATGAAACTTCTGCTGCAAGAGGATATAGTCGGTATCAAGAGCACATCCTACCTTTGGTTAGAATGAAAGGGGCCCTTACTGCTTTGGCTTTAAATAAAAGGTAGGGCTTAACTTTCTTTCTGGTCTCTAGTTGTTATAAAGAAAAATGTTCTTGCAGGAAACATAACAGTCAACAGATCTGATTTAAAATCTCACAGGGACAAGCTAAGTCGTATCAGGCAACGTACATTTATGCCAGCTGAGGAAAACCAGGGAGAGCTCCCAAGTCTGAAAATCCTCAACAGCATGAATGTACTGGGAGAGTTCTTTCAGCACACTACAGTGCTCTGGGACAGCAGATTCAAACTATACACATTTTTCCACTGACTAACTATATTCAGATATATTCTAGCCAAATTAATATGTTTATTTAGTTTCTTACCATTATTACTTGAAACATTACCAGATTCTATTCCTGATTTAAAAAGCAAAGCTAGATTTCCTAACCTCTCCAACAACAATGTGCGTTTTCCAGTCTGAATTTTTGTGGCAGTTTCAGAATTGAATTCTAAAGCAGGCGAGAGTACAGCTAGGATTTTCTGCCATCACTATAAAAAACACTGGATAAGGAAAACGTATTTCACTAAGATCCAAAGAAACAGAAAACAATGGGATTGCAGGATAGTGTGAGGGGACCTTTTCGATGGTAGGTTTGGGGTGGGTTTTGTTTGTTTGGTGGGTTCTAGGTGAACATACTTAACCTCCAGCACAGCTCAGATGTCCCCAGCATGGACACAGTGTGGGTGCATACTCCTAAGTAAACAACAACAGCAGGGACCAAACAAGCAGCATTCCTATTCCCAACCCCACACCGATTTTTACCTTCGGAGTGCAGACACATCCCCCGTGTAGGCAGCAAACAGCAGATTTATCACAGACTTCACCTACAAAGAGAGATGAACTCCAGTTTATTTAGTTTCTTTCCTTAAAAAGAAATCAAACGGAAAAACCAGAAAAGCCCAGCGTGGCCAGTTGGTCCAGTGCTTATAAACTTGTTGTTTTATCCCCTTCCCTGGCCACATTTTGTAGTATAGTGTAGAGTGTGGAAGAATTTGTTCCACCTTGCCTTGCTACCAGTACTTTTAGGTCTGTATTTCCAAGGTTGAAGTCATAATAGCAGAACCATAAAACATGCATTTTCTACTCTACTGTGGTAAAAAATAGGAGCCTTGCTGTATGGACAAACCATATTTCTCTCTTTGATTGCCCAAGGATACCAAGTATTGAATTACAAAGACAGCATCATTTTGCACAATTCATAAAACCATAAACACCTCATAAGACAAACTCATTCTGGAAAAGAAAGGGGTTTTTTGGTTTTGGGGTTTTCTGAGTTTTTTGGGGGTTTGTTTGTTTTGTTTTGTTTTTTTTTACAGAGAAGACTCATAACGCTAGGAGAAATCTATGTTAGTAGAAGAGAATAAATGGTACCAGTTTTGCTTTATATTAGAGATTTTCCTTGCATACATCTAATATAGAGGCTTTCTTCAAATAAACAATTTTAAGCAATTCTATCACATGATGAGCCGCTACAAGAAAAGCAAGGTTTCAAGGCAGACGAAAGCACGATCTTTTTAGATCAAATAACCTACGTAAAGTCTCAGGCGAGTAGTGCTTTTCTCAGCTGTATTAACTACTCTAAGAAATGATACTGCCAGACTACACCAACCTTGTCCCATGCACATTTTTAACACGTCCTGGCTATAACAACTCTGCAAGTTTTAACAAAAGCCCAAAACAACAAGGGAGATGGTTTTAAGCATCCCACATCAGATTCTTTCATGAACTGACATAGCCACTTCTAGGCACCACTTCACAGTAATTTTCAGTAAACTTTCTAAATGCTACGTTGCTTTTACAAAGTTCTGTCACTGCTACCAGCCAAGTAACAAAGATAAAAGAAAAAACTGATGCTGCATTGACCTTCTACAAGGAGGAGAAACAAAACAAAGTAAAAAAATCACCCACAAGCAAGTCTCCCACAGATTTCTGCAAAAACGCTGGCATATTTTCACAGGCCCACAGATAAGCCAACATCTGTGTCTCTTATAAACCAACACAGTGGAATTGCTTTGTTATTTTTTACACCTCAAATATGCACTCACACAAAGAGGGACTGAAGCAAAAGGAGACAGAGGCACAAAGGCCAGGATGGAAATACAAAGGGGAAACAGAGCCACTCTTCCTTACTCCAGTATCCACAAACTCCTGCAGCTCCTTTTTGGTTTGCTCTATGAGGCTCATGAGGCTTAGGAGCCTTGCACAGCAAGTGGAAGACCGGCTCAGCAAGATCTGCAGGTGTCCATCCCTTCACTGGAGGCTCAGTATCCCCCAGGCTGCTCCTAAACCTGACTGGCTCCAAAGGCTGGGCCCTGGGCTCTCTCAGAACTCACCCCAAAGCACCTGGGTCACCTTTAACTGCAGCAAATCTGACATCAATCCCCAGACCCTCCTCACAAGCATGACAGAGTACCCTCTGAAGTCATTCTGTTCCTCCCATGAAGATTTTTTTGTTTAAAACTGCTGAAAAAAAACCCCAAACCCATCAACCAAGAATTGTACAGCACGTCAGTGTGGGCTTTGCTCCGGATGCAGAGCCAGCCAGCCCTGGCTGAGCACACCCACCCCCCACAGCCTTTTTTCCTCCCCCTGGCCCCAGTTCACCTTCTCTCCCAGCCAGCTACAGGAGCACGACAATAAGCTGCTACAGGCACCCTGCAGGGATGCTGTGCTTCATCGTTTCTGTGGTAAACTTGCATCTGCCACGGATGCAGAGACTTGCATCACCAAGACCAGCTAAGGGCAGCAAACACCCAAGAGCGGTCTCATTAGGCTTTCAATAGAAAACATCAAAGTCACACCAAAATATTAAAACCTCCTAAAAGAACATACATCTTATAGATATTGGGCTGAAGACTGTATTTAAATGCAGGCATGAAAGGGGAATTTAGTTTGATAATCTCTAAATTTCATCAGGATGATTCAGGACTTTTTCTTGCTGAGAGAGAACTTGAGCATTGCTCTACTGCTGGTGCTGCCCTGCAGGCACACCAGGCTGCTGGCACTCAGACATTTCAGGTCCTGCAAGTGCTGAATACTCTCCCTTTTCCAAGATCTAGAATGAGCAAAGACATTCTGTCTTTAATAAAAAACATTTCGGAGGTAACTGATCATTTTGGCTGGGCTTCTTTGTGTTTCTGGGAAATGCAAGTGTGTATTAAAATAATAAAATAAAAATAACATGCATTCCTTTCTTACAAAAAATAACTTTCCAAGTGCAACTGGGCCAAGAAACCCTCTGGATTCATCTGAACATTTTGCTAAGAAGCCATTTTAACTTTCTATAATGATGTGACAAAATGTAATTTGGAGATTCCCGAGGCTTTCTAACACAATAATCTTAGGCCATGTCTCTCAGCAATCCAGGAGAGGTTAAAGTTGCTCCTTTCTTAAAATAAAAAAGGTAAAATCCAAGGTTGCATTATCATGAACTGAACTTCATGGATGAAAACAAAAAAGAAACGCAAGTCCAGGCAAAAAGGAAAAAATCTTTACTTGCTTAGTTCAGAAGAAGGAAGTTTGAGAGGAAATACAACTGCTCTCTGTACTGGTAATGGGATACAAAAAGCAGGAGAAAAACAAAATTAGCAGGACAATTATGGCAAAATAATTACCCAAAACTGTTTAGGAATGAACTAGAGCCGGAAAAAAGCAGACAGAGTGTAGCCTTCATAGCTGAAACAACCTCCCCATAGGGCTACATGCCCCCATTTCAAGTGAGACCTTAATGATTTTATGGAAGAATTAGGTTGGACTTGCTAGCAACAAAACACATCTCAATGCTTTAAGTGCACCCTACTCTATCAGCAGCATAGTCCAGGCCAAAAAATTAACATAAAGTAATGAAATGAAATTGCTCAAACAGCAGCCATAAACAACGAAGATGGCCATGAAAAGTGAATTCAAGAATAAAATTTTAAAAACACTGCAATTACAAAGTACATTTTGGATTCAAAGTAAGAATATACAGTTTCCATGAGCATCTTCCAGAACATCCCGTAGTTTTCAAGAGAATATTAATCTAAGTAGCACATATATTAAATCCTCATGTAAGAGGTTATCATTTACATTGAGAAAAAGTTATTATGTGAAAGTAACTTGCTACCAGGAGCTTTCTATCTGCACAAAATCTCACTTAGGCTGCCATAAAATCAAGCACAAACAAGGCTTCAAAAACACAAGTAAAAATTCTCTACCCCCAAACTCACAGTCTACTAGCCTGAAATAACAGGTCCATTGCAAAATCAAGAGCCAAAGTAACTCTAAAGTGGGAGCAGCAGACATACAATTGTGGGGTTTTTAACTGTAGGGATGAAAAACAATGAAGATGACAGATGAGCTGTATCCATGCAAACTAAGCAAGGCACAAAGGACAAGGCAACTGATTTAAGCGTTTAGAGACCCCGTCACTGAGTTTCTCACCAAGTGGTTCATTGTCTTCTAGACGCCATACTCAGCACTGGTGTTTGTTAACTGTGCTGATGAACAATTTTCCCCTCATCTTCAGGACCAGAAAGTTTACCTTCAACCCAACAGCCATGAATTACATTTCCCTACTGCACGGAATGTCGTAACTATAAAAATTTAATAAAAAGAGAAGGGCTGGAGTCCCTTTGCTATGAGTTGGGTCAAACCATACAGCTGTATAGCAGTATCAAACCTAGAGCAAACACTGTTCCACCTTCTGTCGAATGGGAGATAAAAACCCCTGTGCACCATACCAGAGGAACGTAACAGCTCTCTTGTCATCATGCCAGAAATGCAGAGCACTACTCACTTCACTACGATGAAACCCCCTTTGTGTAACACTCTTTCCTGAGTGCTGGATATAATCCTTGTTAACTAGGCGGTGAAACCAGCAAGGAAAGGTTCCTCAGGAGTATTCGTGTCACTCAACAGTAAAGATCAGAAGTCACAGACCACACACTTCGTATGGTGTTAGAGGTCTCAGACTCAGCTGGATGAAGCTCTGTTGGACTCAGTCTAATGCTGGCAACAGTCCTGCTTCATGTCAGAGGTGGCCCAATGACCATGGCCTGCGGGGGTCCTTTCCCACTAACCGTTCTGACAGTCTGTGGGTAAGAATGTGAGCAGCACAAGGAAGAAAAAGCAACACTCTTGATGCTGAAGAACTACACTGAGGTCAAGTTAAAGGAAGGAGACACTCGGAGTTCGGAGCGGCAGGAAGTCACATCGCTGCAGCAGACATTTCAGATAAACACAGGGGGCCAAAAGGGGAAAAAAAAAAAAAAAAAAGCAGAAAAAACCCAACCCTAAACCCCAAAAGCACAAACCAAGTGAGATATGGCATTGAAAGTTACAAAGGAAAACTGAGTGTTAAAGCGACTCCTAGTCCAAAGCTTTCACGTTGCAGCTATTTCAAATATCTCCTAAGCCTGGCTGTGCTAAATTTTTCAAAGAAGTCTCCTTCAAGCAGCAGGATTCAGATGTGAAACCAACTGCACATGAATGGAGGAAGTGCAGCAAAACACAAGGGCTGCCTCAGTGTTTCAGGAGCACGTGCCCAGCACAGAGCAAGTACACTGCTGTCCCCCATTTCTCTGTAAACACATTGTCAAAGTACTTTGGTAAGACACAATAAGTTTTGGGTTGTTTTTCCATTTCTCAGTGTACTAACCTGAGAAACCTATTCAGTAATAATATGCTGAAGTTACTTATTGCAAGTGAAATTTCAACACATCTAATTGATCCGAAAGGCTTGATTGCTATGGGGAAACAGCCTTGGTGGAGTATTTGTAACAAAATAATTGAGCTGCGTACTCAAATCCAGCCCACATGAGAAGACTTACTTAAATAGTCTTAGTCTCATGATGATTAATAGCAAATCCCCATACAAGACTGAGATGAGAATCACTTCTCTCAACACAGGCCAGTTTAGAGGATGATTTTTTTTTTTTTCCAATGTAGAAGAACAGCAGGTGTATCACTGCATAGCTCTAATGGTATCAACAGAAGTTCTCTCCAAACACTTCACAGAGAGCAAGCTGCTATCATTACCAGCACTAAGACAGGAAACTGAGGCCCAGAGATGGAAATGAACTGCTACAGTCTCATGGTGAGCACAGAGCGACCTGGCTCATTCTGCCCACTGCCTCACATGCTTCAGTGTTATGAAAAAACCAAACCTCAAGGAGGATCCAAACCCAAGCAGATGGCCATAGCAGCCTCACGCTCTGTACCAGCCCACGTGTTCCTGTGACTACAGAGCTATCCGTCCTGCACTATCGTGGCAACGACTCCCGCACAGCACGGCAAGCCTCTGCTCCATACTCTGTCTGGGTCGGGAGAGAAAAGCTAAACAGCTGTGCATGCAAAGAAAACAAATCCTTTTGAAAAAAAAATTATTTAGCTCAGAGCTGGATTAATTCCATGAGAAGGTCTTAGCTAAAAAGGTCACTGAATCTGGATTTTCATTTCCTACTGTGTCCTGCTTCCTGAGAGCATTCCCCGCCCCCCGCAATTTCATTGAAAACATTACAGAATTTACAGTCTAAAAAAATATTACTTCCAACTTTACTGTTTCTCCAGGTGGCTGAGGAATACAGTCAAGCCCAACAGTTTAAAAGGGGGCTGCTAAAGGCAATACAAACAAGGACAAACAAACAAACCCCCTTAATCTTTCCAATGCTCTTTACATGGTATTTAGGGACAATGTCACAGGTTAGCCTTCAAAAAAGATGTTCAAAATATTAGGGGAAAAAAAAGGTTATTTGAATGCATATTGTTTCTCAAGAACTTTGCCATATCTGAACTTTACTAGGCACCAGACCCAGTGCACTGACAGGAGATTTTCAAATACAACAAGGAGGAGAAAAAAAGGGATAGCAGAGCTATCTGAGATAGAACAGCCACCACTCTCTTAACTCTCATTTTTTTGTGCTTAAAATGGGACGCAACATTTTCTTTTGGGAACCCTGCCCTCCTGGCCAAGGGGCTTGAAGAACAAAGTTTTAAACGTTCCCCCACACAGCACTGAGGCGTGGAGATAAATCGGGATATGAACTTCAGGTCTTGCAGCTCAGGACTTCCCTAATGACGAGCAACAGTCATACTGGGCCCAGCTCCTGATACACTGGGATCTCAGAGCAGGTCCCAGATAAGCAAGACTCTTGGTGCACGATACCCCGGTGGGTCTCCTGACAAACATTCCCAGCTGTAGGAGAGCTGCTCTGAAATGGGAATAAAGCTCTGCAGCTCTTCACCAGTGCAGAATGCACCACAGAAATTAGATGGACTTGTCTGGAAGTGACTCTGAGGTGCAGTTCTCCACACCACTAAAACCTACCAACGCTGCAGCACAGTCAATCTGCATTTATGATACCTTGGCCATCCTCCTTTGGCACCTGCACCAACAACTGAGGATGGCATGGCACAATTTCCCCATTTATATGAAAAGTCTAACAGATGTTATTTCAAAACCACAGACCCTGGCAACACATTGTTACAACCAGGAGAAAGACGAGAGTGCAAAGCGCTCAGTAATTTCTCTGACGCAGCCTGGGCTCCCTCCTCGCCCTGTCGAAGGCCGCCCCTGCTTGGCAGCTGGGTCACACCGACACGCCGGACACACGAGCGAAGGCCCCGCTTGCCGAGAGACGCCGCCGCACGCCCCGAAAGGCCCGTGCTGAAAGGCTCAGCGCAGCCGCGGCCCCGCGTGCCGAGCTCCCACGCCCACTGCCAACAGCACAGCTCAGTGCTGGATTAACTCTGAAACGCAAAAAATAGATCTTTAAGCTGTCTAAGGTGATTGTCTAGTGAACGGGGATTAACATTTCATACTGAAAAGAGACCGACTACTATAAACTCTTCCTATTCTCCTGACCTTTGCAAATGACCAAGTATGGACAAATAAGGCAGTAGCAATGAGTTTACATGAGCCTAGAGGGACTGCACAAAGTAATAAAAGCTCCAAAATCAACAGAAGTTCAACTGCACAGTTACAGTGTTCTGTTACTTTTCCTAAAGCTGATCCCCTGATGAGAGTCATCTGAGTACGTAGCAAAAAGCAATCATTCCTCCTGCTCTTTGGAAAAACTGCAGATTTTTAGATGCTTATTTTATCAATGGAAAAAAATTCCTGAAATCTAAGACGCCAATATAAATTATGAAACAGCAGTAGTGACCTATAAAAACAAGGAGTAATACATCTAGAGCACAAATTAAACAATTTAGTCATCCAGTTGTTACACGGCGAACTTGTAATTCAACCATACTGAAGCATTGCCTATAGATGACTTTCTCCCTGCGTATAAGGTTTCAAAATAAAACTGAAAAACAAAACAAAACATCCAAACCTGCTCAAAATTAATTTTGAAGCTTCAACTTTGAAATTAAACCTAGAATGCAAGTAGTCCCTACAAAGGCAAAAATAAACCCGGGATGAATCTCAAGGGAGGAATGCATGTCTATGTTCAGACACTGGACAGGACCACTTGTGTTAGAAATTGACCATTTTTGTATTCACAATTGATTTGCAATAAACTGGAATCTGCTCTCCAGGGTCCGCTGACAAAACTAGTGTTGGGAAAAAAATAATCATTGTTCCAAGTCTAAGAGGGACAGTCAGTTTTCCTTTAAAATACCATTCCTCGATACAAAGGTAAGCTGTAGTTTGTAGGGAAAGAAATCTCAATCAAAAGTCGGTATCTTTGCAACTGAGCATCTGTTTTGTTTCCCATGAAATGAAGTGAAAGTTATTACCTAAGGGTAAGTAAAACAGTTACTTTTAAAAGTAAAAACTAAGATTAAACCGTAACCAAACATCCAACCAAAACAATATGGGTTTGTCAAAAGCACTTAAGTATTACAATGTCCTCCCAATGAAGTTTCTTACACCTTCTAAAACTGCTAGTTTTCAGTCCAGCACAGACAGATCTCTGTAACATCCAGAGTGTTTGAAGGACTGAAACTGGTATTTAGATGAGTGCCAGTGCTGGAGAAGCACAGGTGTAACACCTCTCACGCAGAGATCTCCAAGCACGGCTAAGCATCACCTCCATTTCGCAGCCGAGGTGTGAACATCAGCCTGCCAGGATACAAGCCCCAAACTTAAGCACTGTGCTTTATTTACCAAATCCCAGACTAGTTTAGGTGCCACCCAGGCGAGGGCTGGCTCTGATGTGGTCTCTGAGCTCGCCTGGGGAGGTTCTGTCCCCAAGTATTTCTAGGGATGGACAAGTCCACAAAGGCACTCTAAGCAGCTTCTGGATTAATCCACAACATTACCTTATTCTACAGAAAACTAACAGTTACATTAAGATAATTTCTCTCAATGATTTTCTGGAGCATTCAAGAATAAGTCTTTCAGTTTGAGTAAGAGTGAGCAACAGACCACACCCTACAGCAACCTAACACCAACTGCCTCCAACAGAGCCTCCTGCCCCAACTTTGAATGACACAAGTCTCACAAGAAGTTTATAAAGTTAGAATTCCCTGGGAACATCTTTGTTCCCATTATACTACAAATAATTAGAGGATATGTGAATAAATTAATGCATACACTTACACACATTAATGACATACAGAAATATTTAAAAATACAAACAAGGCTAGCTGTTCCATAAAACCTTCATGTCTTCTTCAGGACTTTTTCCCCCACCTCTTTACCCTATTTTCTGTACAACTGATTCTTGTCTCCTCATGTAATTTGAAGAAAGTGCAAAAATAACTCTAAAGTCTGCAATTACTTACTCTTCCGTGTTTTGAAACTAACACAGGAAACGAGATTTTGTCTTTTTTTTTTTTCCAGTCCATTTTTGAACACATCAACTATCATTTCTTTTCCTCTAGATGGTGCAAGCTCCTCTTTACAGCTCGGGACAGAGGATGATACCCAGCTCCTTTAGTTTTACGAGCTGTGGGTGAAGCATTTATTTTTGGAGTCAAAGCTGCAACAGTAACTTTCAAAGCTGCTACCATGGAGTTTATTTTTGGAGTCTCCCTGGTGCGATTAACTTGAAATGCTGCTTACACAGCAATTATTCACATAGCTCGTGCTGTTGGTAGAAAACTAAGACTCATAAAACACTTATTTACTCCTCAGTAACTGCCTTACAGTTTTCAGCAGCCATGTTCAAACACAATTCGTGTATATACTGAAAGCTGCTTCTCCCATGAGTTAGGTCTAGACTGCAGCCACACAAGAGGCTGTATTTTCATGTATACATACCCAAGGCAGCTTTAAACCAACTGTACTGCTATAGCTGCAAAAACCTCAGGCAAGCCAGCAAGCCAGTTAGTTATTTACCCAGGTTCACAGAGAGCTGCTCAGTCTCCCCTTGGCCATGTCAGATGGCAATACAGCACTAACAGCCTTCAGACTGGAATCACTCACACAAGCTAATTGCATTTATGACCACAACAAAGACCTGTTCCAGGGCTCTGTAACCTACATACAGACCATTACCACATCTGGATAGTTGAGCTGATTACACACAAACACAAGGAATGCATTATTTTAGGCAATAACGCTTTTTCGTGAATTTATACTTTATGAAAAATGATACAAACGTGCTGGATAATTTCGTAAGTTAAAAGGTTTTTTTTCACCTTTAAGTTACTGATCTAACTACAGCTCAGGATGGCAGCAGCCGGCAGCTGCTAAGAGCAGCTAGGGAGGCTGTGGGAAATGAACAGCTGCTCAGGTAGCAGTCAGCAGCTATGAGGGAATTTCCAGGGCAGCCCCCGAAAGGGCTAACACTGCAGCTACTGCCTCTCCCCTCAGCATCAGACTGCACTTCGGACAGAGCAAAAAAAAGGTGGGAAAAGTTATGAGACAGGTGTTACAGTTCGCTAACGAACGGATCAATTCAGCGGAAAAATTCTGTGATCCTTAAAATATTTTTTTTTTATATCATGTATCAAGCCAGACAAAACCCTAGTATGATTTTAGATGTCTTATTTCAATTCAACTTTTAAAATTGTTTCAAATCCAAACTCAACCTTTTAGAATTAAGCTGGTCATTTTCTTCTGATTCCCTCATTTTTGAATTCGCTGATACATACTGACAAAAATAAATTCTGTGGCCCTATAAAGTGTCTATTTAAAATCTGAAAACACAGCAAGGAGTTTTGACTAGGTTCAATTCAGACACAGGAGCACTAACATGCAAACAAGCTTGTACCAGTAGCTCAACCTTAGTAATTGTCACTGAAACTGAGCCATGTAGCTGAATATAAGAAACATTTAATGAAACCAAATATATACATTGAAGATTTCTCTTGACACCATTAAACAAAAAAAAAAAAAAAATCATAAACCCCTTCCTTCAACCTAAGACAACTGTCAATCTCCTTTACTGGAAAACATACAGGCTGAAGTCACAAAAGAAAAAGCTCTGGAGGTGAAAGGCTGAGCAGGTTTCCCTCTCTCCCTCCCCCCCTACTCATCTACCAGTTTCGAATGGATTTCTACCATTCATATTTCCTTCAGATTCAAACCTTTTAAAGACAGGTCAAAAAGTCTAAAGTACTAGATTATGCCACCCAAAATTGCAAATAATTAGAGTATCAATACCACATTTTATAGTAAACTGACTTTTTTTGCCCATCTCTGCCTGAAGTCCTTTTTTCGTTAGAATACTTAAAATTAATCTAGGTATTTAAAAGCATGTAGCTGCTACAAACTAGCACTATACCATAACTTGTTCATCCATCTTTTCTGGACTTTCACCATACTGTTTTGCATAAAATTTTGAAAGCCTAACAAGGACACAGGAAGCACTAATCAGGAGCAGAAGGTACTTTTTTTTTCCAATCACATCTGGAACCATGAAAGACAGACTAAACCAGAATTCACCTCTTCCAACACTAACCTCTTGATCATAAGATGTCCATCAAGTAAACACAAATTTCTGGAAAGAGTCTGTCTCACTGGTATTCCTCAAAACAACATCCCTCTACCTGTGAAAAAGCTAATTTATCTGAAATACTAAGAGGAAGGAGATGCAAGTTCTTCAGGGAATCAAGAAAATATCCTTTAACTCATATGGAAAAAAGCAAGAGTCATAGATCAGACTGAGCTCAGTTGTACAACTAATTCAGCCATGTATGCTCAGAGATTTAATTCTTCTAATTTTTAAATGATAAATAAGATTTACTATCTTCTAAATGAAATTTAAATGACTATATATTTCCAGTATAGTATGTGAATCCATAAGTAACAGTTCACTTCTTATTATGTTTGGTTTTGCTCAAGTGCCTGACACACAGTTACAACAGCACTGGTTGAACTGTCCTTGAAGATGGCAAGCTACAGCAGCAGAGACCCTATTTCATAAAAACAAACACTATGAAGTTCCAGTGACATTATTTACATTTCTGGCTATTGATTAATTCTAAAGCATTAGTAAACTGATTGTGTTTAAATTACAGACAAGACTACTTAATTAAAATTAAGAGTTAAATAATAAAAAAAGTGTTTACTACATTAAGTGAAACATCTACTTACCTTCAGTAACTGAGATTATTTCAGAAAGACCATGCCCATCTATTCCACTCCTGAGATGTGCAAACCCCATGGGGTGAGCCAAGGCTGTTTTGGCCAGTCATGTTTCTCAACTCCCACACTCCCACCACTGCCTGCCCCAACAGAGGCAGAAGAATCAATCCTTCACCAATACTGACTCCAGAACTTGAGCTCCATAGGTGGAGAGTGGGTCATGAAAACCAAAGTTTAGTTGAATCCTTGCCTACAAGCCTCTCCCCCAAGAATTGGGGTATTCAAACTAATTTTTACTAGAAAATATTACATAGTATCGTAAGAACATCCAGGATGCACGGATGGGGCAGTTTCTCCTTCCTTGTACCATCATTAGGGGCAGGAGGTACTCAGCATGACAGCAGGAAATGTTGTGTGAAGAGCAGTGCATGACTGGTTTTGTCTTTCCTCTTTCTAGCAGATAAAAGCACCATTAAAGATGAAACTGTTCAAGGGGTACACAGAAAAAAACCCCACACAAGTCAGACCTCAAGATTCAGAGCCCTTGACTCCTTCAGTATTAGATTACAAGATCCCAGGAACAGAAACCTCCCTCGTTGGAAGACAATTCCTGCAAATAGGCCTCAAGACTCCCTTCCCTTATACACAACTATTGCACACAATATTAAGAACAGATACTAGGATGGACACAGCCAATATTGCTCTGTCACGGATACCCTTGAACAACTCACAGATGATCTTAGTTTTTCAACACAGGAAGCTAATGCTGAAGCTTCACCAGAGCTTAGATGATGATGTAGTGACTAGAGAGCTTCCCTCCCTGTGCACCTGTGTGCTTGAACAAATAGACAAGTCTGGTAAAGAGTAGCTAATCTCAAGTGTTTTGTACCCATGACCTTTGTTTTGGGGATGATTACATTGATTTCAAAAAGTACAAATACTGTGAAGAGGAGAGAAACTTGAGTACCAAAACTGCCTTGACTAGATTACAATGAGCATGGTTATGCTTGATACCACCTGCTGTTTCTGATTTCTTCTAGTATCAAGAAATTAACACACATTTCACTTTTGGAGACAACAGAATTAAGCATATCACTGACAAAACTCACAAAATATCAAGTAAAAATTTAATCATCTTTCACTAGACTTAAGACCTAATGTTGACTGATTCCACATACTTTTTAAAAAAAAAAACAAAACAAAACACAATCTTTCATGGACATCCATAAACTCATAAATCGTGCCAACAAGCAAAATTTTTTGAAGACCTAATAAGAAAAAACAAGTTAGAATAACTATAGTGAATCAGGCAGTTCCAGAGAACCATGACTTAACAAGAGGGAGCAACAGAAAAGCCTGACCTGGCTCCTGTCCTGACGACAAAAGATGTTACTGCTGTATTGTTTGCCATGAACAGTATGTCAAAGAAATAGTAGGTAGACAAATTATTTCAACAAAAAGTTTTCCAGATCAAGTGAAACATTTACAGCTTAAAGACTTTCACCCTTCAAACCAGAAAATGACCAGGCACACTTTCAGTTTTAGGTGACAGGCATTTGCCATCAGTAGTTTGGATGGAAATACTTGAATCTTGCTGCCATGTCCAAAGCATCAAAGTTACGTGGGAAAAAAAAAAATTACCCTCTCAAAGGCTTTAACTTTGCTGTCAAGCTTTTTCAGCATTTCTTATCAGCAATGAAATAATGTTTTGGCAGTAAATTATGACTGCAAATTCCACAATGGTAAAATAATAATTCTTGCAGTAAACTGTTACAGGAATCAGGGTCATCATCATCTCATGACACAGACTTTGGTAGTTCCTGTTCAGTCGTTTCATAGGCCAACCCCTGCAAACACTTCTGCGAGAGAAAACATACAGAATATATACAGAAACCTTAATAAGGGGAATGAACACTGACCAGCTGTCTCTGGATGCCAGGAAAGAAAAAAAAAAAAAGCGCCTTCAAAGTAGTGGATACAGACATTACTAACACTGCAAGATTTGGGACCAAAGGACTGGGATCAACGATGGACACATGAATAAAGCAGAATGCTGATGGGTGCTTTAGTGATGCTAGCTGTATTAAGCAGACAGGACAAAAGAATGTCTGCCTTTTCAAGGACCTATTGACTACGACTGATATCCACACAACCCAGTAGAATAATACTCCCACTTTCCAGGCTGTAGGTACTTTCCAATTCATGGACGACAGTTTACTCTTCACTACAGGATTCGGATCTGGAATTATTCCCGAAATAAAGGAAGATGTTCTCAAAAGATAATTACTGAAACTTTACTAGCAAGAGACTGATTACACCCTACAGGCTGAAAGCAGGATAGGGGAAATATTACCAGAAGTTTGCACTCTACTCTTCTTGGACGTGTTGTTTCTAAACTATTGGGAACAAGTTTCTAGAAACCTTCTTCTAATGATTAGACTATTTATTCAGTACCTGCTTTTCTTGCATGGGAAATATTTATTAGCTTAAACACATCTTCCACCTCCATGGTTTTATCTCTAAACCCTGGGAACTGTCTTATTATTTCCCCATCAGTCTTTGGTATATGGGTCAAAACATACCCAGCTGTTTTAGCCTGCTTCTTCACGTCCTTAACCGTAACTCTTAATCTGTTTCTGCAACAGCATGGGTGGGTTTTTTTAAAACACGTTAATCAGAACAGTTTATTCTCAGACCAAGACTACATTTTAATTAGTTGTCTTGCAACATTTACAGGTTGGAGAAGTTTAAATGACAAGTCCTTTAAAAGAAGCATGAAATGCACTTCCCATACAGAAAGCCAAAGCTACACATACAATCAAAACCAGGTCTACCAGTCTGAAACAACTGATATCGAATTAGTAATTCCTGGACAAACAATAAAGTTGCGCGCCTCAAGGAAAAAGCTGGATTAGTGAGTGACATCAACAGGAAGCAAGCAACATTATCTCTTCCTATCACTCCACTTGTGTTCTCAAGTTCATTGTTTTGATAATAAGCACTCTGATCACAAGGGGTCCTAATAGTAACATGCTGTCCCTCAGCAAATAACATACTTCCACTTTTACATTTAGCCTGTTATGCTTTAATAGCAAAATAAAGAGAATATGACATTTTCAAATCCTTAAATCACCTTTTCAATGATATAATGAAAAAAATTATTTAGGATCTGGTAGGAAAATACAACAGGAGGTAAAAATGGTAGTTATCGCTGACCAAAAGTCATTTTTACCTATGCCACTTCTAGGACTCCATAATACCCAACAGACTTCCACATGTCAGTAAGCTCATCATGCACAGTGAAAAGACGGGAGTCACCATCACAAGCTGCACAAAGGGAAAATTTCAACTGGAGGTTAGGAAAAAGTACTTCGATGGAAGTGGAAAAGCACAGAGACAGGTTACCCAGGGAGATTACAGAAACTCCGTCCTTGGAACTTTCCAACACTTGGCCAGTGAAGTCCCTGAGCAACATGATCTAACTAATGTCAGATCCTGCCTGGAGCAGGAGGTTGGACTAGATGATCTCCAGAGATCCCTGCCAAGCTCTACGACCTTATGGTTTCATTCTTAGGTCGCTTACAGTCACTAGAATCTCCTCCACTTCATACAAATGGGTTATGATGATCCAGCTAAGTAAAACTGACCTAAGAGAAGATACAGTATGAAGATAAATTCCCAATTTACAGCGTGCACAAGAGTTTTGTAATAACACAAGCATACTTCAAATTCTGTAAACCAACTGCTTGGCAACTCAAGTGAAAAGCCTACTTAACAATAGCACTTAGCTATTAAAGAACCTTCCAAAGAAAACAACAGATATTTGTTGACTGTATTATCAAAACATTTACTTCAACTTTTCAGACTATTTAACAATGTAAAAATAAGAATCAAATCCAAGCAATTTCACTGAAAAACCATGATGCCAAACAGATTAACAGAAACGCAAATATGGGGCAAGGGGGAAATCAAACTTTATTCAAAATCCGACCAAATAACAATGACATTAATGTACACTGATCTCCAACAGAAGAAGCACCTCCAACTGCCCATAATTTACAAAATACTAGTGCTACTTAACTGAAGAATATCTGCTGTAACTGATCAGATAAAGGGGTCAGAAATCTGGAAAGAAGATATGCAGAAGAAAGCTTTTGCCTTCTGCAAGCATAACTGCTATCAGGAAAGTATGCGGATGACACTACAGAAGGCACCAGCTATGTGTCAGCCAGGTCAAAGTCACAGCAGAGCAGCAGCTAAAACAGGAAGCATTACCTTACAACAGATAATGCTCCCCCGCACGCCTACTGCATAAATGAAATACATGAAAGTAGGGCTGACTGGAACATTTTTGAGGGTAGAAAAGCATTCTGGAATTCTCTCCTTTTCCCCTTGTCCTTCCTTCAACCCTGTTTCCTCACCAGCCTTAGTGCTGAGGTATAAAAGTGGCTATTATTCTCCCAACGTGTAAACATGTCTGTCTTTTCCTTTTTAAAAATCTGCATGGTCCAGTTAACTCTAATGGCCTTACTCTAGGTCATGCATCCACGTCAGCTCCATTACCTAAATTAAGTTCTGTTTAAAACTACCTAAACTGATGAAAAAAAAACAAAAACAAAAACCCACAACAAAACCCAAACCAACAAACTTGAGACCACCACACTTCTGCCAGCCCAAACTCTATTGTAGGTCTTTAGTTGAGCTGCAGCTTCAGATGTAACCATTATTTAAGGCCTGCTATGCAGAGAAGAAATAATTGTGCATTTTCAGAAGTAACTGAACTACGTGCAGAGCTGTACCACTCTTCAGTCTTGCAAAAACTTTTAAATGCTAAGTGTTCAAGTGGTATCAAAAGTCTGCATAAAGCAGTATTAGACATCAATAATAAAATTAACTTCTACTTGCACGAAAACCAAAAGGTAAAGGGCATTTCTACTTTGCACACAATATTCTCTAGGAGGAGCAAATGCTAAATTGGAAACTACACTTGATTCAAAGTAGGTAGTTTAATAATTTAGACTGCAACAAACTATTCCACATACCAGGATATAAATTCCCAAAAGAAAATGGGGCTGTTCATAACCCATCTTTTAACAGCATGTCATTACACACACTACTTAGTCACATGTTTTCTAGACTGGATAAAAAGTGTGGAACAGACAAGATACTAGCATGATAAAAAAAATAGTTAAGCTTTAGTTAGATTTCTGCCCGATTTAAAGCCTCTTGCCATCCCTGCAACACCTACGGACATCTGTGACATTCAAATTCCTCAAAGAGACTCTGCACTGAAGATAAATTATTAGGTGTATTTAGTCATCCCAGTAAGAACTCCACTGAAAAAAGTCTATTCTTTCACTGGAATAACTGCTTCTGAACTTCCAACAGAGAATTACAGAAATATTTAAACAAAATTAAAAAAATAAAATAGTAAAATTCTACAATGTTTAGAATACTAAAACATTATATATAAATTTAGCTCATGTTATATATAAATTATTAAGCTCATCATTAACTACTTTGCTCACAGCTAACTGCTGTGCATCAATGACATGTATGTATCAAGATGCAGAGAAATAAGAACAATGAAGTAACAACACACTGTATCCCCCCCTCCCACCCCCCCCACCCCCCTTCTGACTCCATTGCCTTTTTATTCATCTACCCACCCACTGGTCTTTTGACATAAATGCACAATGAAACCCAAAATGTAAGAGTCAAAATAATTCTACAGTAAATCACCTGTGGTTTTCTCTTTGTATCTACTACTCTTCTACCCTTCCTCATCTTTATGGCTTTTAGAGAATAAACTCTTTTGATGTACAATATTTTATGTACAATGAACATACGGCTAGTTTTAAAAACATAGTACAGGTAACTGCAGTTTATAAACCAATCCACAGAAAAGCTAAATTAATAATTACGGCCATCCTCAGTATAGGCACGTGTCTAGTGACAAAATCTTGCCTCGGAATCATCACATTATAAATATATCTACTATTTAGTATCTCGAATAAATTTTCATGAAAAAAAAAAAGTAAGCCTGTGACAAAGGGCAAGTGCTTTGCCAGAAACCCACATTCAACTACCCATTGTTCAGACCCCACTGCTGCTACTACAAGGATGTGGGTTTTGGACCACCTTCCTTGCTAGGTGTGATTTATTACAAGCTGTTATTTTTCACTTCATAATGCGCAGGATCAACAGTTACTACCCTGGCACTAATACCATTAACCACATATTTTCCAAGTGACTGAATTAGTATCTTCAAAACCACACAAACACACAGTGACATTAATATCCTACCGCACCATGACATTTTTATTAGAAAATTCATGGTAAGAAAGTTTTGCTATTTTGATTTTTGCTTTCAACTTTCTAAGATAATATTTCAAAGAGAAAAACAGATTATTGTACACAATGTTTAAGAAATCTTAGGAGGGTTTTCGATTACTGGTTTAACTAAATCTGCTTATTCCACCTACGCTTCCAGAACTTTATCTTCTTTTGGATGGAGTGCTCACTATCTCACTTCAGTCTCAAAAATGTGTTTGAACAAATCTGTTCTCCATTGAGAGAAAAAAAATACAATAAAAATCAGCTTAAAATAAATTTATTAAACAATACAAAAATAAGCATGCTGGAAATCGAGATACATAAATAACATACAATGCAAATGAAAAATGGAAAACGAGACAGGTAACTTAACAACTGAGCCAAAAGGTACAACACAAATGCTAAAATAAAATTTTAAAAAGCATTTACATTTCTAATGAAATGTTAATGATGCTGACAAAGAAAAACAAACAAACAGCTAAAATGCTTGAATATCAAGAATTGCTATTACTGTAGCACAGGTGAACACTAAAACCGTTGCAGACTTCAAACATTCAATGACTAGCCTCTACCACCGCATTCTTTCAGACCCGCTCACCAAACACAATGCAGGCATGGGTAAGTCGTCCTGGCGGACCCAACTATGGTCCCAGCTATCTGTGTACCCTGCCACGAGTAAGAGCCATCTGCAGACATGGCAGGCCAGAACAGGAAACTGTGAGTGCAGGCAAGTTACAAAATAATTGGTCCAAAGGAGTCTCCTCCTGACCTCTCCTAACTAGAGGCTGGCTTAAATTCTGAGACAGGCTTCAAAAGCATATATTACAGAACTGTAATTTATAGATCTAAAGTATAGACTGTGTAAGCTGTACCCTAAATATTCTTATTATGCGTATTAAAGATCTAGTAGTTTCCTTAATTTTATATTTCCCATGCAGGACTTGTTTCTACCACAAGTTTTGTATGTAACTGACAAGCATAAATATGGTGAAGATTTTTATTTTCAAGCTGAAGCTCAGAAGGAACAATTTTCCATCTTCAACCACATTTTTAGAATTTGCTTCAAATAGTACTAAAAATCAGAAAATGTGTGTAGAATTAGATCAAGCAAATCCTGCATGATACATTTTCATTTAAATTAAATCGGTAATTTAACCAGCAACATGTCATCACTGTAAATACTTTTCATTAGCAGCACAGTCATGTTCCCTCTTGCAATTAAGGGTATTTCAGGTAAAGACATGTAGTTTTGCAGGATCTGAATACTTGTTATGTCTCTAACTTCTAGTAAAATCCTCAACAGCTGAGACATTTTTGTAATTCAAGACTTTGCCTTTACTTACTTTATTTTCAAGATAAGCATTGACAAACCTAACCTTATCATCAGTGATAAGATTATAAAACAGCTGTTATTCAGCAATTTATAACTGACAATTATGACTGACATCTGCACCACAGATTTACCTCTTCATCCCAGCAGGACTTCAAATTCACTGAAAACTGATGTTCTGTATTGTTTTGCTTAAACATTTTAATCCTAGGCTTCAAAGACAGGAAGCCCATCCTTTCACAATATGCTGCTAGATGAAGATTATTCAGGGTTTAGTCAGAGCTTATTTCAAATGTTTATGCAAAACTGACAATACTGAAACAGAGTAATTAAGAACAGCTTGCTTTCTCAGAGAACATCAGCTTTGCTTTATGCTATCTTCCTGAAGCCATAAAACATCCAGATGGGTCAAAAAAAGGGCAGGAAAAACCTAACTCTCCCCTTATGCAGAACTTACATATGAATGCACTTCGGATTTTTAGATAAACTAAAAAAGGAGAGGGATTGGGGAGGGGGCAGGGAGAAGGGGTGGAGGTGTTAGTTACTACGGAATTATCTGTCATTGTCTCCTAAAATCCTTAACAAGCTAGTACCATTTATCACTACTCGGACAAGTTTTCCGCGGTTTTATAAACCAGGACTCTGCAAGGGGTGTACTGGGGGTGCGATATAGCAAAATATCTGCAAGCTTATAAATGGGAAAACTTTATAGAGAATAATTTTCTAAGATTTCTAGCATCATTAAGAATCTAATAGCTACAAGTGTCAAGAATTTAGCAAGTCTGTGCCCTCTGTCCAGCATTGCCCACTGAGTCTGTTTGAAGCTTACATACGCCATTTCAAGCTATATCCTACTCAAGATACTCAAAATTATCAAATTATGCAGATGAACAGATGCAGTTGCCTGTAGAAGAATGCAAACCCTGTTTCTTAGCAAGCTGACAGAGGTGCAAACTATCATTTTAAAAAGTCGCAATGAATGATAACTTTTAAAATTTGCTCATGTGTTAAGTAAATGAAGTCTCTGATCATATATATGAACATGCACACACATTAGCAGTTGAAAAATAAGTTAATTGTAAACAGTTTTAATAATATCTACTTATCGGCTTTGCTCTGAATATATTTCCTGCTCACTCCTCAGTTGGTTAGCACTCTAAAAACGAAGATTGCTTACATTCCTCTCCAGGGTGGAGCACAGCATTATTAGTAAGGCAGACTTCTGAGTCATAACTACCAGCTGGCAGTACGAGCAGCGAGCAAGACACTCAGAATAGTTCGGCAAGAAATATTTCTGCTGCATTAGTTAACTTGCAATCAAGGCAGGTTTCTTTCCCCCTCTCCTCCCAGCCCTCCCCAGCCATTTTTGCTCTTTTTATTTAAATGTTAGCATTAATAATTATTAAAGGTCTGATAAAAAAAAAATAATCTTCACTAGCATGGCATATCCAGAGGATCCATTTCTGTTCAAACCAATTTGAAAATTTGTATTTAAAAAAAAAAAAGGATATGGTAATAACATGACTCAGAACCTATCTCCACTTAATATCCAATTATTTAGAGATTCATGAATTTGCTGTATTTTGCTGACACTATTTTACTTTATATTTTAATTAAAATTCTTCTATCTTTACACACTGACCCTGATCAGAGGACACATCGTAAGTTCTTGCTTGGCTCTAAAGTTAATTTACTTAAAATTCTCAGATATAAACAAAAATAAACAGATATACACAGAAGTGGTATATCTTTGAAAACATTCAGATTTACCTTTTTCTTTTTTTAAAGTAGATGTGTTTTAAGTAACTACAAAAGTCAGTTAACAGTTTTGGGTTTTGTTGTTTGTATGTGCTTTTTTTCCACCCCTTGAACTTCGACAGTCTTTTTGGTATAGCATACAGAATTTACACAAAACGTATATATAAATGAAACATCAGGCAAACAATATTCAAATCGAAGTTAAATCTAGAGATGCTTGAGGGTTTTTAAAATGAAGAACTTAATGAAACTAGAACCCATTCGTTTAGTTTTGCTCTCCCCGACCTTCCATTCTATACACTACGGTTCTGGAGATGTCCTCGTTTGATTCAGGTGACACTTTTTTCCATACTGTTTCTTTTAAAGCAAGTTCTTGCTGGAGATTCTCATAGTCCATTGGTCCAAAGGAATGCTAGTTGTTCAAGCAACATACATTATTTATTAGTGTATTTGAAGGAAAAAAATCCATACTTGCAGTCAATGCTAACAGACTCAAGTTTTTCACCTCTTCACATAAACTGTTACTTTCTCTTTTCCAGTTATAAAAAATCCAAGTTCCAAATGGGGTATATTTTAGACGTATACATGCAAATAGAAGCACTTTAAAAAGCATTCTACTGTATCTTCATGTCTTAGTTAAAACATTAATGGTAATAAAAGCAAAGAGGTTCGCCTTATTCTAAAGCACCCTCACACTTTTTTGTACATGTAGCTGGAGTGGATTCAGTTCATTCCCAGACATTGCTTATACCGCTTCCTTAGTAACAAGCACTCATCTACAGCACTGAATTCACTGCCTGTGCAACCCTCAGCAAGTCACGTGGTCTCAGAGATATCACTGTGAAAAAATGCTAAACATACATCTCATGCATTGCAGCACAGAACAGAAAGGCTAAGCCCACCAGCTGGTCAAATCTTTATTAAAGGCAACCAGTACAGTAAAACTCTTTGAAACTTTTATTGGATACCATATACTTAGTCTAGCAAGGGAGATGAACTGCATGAAATGGAGTTACAAATCTAATATTAAATTCTACCACACAAAACCCTGTGATAGTGTGGTCCACCCAGGTAAGTGTCCACTAATAATGTAAACTAACTAGTTTATCTGAAAGCTTTGATGCAATACATGTCATTGAGCAGTTTTGCATTTAAAGAAGAACTTTCCGTATTTCTTCTGATGTCTACAAGCAGTACTCACTAAATACATATTAACTTACCCGCTGATCACCACCTTCTCTGCGAGGATCAAGCTTTTTTGCAAAGTGTCTCAAATTATCGTAGTTATGGAAATTGCACAAAGAAACCAGATCCTGCAAATTATAGAGAACATACATTATTATTTGCATATGATAGTTAAATGCATATGAGATTATAACAATACTACCACTTGTGTTTTACATTATATCCTCGTACCTAAACCAGTAATAAGAGAAGCTTATTTAATAAATCAATATCATGTCTATACAGTGGTAAGATTAAGTTCTAATAATACCTTTAAATTCCTTTTTAAAGAAGTACAAAACAAGTAGCAATTTGCAAAGTATCTGTTGTAATATATTTCCACTCCAGCTGTACGAAACACTTCAGGAACAGGAAGAATAGTTTGGACTAGTCTGGTACATAAAACTTCAATCAATAGGATGGAACAAGAAAATGTGTGACATAATGGATTTTAATTCAGTTTGAAATACAACATGAAAGGTTGTAATTACAGAACTTTGCTATGCTGCTGTATTTTTGAAAACGAATGTTACACTCGCGTTAACTTCTATGCCATGATCATCTAATGAGATGTTAGGTCTTATTATAACACAGAATAAATGCAGTAAATCCTTCACCTACCTATTGTTCTATGATTTTATTTGAATTATCAAGACTATTTCATATGAAACTTTAATATGTTCATATAAATTAGTAACTTCTTAGTACTCTTAATTTACAGCTGTACAGATGCTAGATAAACAGAATTATGAAAAGTTTTAACTGCTGCTCATCCACATGAACTACACCCCAGCATACTGTAAATCTCATGCTATTGTTGATAAGCTAAGTGAAGACTAGTCATACAAGTGTTCATCCTAGGAACTGAAGTCCATCTAAACTAGTATCACTGCAGTTTAACTGTCATCACACTACTTTTAAAAAGGGGGGGGGGGGTGCCCGAGGGAAAAAAAAAAAAAAAAAAAGAAAAAAGAGCAGAAAGAGCAGCAGCCTATTTATGCTTCCAACTTCCAAAGCATTACCACCAATAATTTTACATTACTTATGGGGCTCTAGATAGCCTACTATTCCCTTTTTTGATCCCCCCCCCCCCATAATTATTTCAATCAGTATTACAAGGTAGTTTTAGGGAGAAAACAAAAAATGAAGACAACGTTTTTTGCACTCTCCTCTCCCACAAAGCATCTTTATTAGTCATTACAAAGTACTCTACAAAATCTCTCCTGCTTCTAACACTGCTATCAACAGACTGTCCGCAGTCCTTTCAAAAGCAAGAGATGAAGCTAGAGAGCTTGCCCAACAACTGGGTCCAATCTATGAAGGCATGGTTTATGTCAGATTGTTTACAGCAATTGGTTTAAAAAAATACATCAGAACAGCAATATTTAATTAGAATCTTCTTCTTTAATTGTAATGAAATGAGTTGCATTTCTAATGTTTTGAAAATTGTTTATCTGTAAATAGAGCTCTACAGTTTCTAATACAGTATGTAAGAGATCAGCTCTTTCATTACTTCATGAAGTGTTCCTTTTCAAAGCTTTTCCACAATTAATTTCTCCAGTGTTTCCAGCATCATATTTTCTTAATGCTCACTGAATTAATGTTATTTATTACTAAAACGCAAATGTCTCTTCTTGGGACTTTCACCCTTGGATCAAATTAAACTTGCTGTGTATGGAAGAGTAACAAATCACTATTTAATTCATTTAGATCGCAGCTATACTAGCTGAAGCTCAGTAAACATCAGCTGCACAAGGAAAAAAACAAAACAAAACCACTGAAGGCAATGCTGCTTACATGACAAAAGTGAATTCCTTTAACACTGTTGCCCATCTTGTCCAAAGGAGGTGACCAGCACATCAAGCCCATGACATTAGGAACAACCAGAAGAATCCCACCAGCAACTCCAGATTTTGCAGGAAGACCAACCTATAGAATAATTAGAGAATTACTGTCCTCTGCCAACATGCTTCACTATTGTAACACAATGCATTAGCATTTTACTGAAGCGTATTATGCAGCGTTTATAAAACACAGATCTGGAAAGCACTTTAACTTGGGAAAGCATTATTGCTTATCTCTTTTTAGACAGACAATAACCTGAAGCACAGTTTGTGGCAATCCAAGGTAGGCAATCATAAACATATTTGCGCTCAGTAACATAGAGAGGCAGTAATACAGTGAAAAATATAATTTAAATCTATTATAAAAAAGCAATTATGACTAAGCAGCAGTACACAAGTTTATCTATCATGAACAGTTTGCAACAAGGTAGTGGTACAAAGCTATATACATTAAAAAAATCTTGACTGGAAAACATAAAAAAAACCAACAAGAACAGAAGAGTCTGTCCATAAAATCATACAATAACCTACTTATTTGCAATCTGGATAAAGGTATTGCTTATTTCCAATAGGAACTAACGTGTCACATATCCTTATACCTCTGTAAGCAGTAACTTAGGTCACGCACAGCAACATAATCAATTTTACATATATGCAACAAGGAAAAACTAAAAACACTCAGAACAATGTTGAAAACACAAATAACATGCAGTATATCTTGAAATACTTAAACGTAAGAAACATACTGCTGGAAAATAGAAGCATGGTACATATGCTGTGTGTGACAGTCACTTTTACAACACATGAGGACAATTCATGAGCCTGAGTTAGTGAAAAAAAAAAAGCAACTGATAGGAGAAAGCACAAGCTTTCTCCTATCCTTTACTCCCATATAGCAGGATTTCTTCAGTCACACTGTTTCCAGTTACATCTGTATCACGACCTGGTTATCTCACGAACAGCCTTTCTTAAGGGACAGTATGTATATTTCAACACGAAAAGGATCCCCAAATGTGAAGCATCAGAGAAGAGCAAGTGCTACATGTTGTACTAGTAGTGCCATGAATCCTAGGTGAGATTTTCCCACATGCTATGTTCAATTTCTAAAAAAATTCATGTAACACCCTCTCCTTCCCTCCAGAAGCAAGCAAGCCCTGGACCATGGGAAACAATAGCACAGATTTATCTTCCTGATCAGCTATAAATAACATCTGAAGACTACTTACATGGAAGGCAAACTGCCCTGAGAAGTCATACATGCCACAGGAATGCATTAAACTCAAGGTATTCCGGACTGCTTCAGGACTCAGTACTCTTTCACCAGTGATTGGGCAAAAGCCACCATTAGCCAGAGTTGCTGCCATCACACTTGCTGATTCACATGTTACTTCTATTGAGCAAAGCTTATGAAAAAGAAATAGAGATTATAAGAAGTGATACGTCTAGCACAGTAAGGCCAACTATAGCAGGATCAACAATATGTCTCTATAGAATTAACATCTCATAAAATAACCTGTAGCATAACATTTGTTACAGATGATGCTAGTAGCATCAATTAATATGGTCTGAATCCTCCTTCTATAAAGATCCCAGCAACAGTGTTTGTAAGCCCTCTTAACAGTTTGGGACAGTATTTTCCATGGATTAGTGTCTCTGCTTGATTCCCCCCCACCACCCCCTTATGTTCCTTTGAGAGGAAGAGGTCTGGAAAACAATCTCAGTATTTTGCATCTGCTAAAATGGCAAAGCCAGAGAATGACTGGTTTTTTGCAATTTGAGTTTGTTTTGTGTGGGCTTTTTTAACTCTTAGAAGACCCCACACATTATTAAAAGTACATTTTAAAGCTGCAAACTCTACCACATGCAAGTCTTAATGCCAGCACCTCCTGCTGATGCAGCCTTAATTTCACCTTTCTCTCATATATACTTTATGATATATTAATGATATGACCACACGATAGTTTCTCCCAGGATCCCTGCTTCAGTACAGACTATACATACTTTGGTGACACATCAGGAAATGTGATATGTTGCCATCACCTGATGCTGCCTCATTTCTGCAGAAACCAAAAGATAAGCTGGTTTCAACCTGAAGCTGAAATGCTACTCTGCAAAGTAAACAAACTAGTGCTTGTATTCTTGCTTTTGCCAAACAGTCATTACATGATACTTCAGGAAGTTACCTAAGCCAAGTTTGCATGAGTAGTTACTACCTGGAATTCTTATTTTCCGGGTGCCAAACTCAATACATCCTAGTCCAATCAACTGGAGTTGCAAATCAAGAGATTGTCAGAGACGCATCTAAAATGGCAACTGTGTTTTAAACATATGAAGTATTACACAATATCACCTACTTTGAAAAAAAGTGTTTGTAGGTTCTCAGTTTAAGCACCTGCATTTTGTACCTCAGTTCTCTAAAACGAGAATAATCCATCCTCACTTTACAGAGATAATAGGAAAATAAGGTTATTCCTTTTCAAAAAGTTCACAATTACACAAGGGAGGGAAGAGTATCACAGAAAACCCAAAGAAAAGAAATAACTAGCTCTTAAGTAGAATCTGAGTAGAGTGTTGGAAAGTAAGCATTGTACAGTGAGAAGAAAACAAAACAAAATTGTTGCTCATGTATGAGCTGCCCTTTTTCTGAGTATGGAGTGAAAAGAAAATTTTGCAGGAGAAAAAAAAATGACACAGTCATAAAATTAGAGATCATAATGCATGAAAATGCAGCCAAATTAAAATATATCAGAAAAGTTAGGTTTGGCATTTTTGATGTATAGCTTTACACTCAGAAGCGTTATCAGGACTTGAGGCAGTGGGATAGGAAGCATTTTAAAAGCATGTTTAAACAGTAAATTCAAATAAATTACCAGTTTTGTTCTGCAGTAACAGAAGTTCAGAGTATACTATTAGCTTGTACCTAGTTTCCAACTCAACAAAAGGTCAACTAAGGCTAATCACATACAGCTTACTTCATAAACAGTCATTCGATCTAAAGATTAGAGCAGGTGCACCCCAATACAAAAAGCTCAGGTAAAATTTGCATTTTAAAAAAATATTGTTTATAATGTGCATAAGTAAGAGCAAGTCTTATGAATCAAGAACAGATTCATTTTGAGAACTAAACTCCGGATTTATTTTTTTTTTTTAAACTATCCCAGACAGACTGAATCAGTAATGCAACTTGAGTTGCCTCTTGAGAACTATATGCAGCAGAGCTGAGTGAGTTGTAAATGTTTTAACATTAGGAAACCCTTACTGAGGAAATACCTCACACTTGCCAAGTTCTCATTTTCTGACAGTTGCAAATATCTTGCTGACAGTGAAAAAGAAAAAAAAATGGGGGAGGGGAGAACATATGTGACTCAATTCTTTGTTTTACTCATAAGCACCGAATTAAACAAAAAGGGGATACTCATATTTTTTCATTTACAACACTACCCTTGATCTTGCAATAAAGCATGCATATACTATTTTAGTTACACACAGAATTTAAAGTACTTCACAGCACAATAAAGAGCAGCAACCCAAAGAAACAGAAATATTTTGTTAAACTCACTGAGGTGATACAAGTCATTTTAAGCTTCTAACTACTAGTGTTTCAAAGACTATTGCTAGTTTGGATTAGCAATAAAGACACGTAAGTATGTCAACTAAACAAAAGCACATCTGGATGCATTAAATGTACATTATTTATTTCCAGAGTTTAACAGAAGCTGACAAATTTAACTATAAGCCATTAAAGCCTTCCTATCTACAAACAAATCAGCTTCTACTGCTTGTAATAGTAATTCTAAAGTCTATAACGATTCTCAGTTTCAGTCAGTTACCTGAAAATAGAAGTCTAGTATAGCAACCATATCCGTGCCTTCAGGAAAGCACTGAGGAAGAAAAAGAGAGAGAGTCTTTAGGTAAAATTATGATTAATTTTTTAAAATATTGCTTTTAGAGACACATAAATTAAACTATATTCTTGTCAGCATATTAAGCATTAGGCAGATTTTAAAGTAAATACAGCAAGTAGAAGTATTAAATCACACCAGATTTAAAAATAACACTGCAGTGAAGTCAATAAGCTAGGTACTAAAATATTTTTCAGTACAACTTTCAACATCTTTAAATCAGCAAACTGCAAAATGCATCTAGGAGTTTTATAAAGTCATCTGTACAGCACAGATTATGCATTTTATGACAAAACAAATTATCATGTCTATGATACAGAAAAAAGATTACAGGTGTTCTATTAGAGTGACATCAGTATCATACTTTCTAAGTGACAGCATTTTGAGTAACAATATGAGAACATATACAGTATTGTAATAATTTAAGGCATACTGTACATTAAATAAATTAAAGATCTTCACAGACTACGAAAAAACCCCACCACTCAGTCTTCAAAATACAATAAACAGAAGAGATCAACCTTTTTTTCTTTCAAGTAATAGCCAATTGCAAAGTTTCTATCTCCGCTCTCTCTTTCAGACTGGAACCTTAAAATAAAATAAAAAAAAAATTAAAAAAAGTCAAGACAACACATCAAGCTTTCAAAAAACCGCTGAACTTCAGTGATGCATAATGTAATTCAGTAAAACTGCATGTAAAGCATACATTGCTTCTGAATGCAACCATTCTACTAACAGGACAGAAGTTACCATAGAAGCTCATCCCAGTACACCCAGCTGCAGTGAATTAGCTTTGACATCCAAATACACACAGTACTGGTTACCTACACAGACTTGACTGGGAGGTAAGGCAAAGTAGTGTAAGATCCTACTCTTGGAAGCATTTTTAAGAAGGCCATGGTGGAATGAAACATCCCACAACAAGCTGCACTGAACGGCTCATTCACCAACAACCCTGGCCAAGCTAGAGAGGAATCTGAGGACCAAGCTCCAGGTCAGATAACGACCAGACTGATGGATGCACTGTTTATGATGATTAAGTTAAGGATGAAACCTAAGCGAGGAATCAGTATGATAAAAGGATAGGTAATCTTCTCCTGTCCAATTCCTTCCATGGTAAACACTTTTACATTAACACAGCTCAGGAAAAATACTATTTATCTCATTCTGCTTCTCTGCACATGCATGCCAACTAGCAATCTGAAAGCAACTCTGCTAGACGGAATCTGTACGATTTTCCCAGTGCTGCCTCAAAAAGCTCTCATGATTTTTGGAATGCTATACGTTGAGTTAGTGAGGGGAACTGTTTTAGAAAATAATTTAAATATGCAAAATAAAAAAGCATAGAGTCCCAATTGTATAAAGTATGCTTTCTAGACATTTAATATGCAGCCATTAACATGCAGAGTTTAATTTTTAAGATGAATGCCAGGAAGATAAGAGTTGCACTTACAGCTCTCACTGCCATAGCACCAACAGCACTAAGACAGAATAATGAAATTTCAAAGAGACAACCAACACTTATGTGAGATTTAGCCACACTGATGTCAGAGACATGCACAACTTTAGTTCTTGTAAATTTTAATCCAAAGACACCCTCCAATATTAGGGATTGAAATGATGGCTTCAATGTAAATAACTGAACTTTGCCGTAAGCTCAGTATGCCAACTATCAGTTGAGGCATTTTCCACCCAACTTCATTAAGTAAATAAAAAATACTTACGTAGCATTACTGAATCCAACATACTCATTACCAGCCATTTTATTCATGAATTGCATCACCTGTTAGAGACAGAGAGGAGGGGGGAAAAGCATGCTAACATTTTCAGACATTAAGAAGTTATAACTGATGAACTTTCAATCCAGCCTTACCTTAAATCATAAGACAATTTTACAAATACAGTCCAAATCACTAAATGTTTAAAAAACCAAGTATGGATTAAAAGACATTTGAAATTACTAAAATTTCATTTGCAATTCCCTTGCCATCTTGAGACTTTTACCACTGAACTTAGTTAAAAAAGAAATGTTGTAACATTAACTTACGTAGTCAAATTTTTCTGCATTATTTGCTCCTTGCTGCAAGAAAAGAAAAAATAATTTACAAAAATTGTTAACATAAGAAAGGAGTTAGTTCACTTAACAGTATTAGGATTTTTAATGGATATAACTAAGGTATGAGGCTAATTAAGAGTAAGGTACTACAATCATTTCATATATTAATAAAAAAATTTAAGTGTTAGATAAGTAAATATTTAATTATCATTTAAACTAAATAATCCTATATGACTCTTATCAAACACCTGTATGTTGGAAATGAATTTGAACTGAAAAAGGTATGCTTTATTTTAAGTGCTCTCTATTCAACTTTATGTATTTAGCATAAATAAGTATAGTAGTTAAAGCAACAAATACAAAAGTAACTACAATCAGGATAATTATATTGAAAACACTAACTTTTTATAGATTAGTAACTCAAAGGTATTCTTATATTACCAACAGAGCTGAGCATAGGAAAGTTCAGGCTACTGAAGTTAAAATATTTCCATGGCTAGCACCCATACTAAGAATTTAGATTGAAGACTTAAAATAAAGTGTTACCCCTTACTATGAAAATAATTGCATTTAATCAAAAATATCTGATTTGATTAATATCTGATTAATATCCTACCTATTAAAAATTAAACAGAAAAATGTAACTTCACATCAGAGTAAATCATTGTGCTAACAATGTAAGGAAAAATCTAAATCCAACTTAATAAGGATGCTACTGAAACTTAGTTCTTAGGATTGGTTGGTCTGTTTTCTCGGGGAGGATGAGGGGTTTTATTTTGGGGCTTCGCCCACCCCTTGTTTAAGAACATTCTCAAATTTAGTAGCTGCCAGTTAAAGATGTACTAATTTTTTACACGTCACTGACAGGCAACCTTTCACAAACTCCTATAGCAGGACGATGAAAGAGGGGTGGGAGGTAAAAAATAGCACATGGTCAACTGGGGGGAGTTTTTAATTTTTTGAGTAGCCAAGTAGAATTTTTTTGAGGAAGTTTAAAAAACAATGGCATCACATACACAAGTGGAAACAATGTATCTGGAGAAGATGTTTGTTTATAAATAATTTTAGTATTAAAGATACTCTGTTTAGATAACAAAACTCTGTTTAACATATCTCAAACAATTCAAGACACTACTTGCACTGTGTTTAGTATGGGAACAGTGAAGGAAGTGGAAAAAACTGAAGCTTTATATCAACCAGTATTTTACTTAATGAAGTGCGTAAAGCCAGTCTCATTTCCCACTCTGTATGTGGATTAGGGTGTTGCAGATAATCTTTGAAGCCCATGCATCAGCTCATCTACAAGAGGATGTGCAGTCATACACGTACGATCACTAGCTGAAAGGAACACCACACTGTTTTGTCAAAATTATGCGCCAGTGATTACCTTACGCTTAAAGGCTAATAACCTTACTCTTAAAGGCAATAATCTAGCTAATTTGCAGTAAGATAAAAAAAAATCATGATACATTTCATCAAAATGTTCCTGTATAATATACCAGAACACAAGTCTTAAAAATTTAACTCCAAATCTGTTCAATGAAAAATAATTAAAAGAAGAAATTACCAACTTCATTGAACTGTTGCAGTTGTCAAAATATTCCATAGATCCTAATGCTGTAAAATATGTAACAACATTTAAACCACAAAAACCTTTTCAACCTTTCAAATGCACAATGAACATCTTTTTCTGGGAAAGTGGGTCAGCATTAGTTATGGGATGCTGCATTGATAATTGTATGGTTAGACATGTATAATAAATTGAAACAAGTTCTTTTGTTAAAAAAAGAAAGAGGGAGAAAGGGATCATGCTTTCTGCAAAAATATAAATACATAATACTTCACTTTTTTTCCCAGTCAAAAAAAATTCCTAGCCCTTCAACAAAAACCTGGCTTTACTAGCAGCATATAGAATTGGTGGGCAAAAGACTCAATGCAAACTTTTTCCACATCACTTGTTATAAAAAAGGTTTCTCTTAAAAATTTACATCTAATCTTGTATTGTGGGAAGAAAATCTTCTGTATACTAACTCAGATGATGCAGTTTTAGTCCTTGATGTTCCACGCACTTGTACAGGTACTTTATATCAAACACAAAAGCATTGCTACTGAAATTAGACTGCTCATATACCTAAAATATTTGCCTAAATAATCATATGACCAAGACCTCAGCAGGGATTTAACATGATGCATGACTAAAACAGAAAACTTTGCTTCCATGCACATGATGACTAAAAAACCCAACATATTAGTTTCCCTCTTTCAGCAGCTGACAGAGGTATGCTGCTCCTCCTAAAAAGCTGAAGAGACAGAGGCAACACACATTCTATGATTAAAATTCAATTGCAAATATAAAATCCTAACATTCAGAATATTGAGCAGATTTTCCATAATAATTTAAACAAATATGAGAGACAAAAAAACTTCCGCTTTTGCACAAGTGCTGCTTATTTTTAGCTTGATTGTATAAGCCTATGAGGTTGGGGGCACTGTGACAATATTTTTTAAAAAACATTTTTATTTAAGTTCAGATGCAATTCATCTGTCCAGAACATCAAAGAAAATGTTCCATGCACTAACTCCACAAACACTTAGT
The DNA here is from genome assembly GCF_047716275.1 of Strix uralensis. NCBI lineage: Eukaryota > Metazoa > Chordata > Aves > Strigiformes > Strigidae > Strix > Strix uralensis. The sequence continues at coordinate 11,029,662 of NC_133977.1, read as the reverse complement.
ACATTTACTGGAACATATGTTCATATACACACTAACTGTATACATGCTTGTGTGTATATACATATGAAAAAACACTTCTAAATGATTACAAAATGAAATTGAAAATGTTAAGATTGAAGCAGTTTGATAGGCAGAAAATTCAAACTTGCAGAAGACAGCTCAATACAATTTTGTAAACACTTAAACCCCAATGGGCACTATGGCTGTCGCTCATAAATTTGAATTTTTTGACTGTGTCAGGTTTTAGTGATCTTCCCTTTTTATCATTTGTATTTCTACTAGAAAAATATCAAGCCTTTGCATAGGTTGCATGCCTACATGTACATAAGAACGAAGAGACCCATGGATACTTACCAGAGCTTGCAACAACAAAATTAGGCAATCCTTATTAGAAAAGTAGTTAGTATTAGCCACTTTTCATTGATCAACATTCAGTGTTTATATGATTAGACCACATAAGCTCTTACCATGTGTCTCTTGTTAAAATAATTTTTCAATTTTGAATGTAAGCCAAGCTAATGAAAACATCTGGATCATGAGAAGTTTATAATTTTCTAATAATAGAAGATTCTTTTTTAAATAATTTCTGGAATTTTTTTAATCCAGATTTATAACCTAACACTATACTGTGATGAAAACATCCAGGGAAAAAAAAATGATAACACTACGTCAGAGTGCAAGAAAACATTTTTTTACATTTGTGCATTTTACATTAACTATTAATGTCTTTATTTTAGTTTTCTGTACTTACACAAGTTTTTAATTTTATTTGTTAATCTGGGCCTGTTCTGTGAGAACTGGTGTCTTGACTGCTTAGCGTGCCATTTTCAGCTCTGAAATACTTGAGAGCACACTGTCACAGACAGTATTTGACCCACTAAGACCAATTACTATTTCAAATACATGTAAGAATTATTTTTGTGTCCTTCAGGTATTAAATATTTGCATGTGTGACCACTGAATACATGTCATTTCAAATATCACTACAACATATTCCATGTCAAATAGCACCCAATACATTTGAGTTATAATAAAAAGCAAGTGCAGAATAACATCAACGTACATTCCATCCAAAATTAGTTACTACAAGAAAATTACTACAAGAAACCCAGGAAGAGAGGAAATTTTACCAAAATAAAGACAAGTATCTTGCAGAGAAGATCACAACACCAACACATGTTTTAAAGTGGTATGTATGTACATTTACACATTAGTCTATCAGGAAGGATAACTGGAATGGGTAGCACAGAGCAATTAAGCTAAATTTATACTATTCATTGTTAACTATATTGTCGAATAAATCCAATAAACCATGCATTTTCCCACCCCTCAAGTATTAGATTGTAACCGTATAACTGCGTCTTTCCACCGCTCTTTGCCTCATTTATTTTATGACTTATCAGCATATTTAGAAAGCTTTTAAGTATATCAGATACACCTCTATGTTTTATACAAAAAACTTCCACTGAATTAAGTTTTTTCAGTGTCAGTAAAATCAGCGTTTTCATTTTCTTGTACACCAAATTTTTTGCAAGAACTATAAGCACTGCTATGCTCCCCCAACATGTCTAAACACTTCCCACGTTAATTTATGGCCATAGAATAGCTCCCTTCACTGAGCCTTCAGGTCTATTGTCACTGCCTGTGTAAGATGCTGCATGCGGCTGTCAGCACTTAAGAGGATATACATACACTCTATTTGCCCAAACCTTTGCTATTATACTAGGAAAGCTTTTATCTACAGATGGAATCTTGAAGCATACAATAAAAATTTCTTAAGATTAATCCCCTGTCTTCTGGTGATTCCTTCCACAGCCATCTGCCACCTTCTATACATTTCACTCTGAACCTTTCTTCATCTCATTTGCACCCCTAACACGCTACCCTCCCTAGTCAGTAAAGATACGTGGAAGTGGGCAATTGCTGATACAACCACTGATATTGCTGGAGTTGACACACTTTGAGAACTGAGTTTAAGGTTTAAGAAGAAACAACAGATGAAAGCATCAAAATCTATCCATGCTACCAGCAACGAAGACTTTTCCCAGTCAATCTAATGTACAGAAAGCTGTGCAGTTAGAGAGCACTGAACTGTACTAGATCTGTACAGGAGCTGAATCTTCTTTTAAGAACCTGTATTTCCTTGAAGACATGGAAGAATTTATCATTTTATCTGATATCGCTTTCCCACAAATTCCTGTAATTGCCACTACAATCTTTTGATAACAATTATTTGAAAATTGTTATAACTATGTAATTTATGTAACTAGTAATAAAGGCAAATGGCAGTACAATTACAAACAAGGGAAAAGGTCCTTAGGGTTTTTTGAAAATTTTAGTTCATTAAAACTGGCCCACAGGATGTCCTTTTGCTAAAGCATTTTTATTGTAGATACATGCTTTAAATGCTGGAACAGTCTGTGGAGTGTAATGCAAGTACAGTTAGAACAGAGCCGTGAGTTAAGGCACCAAAATGTAAACACATCGTAGTTCCAAACACATAACAGTAAAGAGAATCATTTAAGCAGGTAAAAGTATGATATAATCATGCCTAAGTAAGCCAAACATACTACTTAACATGCACATATGCTTTATTATTTATTAATATGAATAGCAAGGACTAAACATAACATTACAGTTTAGGTCTATGCTCTGTTCTGAGGTGCGTATACCAAATTCTTAAGGCAGTCAGAACCGGGTATGTGATCCTAAGAACCCTTTTTTCCCCTGAAATGTTAACATATTACATATTCTGACAAAAAGATTACTCCAAGCATCATCACTTATCCACAAGTAATCATAATTTGTGTCAGATTCTAAGGGCAGTAGTGTGCAAGATCATGCATACTAACAGATCCTAAATTCAGTACAATATATGCAAATTTTGAAAGATTATTTAACATCAATTTCTCAGAATGAGATAAAGTGAGTATCAAAGGAGGTAAAAGCATTCCTAACACTGAAATACAGCAACAATCTCTCCATAGCTATCAACATGCTATCATTAGATAAATGTCATACATGGTGAATTGGACCATGTTTAGTAATCCCTTAACTTTCTTGGACTCTAGGACCCATACACAGTCTTCAAGATACGAAAGTAGCACCTTAAATAAACAGTATGAATGCAGAGGAACTGAGGGCAAAACATGGGTTAATCAAGCCACCTTTTCCAGAAAAAAAGTCTTAGATTAGATCAAATATAAATGTAAATTACTTAAATCACTGAATAGTTAGTAGAAATATTGTTAAATTGCAGATTGTAAAGAAGTTATTTCACCAAAAATACAGCTATTAAGTAACTTTGTACCTGTGACCCTCTATGTAACTTTCTTCAGAATATGTTTAGTTTGGTTAGTTACTCAAATGATAAATGGTATCTTAGTGGAAGTAGTACATAAAATAAACTACATTTTAATCACACTGAAAACAAATAATGAAGTGTGATAAGCAAGATATGCGTCCATTAGACGTGCAGTTACCACATGCAAAAACATTAGTGCAATGCAATACTCTTCATAAGAACATTACAGAAAAAAACAAACCACCCAGCAAAAACAATCCCCCAACCTTCTAACAAATATCACAATGCATGCAGTAAACAAATCCATGTTATCTATTCAGATGTACACCATTTATCAAGAACTATGTGCCTTCTGCAAGAGGCACAGGCTTGTGTTTTGCCTTATGATCAGTAGGGCATGTTGTAGTAGGACTAACATTTTGACATTTCAGACAAATGTGTTAAGTCAGATTTTAAAATTCACTATTATCCAAGTGAATTTCAATGCTCAGTCAACCTTTAAAAAATATTAAATGTGAATAAATTTACCTGTCATACTTAAGGCCATTTTCTTTCACCTACAGCTATTAAAGATAAATGTCTTTAAGCAGGAGTTCTTACACCTTCTTTAAATATAAAATAACAGAAAATCATGATCTAAGTAATTTTAAAATCAACAATTTGGAAATAGGAGGTAGGAAACACACTGTAGCTAAGGGACTTTGAAACATAACCAAGAAAAAGGCTGTAAATAAGATTTTTAAACCTCTGAAGTAACAGTATTAAGTTTTCTACTTCAAAACTCCAGGGGACTGACATGTTCCCCACAGTTCTAAACAGGTACCCTTAGGAAAAAAAAAATAGTTTTTTGTACTAGTGGCTACCAAAAAAGGCAGAAAATACAAGTAAAGTATCTGGCAAACATTAGCATTACATGGAATTTATGTAATTTACAACTTCAAGAGATATATACAGCTATTCTAAGGAAAAATAAACTACAGCTTTCCAAAAGTCTCCAGACTACGGGCTAAAGATGTTATTATTCAGCTATGGTCTACTCAGGAAAATATGGGTAAATGTTTCCAAACACACTTATTTAAGAAAGCACATTTAACATCTCAACAGAAACTATGTAACATAGAAGTTAAACACAATTCACTTGTACAGAAGGTTAACAACGGAAAAATTCAGTATTAAGACTAACGTGCAAATATAGCTGCGTTGCTCCTGTACAAATTATAGGATCTTCCATTTCTTCTGCACAGCAAGAAATACTCTTCTAACTTTATGCTATATAAGAGCATTACACATTCAGGAACATATTTCTGAGTGCTATAAAGTATATTCCTGAGGACATACTCTTAGCATTAAAAAAGTATGAAGCAATTCTCTCAAGAGAATATCAAGTGTTGTGCAGTTAAAGGAGGAAACAAAACTAAAAATGCTAAGTAAAAAGAGTCTTTCATCTACACTGTTACTTTTTAAAAACTGCTAGTCTAATACTGCATTTGTTTGAAGCGTTACTATTTCCAAAACATCAGAGCTTCTCTACCTGCTAATGAGTAAACTGACGTAAGATATTGCACACGGAAAATGGAAACAGTTCATAATCTGTACAAGATACTTTTTCTACATTCTGTTAAAATACGCAGAGAGAAACTAAAAATTAATTTTTTACCTTGATTAAAGATGTGATCACAATTGCTCCAGCATTCACCATAGGGTTATGAGGCCTGTCTGTGAAATAAAGTTTTCAATTACAAGTATATCCCAAGACACATTTGTCAAACAAAACCAGTCAGGTGTTTAAGTGAAAAATGGTAGTATTAATGTATGACTTAAAGCTACAGTTATGGAATATAATTCTAAATTAAAAATAGTGTAATCCAACATTACACACAATGTTTTGTAATTCGGAACAAAGTATTTTACGTCTTACAACACACTCAGCCTAATGCTACTTAGCAGTCCAGTAAATTAACTGGTTTGGCATCATTTCTTTTCTTGAAAATTTTGAATCCTCTCCACTGTTCTGATTTGATCAATGCAACATTTGAAACAACCCCTAAAGGGCTTTCCAATTTCTCCTCCAAACTACCAAGTCTCAGTTATTTTAAAAGTCTTGAAACAGGTCCTTTTAAAAAAAAAAAGGAAAAAAAAGAAAAATAATTCCAGTTCTTGAATTTCCTTATTGCTGTACATTAATACAAAATCCTCATTCTTTTTAAGAGTCAGAGGTTTCTATTGGCAGCTTCTCAAATACAAATAACAATTTACTAGTCCTCACTAGAATTTAACTTACTTTAAAATTAACTTACATATACCTGCTACACTTAAGTTTTTCTTTTTATCACTAATCTTCCTATTAACAGTATTTTTGCATTCCCAGTCATTCTTAGCTGCTCATGTGAATGAATGACTTTTTTTACATCTTTTTCCAAAAAAGCTTTCCTCAACAAGTTTTCATTCATCAACATCCACCGCCTACAGTTATCTTCTTTTTCTTTTAACTAACATTTTTGCTGTACCTTTTAACTAGGATGTACACAAATATTGTGACAGGTTTTAATTCTTCTTTTTATTTGCTGTTACTTTATCGCCAAATTTGAAAAAATACTAAATTTAAAAAACAATGTTCACTATTTTTACATATAATACACACACATGCACACTAAAAGGAAATCGAGATGATTGCTTTTTGGAGAGTAGTTTGATATTCACAGTATACACACACACATTTTTTCCCATGAAAATTACACTGGTCATGGTCAATGGCACTTAGCCATCTATGACTATCAGATAATCTCCAAAAACTAATCATCTCAAATTCCTTTTAGTATTTTGCAGAAAGTCAATATTAAAAGGAATTCTTTTAAAAACCAAGTTATTCTATTGGTGAAAACGTAAGACCAATACCTTCTGTCCAAAACAGTGACGTTCCCCTAAAACACAAACTTAATGCTTATATACTATTTTTAAAGTTTTTGGCGCCATTCCTTATCTCTCTGAAACAGACTCACCAATTGTTCTGATTTCATCTGATTGTACTTAAGATCCACCTATACTGAACATCCGGTTCTACTCATGTGTCAACACAAGTAATTTGGGTCAGATATTTGACTTTTGATTAAAACCAGACTGAGTAGGAAAAATGTAGCATTTCCGTAGCTTCCTAACTCTGTCTCCCCTTAGGGACCATAACAGCATCACAGACTGCTGGTCAGAAGGGACAACTGTAGGTCATCTCCTCCACCCTCCCACTCAGGTCAGTCATGCTTTATCTAGCTGAGTTTTAAAAACCTCCAAACATGGCAAATCCTCTACCCCTCTAGCAATCCCGTTCCTCCTAGAGGACAAGTTTACCCTAACATCCAACCTGCACCTCCCAAGGCACAGTGTGGGGTCACTGGCCCTTGTTACATCATCTGCCACCACCAAGAAGAGTTACACAAATCTTCGTCTTTGCAATTGCTCTTCAAGGGTTCTACATGGCTCCTGGAAGAGCCCCTAACCTCCCCCTTTCAACAGCTCCTTGGGATTTATGTGTCCTGGACCCCACAGCACTTTGGCAGCCCTCCACTGGAGCCATCTCCAGTTTTTCAATCTTCTCCTTGAACTGAGGACCCCAAGTTCTGACACGTAGTCCAACGCAACATTGGCCTCATGCATGATCAGAACACACTGACACCCTCATTTCTTGCTCTAGCTACGCTTCTCTTTTTCACAGCTTTCTCTCATCAACATCAAGTATCATTCCAGTCAATAAACATGTTAACAACTTAATCACATACAGCCCATTCTAAACATATTTTTGTAAATGTTTTGCTCTTGATTCTTCTGCACATCTCTATGGTTTCCATCTGCCACACAGTATAAAGCAATAAAAATAATTCCCAAACCCCACATCACATGTGTATTTGAACGAAAAGGATGTGTAATATTTACTTCGCATTCAACTCAAGAGGTTATCAGTGTGGTAAGCTGACACACAGTATATACCCTCAGAAATTCTACTGCGCCTCATTTCCTTGAAGATGTCACCACTTACCTTCAATGTCACAACGCATTGTTGGTTACCTTTTCCTCTACTCTGAAGATTCCTGTCTCTCCCTGCTTAACACCTCTAACTACATGTACCACTTCTGGCCACTTTACAACCAGCACATCTCCATGTGCTGCCCTCACATGAAGAATGGCAAGAACCTTCTGGTGAAATGAAGCATGGACTTTCCTGAATGTGCTTCTGAAATTACGTTGTGTTTTGTTCGCCCCTTGAAGAATCAGCAATGAAGAATCATTGTGGGAGCCTTAAGGGGAGGTAATCCAGTCTGGCTTACCACACGCTAACAAAAGTTCTTCTCTGAAGGTCTCTCTGACTGCTGCCTAAAACCAGCACATCACAGAGTTGAGCAGGATGCCTTCCATTAATCCACTGCTGCTTCTTGTAAGCAGAATAAACCCTGTCAGGGTAGCCAGGTCCCAAGAAAGCAATTTTCACTATTATCTGCATAGCACTAGATAATACTATCCAAATACTTCTCATACATAGATATCAGTAATTACAGATAACCCTTCTATCCGGCCACAATAGCTACAGGCTTCCTGGAGAGGTGGTCGATGCCCCAAGCCTGTCAGTGTTTAAGAGGCATCTGGACAATGCCCATAATAACATGCTTTAACTTCTGCTCAGCCCTGAAGTGGTCAGACAGTTAAACCAGATGATTGTTACAGGTCCCTACAAACTGAAATATTCTATTGTATTCTACAGTGAAGCACCTCTTCACAGACTTAAGATATACTGGCCTTTTTTAAGGGCCAGGATGCCTAAATAAAATCTTACATTCTGAAAGATTCCTGCTAATTTTAAAGAAGAGACATCTTCCACTCTCGCCAATAATACTTTCATTCCCAGGTATTTTTCCACCTCTTAAGGACATACAGGATCTGATGCTACATTAATTTTTAAGGAAAGTCACACATAGGTCTCTTTCTGAAGTGCAGCAACTACTGATTTACCTCACAGTAGGTGCCATCAGCAAGGGGATTCCACATTGTACAACAACAAGGAATGAATATTGATACTATAATTACAACAGTTTGGCCAAAGAGGTGAACAAATCCATCTATTATTCTTTAGAAAGAAGTCTGCAAAGCTAAGTGACACACGTCACTAAAAACAAACACATACACATACACTCTATATAATCAAACAGCAAATGCAATGATCTGCTCAGACTGAAAACAGCTGCTTTTATGCAGCTTCTCTGCAAGTCTCTCATATTGCTGTATCATCTCAGTACACTTAAAGAGTAAATTCATGTTTTTATTCTTAATGAAAAGCACAAGTCATAATAACCCTTCGACTTTAACTGGGGTGCCCTGATTAAGTCTAGCTCCAATTCAACAATTTGTCTCTTGCATAAACAACCCACCTACAGCCTCTGAATAGTAAATATATTCCTCACTGATACAGTGCTCTTTTTTCCTATGGGAAGGAGATATTTGTCTAGAACAGCCTTTTACATAGAGAACTGCAATATATTAACAGGTATATCTAAATTCAGAAAAGAAGAAAATATAATTTATTTAGTTACCTAAAAATCTCTCCACCGGACATCACTATTGAATGGTAAAACCTATGTGTTTTTTTACTACCTCAAAACTGCTTGACAATTAGCATGATTGCTCTAGCAACCTGACATGCAATTATGCCATACGTGAACTGGACCTTTCCCCCAATATGCTCAAATTGCAGTGCTTTTTCTCTGCCAGTTCTTCTGACATTTTTCTGTCCATCATTGGCCTTAGGCCTCTGTTGTACAACTGGCTCACAGTCTTTGAGAACAGAAAGCAGAGGTTGCCACACATACACAATACAGATATTTTAATACACAGAACAGTTCATCATGGCAAGTCCTATCTGAAATGACATCAAAATGTGTTTGTCCAATACAAAAGCTTAAAGAAAGAATTCCATCTTTGCTTAACAAATCCCTTCAGCAGAATAAACAATTTTCTGGCAACCCTTCATTCAATTATAATGCAACATTTATTACTGGACTAAGTTCCACAAACAATGTCATTACTGGACTAATTCTACAAATAATTATCATCAAGAGAAGGTCGCATGTATGGATAACAGATACTAACTGTACATATATACAGGTATTGTCAGACATGTTGCATCATGAACTCAATAGGTATGAAAAAACCTGCAGACTGCTCGATGACCATAACCACGAAAATTATTCTTGATGATGCCTATTTCAGACACATTTTACTATGTAAAATACCTGATCTACTTCAATCAAGTAGAATAATCTGTTTTTAATTTACATGGGAATTGCTTTAATCCTCCAGAAATCTGAATTGTTTGATGGGCCGAATGTGCCCTTTGATAAAAAGTTTTTAAATTGAATATTCACAAGGCTGCAAGCTTCCAAATTTCCATTGCACAGCACAGAACTTACTCAAAACGTAAATGATTCTTTGTAACACCTTTTTACTTATAAATTAGCATTTTTAGTTATGATTTTAAATTGTCTTGTAATATTCTCCATTCTTTTCTGCTTGAATCTCAATGCTACTAAACAAAGAAATGGAAGAACATCCTGGTTTAGGAATCTTTCATGTAGTAAGCATAAAAAAAATGGCTTCAGATACATGTCTAACCAGTTTTCAAATACCTGCATATCACTTCATAAAATCCTTATTACAAAAATGAAATTCGATTATATCAGATTAGAAAGCAAGTAGATTAATATATATGTTTTTATTTTTTAATTCTGATCTTCAAAGTAGTTATGCATGTTCAAACTGCCAAATACTCTGCATAGCCAAACTTCATACATCAGTTTAAATCTACAAGTGTAATCCCTTCTTCCCTCCTGCTCCTTCACTCACAGAAACTCAGCTTCCTTTTCTCTCCCTGTAACTGAAATGTTCCTATTTATTAGACTCCCGCCTTCTGTTTCAGTCTTTCATTTAAGGACTGTATAGATAAGAGGATGTTCAGGTTAGTTCTAACACTTTTTTCTCAAGTCAGTTATATCAGCCACACAAGCACATTTAAGTATTAAGCATTAACTTCAATCATGTGAATCAGTCTTCTCTATTAATTTCATGCACACCGGGCAAACTTTCAATAATCCCAATTCTCTGATTGCGTTAACAGTCTTATAAACACTCCTAAAGTCTAACAGTATAAAGACCACCATCTAACAATTCATCTTCTCTCACAGGTCAATTTTAAAAGTATCCATAAAAGAAAGAAAATAATTACTACACTTTCTGTCATTTCATTAAAAAAAAAAACAGAACACCTATATTGATCCAAAGGAGAAAATGGGCAATTTTCAGCATCATCAGAACTTTGTTTATATGAAAGGTTAAGACATGAAAGGCAGTCTTCTTCACAATGTACGACATTGTATTTGGAAAGACAAGACAGCAAAGCTTGACAAAATGCTTAACTCCCTCTTGGCAATATATATGCATGTTTGTATTTCATTACCACTTACTAACAAACTAAAAAAGAAGAAATAAATTGTCAACAACTATTTTATTTGTAAGTTTGGAAAACTATTTTAAGGTATATACTAAATATAATTATGTATCATTAATATATTAATAATATATTTAAGTCAGAATTCAATACAGTCCTTGACAAAAATATCATCCAAGCCTTATGCTGTTAATTAAATATTAATTGCAATACCATGGCAACAGAAACATCGTCTGTTCTCTTACTGAGAAAGATCCGCTAAAAGAAACAGTTGTGTTTCAGAGATAACATCCAGTATTTCCTCTAAGGCTACATGAGTCATCCTTCTCAGATTTTTGCCATAATGTTTTTAAAAATAACATTTTCATGCTTGAGAATTAATATAACATGAAAAAGAAATAATCTACATAAGTACTGTATGATAAATTCTTGCTACAGCACCCCTGCCACAGGAAAAAAAAAAAAAAACAAAAAACTGGACAACACTGTTTTGAGTCAGTAGCCAAATTCAGTTTAGAATAATCTGTGGGAAGATGTGTTCAATTTCACCTCCTGGAAACTAGCCAGTGCTTCTCAGAGGGCTGAGAAAGGAAGTGATATACATCCTTCTTAAAATCAATTTAACTTCTTTGATTCCTTCACCATCATTTTACAGAAGGCATGATTAAGGAACACTTGCTACCAACTCAACTAAATAAATATACATTTCAAATACCTGCATTATCAAAATTCTTTGGTTTTTCCTAAAGCTGGATAACTAGCAAATAGAACCCAAGTAATAAAAAGCATCTTTTACTAGCATTCTAAATTAGGCAAAAAAGTGGGTGACAAAGGATAAGCCTACCTTGCTGACGGCAAAATATTTTGGGACACTGACTAATAATAAGACATAAGAGGATACAGTAAAATGAAAAGACTGAAAAAACTGTGTAGCTTGTTTTATAATTTTCTAAAATTCAGTACTGCATTATTAAGTATTATAGATCTCTTACCATCTTCATTCAGGAACAGTTTGTTGAATCTTAATCCACTAGGCTCTTTACCAACATATCTGTGCACATACTCTGTGCCAAGATCATTAACAGCAATAGCATATTTCAAAGGCTTTACACAGGACTGAAGACAAAATGGAACTTTGGTATCACCAACAGAATGCCTGGGAAAAACACAGATGAAGAGGTTTGAAATTTCCTGTTTGCCAGCTATGACAAGTAGCATGTTAAATGCTTCAACATACTAGGACTATTAACCCCAAACGCCCAAAAAAATGAAAGCATATTGTTACTAAGTCCCATTTTAAAGAACATAACAGAAAAATTTAAAGGTTTTAACAATCGCCTCCATAAGCTACGCATAACAAAGTCAGCTGCTGGTGATTACTGCAGATGTAACAAAACAAAAGCAAGTTCAGAAGTAGGTTTGCACCAGAGCAAAAAAATCACCTCAGACCTCTAGTGTCACACTTACCCTACTCAGGTACAGCTGACCTGAATATAGCCACTATACATATTTATGTCTATATAAACAAAGATGAGATCCAGTTCAGTTTTGGAACTCAAGGGCAATAATTAAATAGCTGTATTTACACCCCCTTAGGTAATGGCATAGGTGTTTTATTACAATTAAATGCTATTTTTTGGAAAGTTCAACATTTAAGTCTCACTGCATTGAAGAATGACTCATACAAGCAGCATATGCCCCATCTAGAGCAAAAGGCCCCAGGCAATCACTTGACTGATGGCAAAATCAGAAGTATATTTGTTTCTTCTCTTTGCAGAAAATGTGAGAAGGTTTCAGAGAAACTCATAAAACCATTTTGGCATTATAAAAAGTAACATTACATAACATTAAACATTACACAAATTAGGATTATAAAATTTTTCATTAGTACATGTTATAATATCCAAAACAAAGCAAAACGCCAATTAAAATATTCAAAAGGGAGAACATTTTTACTTTTAAAGCTGTTTTACTATGAATAGCTTATACTTCAGAATCTTAAGCAGGGAGCTGAAAAATACGTCAGCTCATTTGTACAGCTCTTCCCCTAGAGATTATAGGGCATATGGCTAATAAGAAACAAACATACGGATCATAACAGATCACATTAAAATGAACCCCAATCCACAGCCACCATAAGCAAGTCTGATACTCTCTCTCTCCCCATTCACCCACGACATACTCAACACCTAAAAATTATGGTACTCAGAATATGCAGGATGACCGTACCAAACTGCAGGCCAGCAGACATATGCAAGCTGATGAGTATCTCACATCGTCTAGTCAAAGGTAGACACAGAATAATTTACCTTCCTTCTCAGCTAGATGGTGTAAGATACTCCTTTACATTTACACTCATAACAGTCTCTGCCACATTGAGTTACTCATAAAGAAAAAAATAAGATCACTCTAGCTATATCTAAGACCTACATACACCTTTACAGGAGAAAATTTAATAAACCTGAAAAGCAAAATCATGCTAAATTCTGTCCAGTTTCCACATCTTCATTTTCTTTTTGAAGAATATGAATCTGAATTTTTTCAGCAACATACAGGGATCATATAATAATGCCACAATTAAGAATATTAAAATGCAGAAAAGGAACTAACTTTTAAAGTAAAAAAAAGTTAAGAAAGATGACCAAGCAGATTTTAATTCTTAAACAACTTCAATAAAGCTTTTTCTTTATTAAACCATGAGATGTCATGAAGTGCTGTATGTGATAGTTTAAGTAACTGAAATAGCAAAATCTAGGAGTTAGAATATACCTCTGTCCATCCACTGTGCAAAGTGACACACCCCACAAATCAGGGCTGAACTTGGCCAGTTGTGGAATATAGTCAGCAACCTATCACAATGTGAAATAAAAAAAGACATTACAACATCCAAAATATTTAACTATGTGCTAATATACATTAATTATAATAAATGTCAGTGGAAAGGATACATAAGGTACAACTGAATTATTCCACTAATAATCACCTAGTATATCTAAAACTTCATTACAAATTATTATATTTATTAGATCATTATCAAATAAAACATTTTTTCAAAGTACAAACTTCAGCACATTGTAAGAGGAATCTCTCTTCTGTGTTAGGGTATGTTCAGCATTTTCATATCATATAAAATTTTAGCTTGTAACAAAGTTCAGAGTTTTTCACTTAGTTTACTGAAAATAAGCACTTGAATAAACTTTAATTACTAATATTTGTCACACAACCCAGCCAGTTTTGTAGAGTAGCATAACTTTTATAGACTGTTTAATCTGACAAATTATGTAGCAGTTTTATAGTTTACATAAAAAAAAGAAAGAACAACAGTATTTTCTCATTCTAACCTCAAAACTGTAAAAGACTGTTAGAGGTAAGCTGTATTTCTAACACAGTTTACAAGTTGCAGACGTAACTGAACTTCCAAAGCTATTTTATCAAGTTATCGGTTTAACATTTCGCTAAAAATACCAAGAAAAAAAACTGTCTACTTAACAAAGAATATTATTTGGTTAGTATCAAGAAATCTACAGAAGTTTGAAGTTGAATTTACAAACAGATTACCTTTCCTCCAGATTGTTTTTTAGCACTTTCATATAACTCATCGATATGTGAAGTAAATGACATAAAATCTGGAATGACAAACTTCCTCCTGAAAGCTTGAGTAAGCAACACAATATTACTTTGTACACACCTGCAAAAAATTAAAAAGGTTATTAGTATTTTGACACAGTACTGTCAAAAAGCATACTTAAGTAGCAATTACATGCTATTTAAATAAGGACTGTCAGTCCCTTGAAGTTATATGCTTACGAGAACAGGTCTTTATTAGAAAGTCTTTTTAATTTTCTGCTTCGTAAGTTTTATTTTACTGTAAATAATTTTTTAAAAATTATTGTTTCATTGCATTAGTTTTTATGTCTTTTTACTTAAAGCTCTTCTTTAAAGTTTCAACTGTGAGGCTGTACTTCAGGGTACTACCAATTGCCTTCAAGTAGCATCTAAGTTTGCAAAAGGGACCTATGCCACGCATTTCTTAGGATCAAGACGTGTGAAGGTCATCTAACTCAGCCCTTGTCCAAAGTGATAATTTCAAAGTTAATTGGACTTCTGAGGTTCAGGATTGGTTTCTCTCACTTCCAACTGGTTTCACCATGAACTGAGCAAGAATGCTACCAACAGACCAAACTGGAATGAGTTTCCAGTCTAATAAGAACAAAACCCTGTGGAAGTACTTGATAACATCTTCTAAGCTAAGCAAAAATTAGCAGTGAGCAGTACTGCAAGCCTCTAGCTCCACTTAAGGAATGTTTGCTGCCTTAACCCAGAACACAGTTACATTATCATTCACACCTTCTGAACATCGGCCCATCTGGTACATTTAAAAAACTGATGAGGTTTAAAAAGGAAAGGACTTATCTGGGAGAAACAGAACAAGGGAAGCATCAAAACACAAGCTGAGACATGCTGCTGAGTGGTGTATCTGTGGGTGGGGGTGAGCAGGAGTAGGGGTGGGAATTGGGAGCCATTATCACTTCAGTTGAAATATGACTTTGCCCTATCCCAGTACAAGGAAGAAAAAGGGAGGTTTAACAAATAGTTTCTTTAACATGTTCATACCATGCTTTCTGGCAGTGTTGACAAAAGCAGAAACATACTGTTAATACAGACAAGTGGAAAGTTAAGAACATCTAGGCCCATACTACAAAGGGGAACATATCCTTCCAATGAAGGCTTACTCAAAAAAGTAAAAAATTAATTTTTAGGGAAATATTTTCACTTGGAATAGATACTTCCAATAATTCTATTATTAAAAGTCATTATCAATTCAAAATGAAAATGCATGAAGACCAGTGCACAGACAGAATTATCTTCCCTTTGAATCTCCCTTTTTTTAAACTTTCAGTTTGAACTCCTTTGTACTTAGGACACTATAACTGACAGCCATTTCAAATGCTGGTAGGCATTACTCTCCAAGAGTGAAAGAGAAACAGTAGAGAAAAGTTTCTGTTGTACACACTGGCATTTTAAGAATTGCTCTGTCTGTAATACTCTTCTTTGTTAGTCTATGTTAAAATTGCAGTTGAGTTGGTTTTGTTGCAATTTGTCATGCTTATCCACTCCTTTGTTACATATCTTGCAAAAAATCCTGTTTGCTTTTGTTCCCAGCAGCCTCCAATTACAGTTACCCACTCCAGGTGTATCAACCCCTTTTCAAAAGTAATTAATAACAGTTATGGTAGCTATGTGTGCAGGAGGAGTAACAACATAGCACTAGGTTTAACAGCATAACATAGCACTTCTACATTGTCTGTACCACCTGGAAAGCATTAAGCACTCTTCGCAAGAAAAAAAAATGTAAGTTATCTGAAGTTCACCTAAACCTATCAGAACAACTCAATACAAAGTGTGGAAAACAATAAGAAGGCAGTACGCACTGAAATACAGTCCTCTGACATCATGTTTCTGAAACAGTAGGGGCATTTAAAGACTTACCAATTTACACCAAGTGTAGGATGCTCACTTCAATAATTCGATCATTTTAAGATAGAGATTTAAACTCACTGCAGAAATATCTATGCTGGTTAAGGATATTACCTATTTCTGCAAGAAGTTTTTGTTCCCAAACTTCCACCAAGATCAGTGTCTGGGTTTTTATCCTGATACTCCTTAACCCAGGCAAATCCTATGAATTCACAGACTAAATTAAATACAGGGCTTCCATTTATCTAGATGGGTATTTGGAACATTTACTGCATGGACAAAATAACAGGGGTCTTTGTAAGTTCCAATTAGCAGGGCAGTAATATTTTCAGTCAACAAAGGACACTAGCCTTGACAGCCTCTAATATTCCGTAACTGACACCTCCTCCCCACGGGAGCTTCTAACTGGTTTATGTTTCCAGGTAACCCTTCAGAGATGAATGGTCTCAGGCTCAGGAGAAATGGAGTAGTAGGAAAAGATCACAGGGAGGAATTTAAGTAAATATATCGATAAATAAAAATCTTTCTACAGCCAAATTTTACAAACAACTTAGTCCCTATCTCCCACATACTTTAGTAGTGTTCAAGATAGGTACACTAAAAACTTCCCACCTCAAATTCTTTCGTTCTCCAAACTTTATAATCTCACCCTAAAAAATTCTGTCTCGCCAAATCCCAACTCAAGCATTTCTTTCCCCCTTTGAAAAACATGTATTTTCAAACTATAAACTTCCCTGATACATTTGGGTTGGCAAGATTAGGTTTTAATTCTTATGACCTATAATAACTTCCAGTGACTTGTATAACCTGAAAGTAACAGTTTGGGGGTTTTTTTGGAAAGTGAATCTTTGGTCCCTAGCATAAAGTTAGGATCACCTTGTTTCGTCATACAGCTTGTTACAGTAATCCATTATTCTTCAAGTTCTGGCTTGAATTGCCAATCATTGCTTCCCTACACAAAGTAGATACCTGCTGAAAACACAGTGTGAAGTCCCACCCATTCTGCAGAACTGTTCAGCTATCTATACAGCTGAATAGACACCCTTCTTCCTGTTTAAAAAGCTACAGTATAAGCATTACAGAAAGGAATGTGAAACTTCATTTCCAACTAGCATGACTCGGCCTGTAGAAGTGTTCACTATATTTAGACATTTTAGAAAAAAAAGGTTACATTATTTTGACAAATGAGGTATTAATATTATAACATATCCTCTACATCTTCTGTTAAAAGCTTTCTAATTGCTCAAATAGGATGAAAACATTAATACCTTGCTTACACATATCTAAAATTAGTTTTCCTCAGGATTTGCTACCTAGATTGAAAGCATGGCACAGCCACTCGGCAGCAAACAGATAACCCTGTTTGAGATCCAGCAACAGATTGTC
Organism: Strix uralensis; assembly: GCF_047716275.1. Lineage (NCBI taxonomy): Eukaryota > Metazoa > Chordata > Aves > Strigiformes > Strigidae > Strix > Strix uralensis. The sequence goes on along the minus strand of NC_133977.1, from coordinate 11,012,011 downwards.
AGGTTTATGCTTAGAACATAACATACCCAGATTGCTGCTTCCTCCCTGCAGATCAGAGATGTGGCTAGCAAAACCACAGTTCTAGGTCAATAAAGCAGGACAGACAGCACTTTGTGACAAAGGCTATGTCTACAGAGCCAGTTAAGTTATTATGAAAAAGAACTGGGTTTAAACATCAGAGTTGTAACTGTTAGTCAGTAGCTATCGTTTCATTCAAGTGCATACCATTTGCCAAATAACTCAGTTGTGATTGCCTCATGCCTTTCCTCCCTACTCCCTCCCACCCCTCCCTTGACCAAAATATTGTTAGTGAAGAAATAGGGCTTTTTGCAAGTCTTCTATTTTTCTGTTAGGAACAAGCTATGAGTTAAAGAAAAAGTTAAGAGGGGTAGGAGGATTTCTTACAAAGATTATTAGAAATTTTTCTACAAATTAACTACAATGTCATAGAAACAGATCTAAAAAACAGGGTATGTCAAAACATGGACACTTCATAAGGAAGATTAGCATGTACAATCTTCCATATTTGTTAAATTGTCTAAGTTACATCTAACAATAGTTAGACAGTACTACTACTACTACTTTATTAAGTAGCACCATAGCCAGGGTACCAAAAAAGGAAAAAAAATTCACATTGCAAGCTAACTAGCATGCTGCCCTGCCTTCAGTAAGCAGGCTGTTCTCAGCGAGGTAACATTCATGCCCCAAAGACCACCTTGTTATGTTATATAGATGCAACATGAACTGATAATTCAAGAAATTTGTCAAGCACTCTCTCTGAAATGTGCACCAGTGAAGCTTTCAATTCAAGAAGCTCTGGAGATGAAATGTTAAAGCCCCCAGTTGTTCTGCCTGTAACAAGCAGATTTTTTCCAAATTTTTATTTAAGTGGTGAGCACTGTAAAGCCAAAAATCATTAAAATAAAGCAATTTTAGTCAAATTGGAGCCTAATGTTTAGGACCACTAAAAAGCTGTTGAAAGTTCTGTTACGGAGACAGACAGTACAGACACATGAACTAACATATTTTACAGGTAATTTCTACAGGACTTGATTGATTTAGTTAAGAGAATGCTATCACTTAATTCCACATCACTTATCCTTGATGCTTTATTTGATCTAGCAACTTTGGATTCAAATTCAACAGGACAACTACACCACTGACTGTTACATTTAGGAAACTGAAGCTTCAAAGTCCTGAGGTAAGTACAGCTGAGGACATGTATTATTATATTTCACACCGTAAACACTTGGAGAAGAAAAAAAATACAGGATCCTTGTATGAGTCTCTAAACAGCAAATGCAGTATGCCTAGCAGGAACAGATAACTGAAGGCTGGGGATCTTTAATTTATAAAAAAGGTTAACACCTGCTGCTACAAATGACAATCTGCCATGTGAAAAGAGATTCACCTCTTTACCCTCTGTATAGTCTTTATGTTCAAGACTTCCTACACAAGAAGCAACCACATAAGTTTTCTACAAATTATGATAGTAAGAACCACTCCCTTAACACAGAGAATCAAAATCCTAGAGATGTGACACAGAATATAGGCTAATCTTGCTAATTATCAATCACTTGCCCTTTCTTTAATATAGGGCCCTTGCCTTAAACATGATTCATAGTTTACTATTACAAATAAACATTCTAGTATAAGTGTAATGCATAACAGCAAAAGCATTTCCTTTCCAATCCAACCATACACCCAGGAAGGTTTCTGACACTGTAATAATTTATAGAGTTTTTACTGTGCTGACAAATAACCAGAACCAGTGAAGACCTGATCTTAAATACAGGAATGAAGTTAGACCATGTTGTACCTTTAAGAAGTATCCCACATTCAATTAAGGAGTTGACTGGTTTGTTATTTTGTCACACGCACAGATACTCATTTTTCACTCAATGTACTTCCAAAAATGTATTAAAAAATATGTAACATATGTTTTATATTTACATAAACTACTGTAAATATATAAGCATATAGTGTTTACAACATATTTTATACACTTATATGTATATAATATATGCAATTTATATGTAAACACATCTTTTTTATACACATATATATTTTAAATTGTAACTGAGAGGAGATAGTACTACACAGCATTAGTTCATAAAATGCTACAGACCAACAAAAATGTACCAATTTTGACAAAAGTATACTCTTCATGAAAGAAGCAAATTTTAGATATTATGTCATTTATCATGTAAATGGAATAAAAATATAGGCTCAAGAATAGTCTACAAATTTAATTTCAAGATTTAAGAGCCTCTAAACTTCCAATCTCTTGGCACACAAAAACTGTAAGTAGGGGAGCAAAGGAGCGTGCTTGGAATGAACTGAGGACAACCTGAACAGTGCTTATATTGTTCAGCTAAGTGACCACAGACTTTTCTCAAAAAAAAGCATGACTCAAATATGGCACATAAATCTTTTCCAAAACAGACTGAAGCAGTGTCTACAGTCCTAACTGCTCTCATCTCTATATATCTTGAAATTTAACTTCACCCTATTTTTCATATACTCACTTTCAGAATCAACTACATACATACTCTGAACATCTCACTACACAGAAGCAGCATCCTGAACTTCGAATTAAAAACTGATGACGCAGTGAGAGAGGTTTTATGTACTCATACCAAACACTCCATGCTGCATCAATTAATTTATTTGGCATCTGACCAAGAGTTGCAGTATGGGGTCAGATACACATGCAAACAACACTGATACATTAAACTCTTGTGGAGATCACACAATTTGCCTTCTGCATGAAACTAGAGAACAAACACATATGAAAACAGCATCAGTAGGAGTGTGTGTCTGACTCCCTTTCTAATTACATGTTGATTTATATACCTTAAGTCTCTCTAAGACAGCAGTCAGTAACACACAGACAACATTCATTCAGAATTATACAGTTACATTATTGACAGAAAGTTTACTTTTTAAAAAGATCTTTGTCCAGCATAACACCATCTGAAGTTGTTTGAAGGGTCAGTCTTAACATATCCATGCACTCTTTCAATCGGGGATCAGATGTACGTAATCCTGTAGATTTGAGTGCCTATTACAATAAAACAATAATTACTAAAATGAAAACATATGCTATTACAATCAAGTTCTCTACTGCTCAGTCTCATTTATCAAGGTAAGACAGATCCACCACTGTGTTGTCAACACAGAGACATTTTGACACCTTACTGATCCTTTCACCATTTCCTTTTGCATCTTATGTCAAAGGATTAATGTCATATGAAATCCACGCTGGTCCAATTACATTTTACGCAAGTGCAGATATTACCCAGCCCTGCCACAGACACAGATGCTTTCAAGCATACTCTTTTGCACAGCAAAGAAGTGAATAAAAATACTAGTACACTCATTCTCTTACTTAATTACAGACATGGGGGGGGGGGGGGGTGAAGTTACATTCCTTGCTGCAGCTAACCATGTATAACAGAAATTCTTTGCTTTGTACTCTTGCATTTAGAATGTTAAAAAAACCTTGTAGTAGTTAGCTTTCATACAGCACTCTAGAAAGGTAAACTTACAGTTATGAATTTATGAACTGGTATTTTTTCTTGTCCTTCTGCAATAGTATAGAAAAGTAGATCTTCTAAGCTAGGAAGGAGACCTTGCTTCACTTTACTGGAAAAAAAGAACAAAACACACATGCATAATTAGTGCATATTTGTATTTATACACATTTTTGCATTATTCATAAGAAAACACACTCTTGTGAGACCCCACTTGGAGTACTGTGTCCAGCTCTGGGGGTTCCAACACAAGAAAGACATGGACCTGCTCGAGCGGGTCCAGAGGAGGCCACGAAGATGATCAGGGGGCTGGAGCACCTCCCCTGTGAGGACAGGCTGAGAGAGTTGGGGTTGTTCAGCCTGGAGAAGAGAAGGCTCCAGGGAGACCTTATAGCGGCCTTCCAGTGCTGAAAGGGGCTACAGGAAAGATGGGGAGGGACTCTGCATCAGGGAGGGTAGGGATAGGATGAGGGGTAATGGCTTTAAAGTGGCAGAGGCTAGATTTACATTAGATCTAAGGAAGAAGTTCTTCCCTGTGAGGTTGGTGAGACACTGGCACAGGTTGCCCAGAGAAGCTGTGGCTGCCCCCTCCCTGGCAGTGTTCAAGGCCAGGTTGGACGGGGCTTTGAGCAACCTGGTCTAGTGGAAGGTGTCTCTGCCCATGGCAGGGGGGTGGGAACTAGATGATCTTTAAGGTCGCTTCCGACCCTAACCAGTCTATGATTCTATCATTTTCACTGCCAATATAACTGCTGCTACTAACTTCAAAGAACACTTATATCAGTGAACAGAGCTTAATTCAGCTTTAAATAGGAAAAAATTCATGAAAGTAGCATATATATACTTTACAATAGCAAACATTCTTAACTGCAACACAGTCATGTTTTTGCTGCAATTGCTAAGATTACATTTAGAATTTGGAGCAGATTCATCACGTTTCCCTCTTCTTGATGTTACAGAGGACAGACATGTTACTTGCACAGAGGATAAAGTATTTATAAGACTCAAAGACCCACATGCCTCATAATAAAGCTGTAAGAGCAGATTGACCCAATGGTTCCACAGGCAAGAAAAAGATATGATGAATGTGTATTATTTTCTTCAAAACAGTCCTGTTTTTAGGAACTCCTAGGAGTCCTAAAGCCCTTGGTCTTCTAGAAGCTTATGTAAGTCACATCAGTTACAGTGAAAGCAAGCAAAGCCATCTGCAGCGTAACACAGTAACCAGAACCAGCCCGGGCTCCAGAAGCAGTAACTCTCATTGTGGGTACTTAGCCAAGTTAATGTGCAGCACAGATACATCTTTAATGGTCACTATGTTTATAATGTAACTACACTGGCTCTCCAAGTGTTCCATGTGTTAACTATTTTGCTCTGAGATACGCTTCCTGTATGCCTGCATTTTTTTTGTAACTTACATCTCCATTTTAAGTGAAATGTGAAGGAAACCTACCAGATTAAGCATCAACTCCTTCCAAGGGAGAAAGCTGCACTACTGGCAGCTTTCCCTCAAGGCCTTTGAAAGTTCTCTATAGGTTTAACCTCAGAGTTTCACCTTTCCTTGATATTCCAAAGCACCCTGCAGCAGGCAGGAGCACAAGTCTGTACTCGGTTCCTTACGCTTCCCCTGCAGGTACGGCAGCGTTGCATCCAGTCGGAATGTACAAACTCCTAGGGGCAGCGATAGCAAAGGGCTTCCCATCAACTCTTTTAGCCCCCTCCAGTGCTTAGGTCTGTTTCTAGACAAAGTCAGTTTAGAAAAAGCCAGATGTTTGACAAGCAAGAACAAACAACCAAAACAAACCAGTTCTCTAGTAAATGTAAATGTAAACTAACTAAAACGCAGAGTATGCAGTCTTACATTATTTTAGCCATCAATTTTAAAGCTCAATCTTATAATCTAATAATATCACCGATACTGTTACTGCACTGTAATATAGAAAAGTTATTGCCTGAAACTAGAATGCTCAGTGACAATTTATCTATTTTTACACATGTATGCATGTGTGTAAAAAAAGCAGGTCTAAATTCTAGTCATGAAACTTTTCACAAGATTAGTAACTCTTTGAATATCAGTACTCAGGGGTATAACTACAAAAATAACACACTACAACTAAGCACAGACCCTAGGTAGGCCAATGCAATTTTACAAACTGACGTTTAATCCTCCTTCCTCTCCCAATACTAGCTTATTCTAGCTCAACAACAGGTTTGATTTATGATTATTTTTAATAAAAATCTGATTATACCCAAATACCCTTTTAAATTTAAGACGACCTCTAGATTGGACTTGCCTCCCTCCTGTCCTCATAACTTGCAGTGAAAACCAGTAGTAAAAATCTCACTTCTCATTTTCCAATTTATTTAAAACACTGTACTTACATACTAAGAACAGAAGACAGCTTTGTAAGCCAACAGAACTTTCCTTGTCTTCCAGTCTGGATTTTTTTTTTTTTTTAAACGATGCTGGCTGACTAATGCACAGACAGGCTGGCAATTCAACAGAAAAACGCTTGCAACTACCTCAAGCAAATTACTGAACACCCTTTTTCTTAAAGAAAATTCAAATCTTCCACACAGCACATTGCACTTTCGATCTTTTGAGAACAGTATGTCCAGTCAAGCCAACAGAACCAAAACTACTAACATATCAATTAAAGCTTCATCCTGTATCGCATCCTAACTCTGCAGCTACGTAGTTTTTTAAAGCTAAGTTACACAGTGTATACCCCTACGTTTTGCCCATTTACAGAGCATTTAACTAAGCTCCCCAAACCGTTGAGATTTCATGTTTTAAGGAATGTCCAGTACTGGACTGCTCAAGGTCTGACAGAGAAAACTCCTGTGTTCCACTTTGACAAAACAAACTGGCAAACACACTGAGAAATTTTAACTCACAACCTATTTAATTACAAGTTTCTGAGCTATTACTCAAAATTTTACAGCTGTTCCAAATGTGGAATTTCTATCTGGAAGCATGAAGAAAAAAATTTCAGACATTTGACCAAGATTTTTATCTGCCTAAGATTTTAATCTATCAAAGAGATGTGCACCTTTTGAAGCATAAATTCTCTCTTGACATAGTTTCCATATCTTTCACATCTGCTGCTGTTCAATATTGGGTCAGTCAGCTAATTTAACAATGGATCTGCACTGACTGCCAAAGCAAAGAGGATGGCATTCAATATATTTACAGAAAATTGCTCTTCGTAAAATAGTCCATCTTTTGATAAAGTTTATCTGCTAAATAGAGGTGGAAAGGCTTGCTCTGCAGTTTATCAGGTCAGCAATGTCAGTAACTAATGTTTGCTTAACCTAAAAGCTATGTTTTAGCACCACGAGCACACTTAGCAAGATAGTGTTGTTCAGCACATGTTGTAAAGAGCTGTTTTTCAAGTCAGGGAACTTGCAATTTCCACAGCTGAATTAAAGTGGAAATTCCAGTTTACTCCATTTCATGAACAATGACTTTTGATACTTATTTCCCTTCTTTAAAAAAAAAAATAAATTAAGCGCCAGACTATTAAACAACTAGACTTCTTCAGTGGTACTCTAACCTATGGACTAGAATACTGGTGGATGCTCCACACTGTGCTTTAATTACAAAGGAAAAAAGGCAAGAATTCCAAGTACAAGGATCTTGTGGTCCATATCGTTCCTTCCTTCAGCTCTTCCTCGTGCATCAGTACGATGCTTACACCAGATTCCACAGAGGATTTCATTTTAACAAAAGCTGAATTATAATTTCTACAATATAAAAGAGATTTTTCAAATACAGTGAAAGATTCCTACTTTGTACTTCAAGATGTAATTGCCAAAATGCAGGATTTATAGAACAACAAAAGATACAGAGATATGATACTGCTAATAACAGTTTCAGGCTCATTATTAGCCATAAGACACCAGTCAAAAATCTGAGGTCACAACTGTCACAAACAGCAGTCCCTCAGGGGTCCATGCTGGGACCAGTACTATTTAATGTCTTCATCAAAGACATAGTGAGATTCAGTGCACCCCCAGCAAGTTTGTCGATGACACCAAGCTGCACTGGTGTGGTTGACATGCTGGAGGGAAGGGATGTGCCATCCAGAGGGACCTGGACAGGCTGGAGAGGTGGGACCGGGAAAACCTCATGGAGTTCAACAAGGCCAAGTGCAAGGTCCTGCACATGGTCAGGGCAACCCCTGGTATCAGTACAGGCTGAGGGACGAAGGGACTGAGAGCAGCCCTGAGGAGACAGAAGGACTTGGGGGTACTGGTGGATGGAAAGCTGGACATGAGCCGGCAACACGCGCTTGCTTGCAGCCCAGAAAGCCAACCGTGTCCTGGGCTACACCAAGAGTGTGGCCAGCAGGTCGAGGGAGGGGATTCTCCCCCTCTACTCTGCTCTCATGAGACCCCACCTGCAGTGCTGTGTCCAGCTCTGAGGGCACTAACACAAGAAGGACCTGGACCTGCTCGAGCGGGTCCAGAGGAGGCCACGAAGATGATCAGGGGGCTGGAGCACCTCTCCTGTGAGGACAGGCTGAGAGAGCTGGGGGTGTTCAGCCTGGAGAAGGCTCCAGGGAGACCTTATAGCGGCCTTTTAGTACTTAAAGGAGGCTACAGGAAAGATGGGGAGAGACTCTATCAGGGAGTGTAGGGATAGGATGAGAGGTAACAGTTTTAAACTGACAGAGGGCAGATTTAGATTAACTATAAGGATGAGATTTTTTTTTACAATGAGGGTGGTAAAACACTAGAACAGGTTGCCCAGAGAGGTGGTAAATGCCCCATCCCTGGAAACATTCAAGGTCAGTTGGATGGGGCTTTGAGCAACCTGATCTAGTGGAAGGTGTCCCTGCCCATGGCAAGGAGGGCTGGACTAGATTACCTTTAAAGGTCCCTTCCAACCCAAACTACTCTATGATTCTATGAAAGCTGCAAGGGCTGCAACCCACAGCTGGTAGCAACTCTACCTAAAACAGGCATCTTGGAGATCAGTTATCTGTAATATGGTGACAACTTCAACTAAGAGCTATAAAGACCTGTCAAGTCACTAACTACTTTCTGTCCACTTGCAGTTAGACACTGATCCCATCAACAGTCGTGAGTAACCATTTACCTGAGAACTTACGAAGATTCAGACAAAACTATGTATTTATAAACTTAGACCAGACATGTTATAGTAGATGTCAAAGTGTTTATGGTGAAAACAAGAACTGTTGCTTCAAAACCTCAGCCTCTAGGGAAGTTATGAAAGGTCTAAGGAAAGCACACTTCTAACAGTTTCTTGCATCTGCAAGTATTATATGCACACTCCAACAGGAGTGACAGCGAGATGAACCGCTGACTGGTTACTATACAGTTATTTCTCTGGAAATCTGGCCTGGGTACAAAAGCAAAATTAATTTTAAAAGGTACCTCCAGAATTCATCCCTGTCCTTAAAAAAGAGTGCTACCACTCCCTTGTCATTAAGAAAAAAAAAAATTAATAAAACATTTCCATTAACCATTTTGTTATATTCCATACACTAGTACCCATCATTACTGCAATTTAGCCATACTGTAAAAATCAAGGTTGCTCAGGTTTTGCTCCTCCCTCTCACCATAATCAAGGCCCTTGTAATTTAGAAATAGCTTATACTAAGATAAACTATGTCTGATCCCGCTACTGTCCAGTGCAAGATGTAAGAATAATGCACACTTAAAGTGAACAATGCACAGTTACACTGGAAGTAGAACACTATTAAATATTATACAAGCTTATAGTTTTGGATTGTACTAGGTTATTGTGTTTTAATTATTTAGGCATGAACATAGATATGATTGCATTTCAATCCATAGCCTTCATTAATCAAAATTACCAGTCTATGACCACTTTCAGTTTAAGCTCAAATATTTTTCCTTTCCAAAATATATTAAGTTTCAGGTGGAGTGAAGGCTGGATAGCAGGGATAAGGGGGTGGTGGAAGATGTTTAGGAAAAAATGCACAAGGGGATCTGGTTATGCAATGGGATACTAGTTATTTCATCAGCCACAGACCTTGTAATTTATTCCCTCTATAAGGAATTAAACTGTTCTAAATTTCTGCAGTCTTTGCACAAAACATTTTAGGCTTTCACTTGCAACTCCTACTCTCTATACACAAGGACGGTCAGGCAAGCTAACAAGCAAGAAAACCTTAGTGCTGTCTTTTGACACCACAGGTTATTTCAGTATCCTAGAACCATGACCTTACAACCAAATAGAAAAACTAATCCCCCAAAACAAACCAAAAAAAAAAAAGCGTAAAAAGGACCATTGTCTTCCCAGTTGGGTCCACAAACCATCCGCCAAACACAACTCAAACGTTATACGCTGCTGGATGGCAAAGTGCTGGAATCAGCAGAACACACAGACAGCACTGGCTTAGCCCAGTTGTCAATTTAGTCCAGAAACCTGTCTTTTTAAGAATTTCACTTTTCTTCTGAACCATGCATTCTGGCTTCATATAGCAGCGACTTCCACATGCAATGTACCATTCACCAATGCTTAAGGAAGATTTTCATAATTCTGCATTAAGAAAAATAAGAATTAAAGTATCCAGCAGCCTTGCTAATGTGCCTCCAGGAATTCCTGCACAGCCTGAACTGAAAAGAAACTGTTTCCAGCTTTTTCCTTGTTCGTAACTATATGCTGTATGTTTTATGTAACTGTTCCTTGTTCATTTTGCAGTAAAGCTCAATGAACAAGCATCTGACTTTCAAACACATCCTTTTGTCAAAAGCCAAAAATGGTTAAAAGTGTATAATTGGTTTGTGACTACACAGGTTTACCAGACATACTAGAAATTATAGGATTTCCCTAACTGATGCTGGCTGTAGGAAGCTGTTATAAAAGCTCAGTTTAAGAAAATGTTACCTCTTTAATAAATCACCGTCTCGGCATCCTCAAATAACCCTCACATTTGGCATACTGGTTTTTCCTAAGTTTTTTATGGTACTGTCTGTATTTCTCATTGAAAAGGGAAGTACAACCTTTATAAACCTCACCTACTCGAGCCACAGCGGAATAATTTTTTTGTTCCAAAACATTATGTATAGAGCTAATTCAAACCAAAAGGCTTGAGCAAAGGTGAGCAGCTAACACGTTTGGTGGGAGAAAGGGGAGAAGAACAAGGAGTACAAGTTCATGCTAAAAAAAAAAACCCAAAACCACAACTCAAAAGCAGAACTATTAACAAGCTAAGGGCTGAAGCCTTCCTGACTGGCCTGGTGGAATCTTTTCCAGACTTCCTCTTAGCATTAGGCTAACAGAGACTTTGGTCAGTGTTAAAACAAGGTACTTCTTTCTTGGCCTTATTTCCTCTGTCTTTTGCTTTTTTGTAAGCACAGCAAAGCCTGGGAAAGCAGCTTGGGTTTAGATTTTAATTATGCCAACCCATAAGCGGTGCAAAGAAGACACACGGGCTGCCTACAGGAAAGCCAAGGGACGTGTTCCGAACACACACAAAAGAGATGGGTCTTCATGGGGCTTGCAGTTAAGCTGTCAAACTTCTTGTAGAAGCCTACCAGAGATACTAAGCGTACCTGGGTTCAAACAAGCAGTGGGCAGTCAGATGGGGGGGTGGGAAATGAACAAGACTTTTTCAAGACCTGCATAATGCTGAGGACAAACAGAGCAGAGTGAGATGGTTCAAGGAGAACCATCAATCCATTCACCTCAGTGTTCTACTCTGTCCCTGGTATCCGCTAACAGTCATTACCAGGGACACAAACTGGGGCTGATACACCTGTCCCTGACCAATTTTTTTAAGAATATTTCAGGTTCTAAGTGAAGGAATATTAACTTAATATTTTAACTTCACAAGCATATGCAGTCTTACCATTCTATTACCTGCATGCACTTTTGTCACGTAGGGACAAACCAGGACCCCTTGGCCCAGGGACATGTTCTGCAGCACTTACGGATGTTTGTACACACCACTACCGGACTGTAATGTCTATCCTTAACTGCACTAGGTGTGGACCTGGAGAAGATAGCGATGCAAAACTTCCAAGGCAGAACTACACACCACGTAGATTGCCTTTAATAATTAATGTAAGATGACACAGCTTGCACTTCTCTTGGAAAATATTTTATGCAAGTAGTGGCGCTAGAAAAAACACGCTAATGCACGCTGTCTCCCGTGAGCCAAAACACAGTCCCCCCTACACGCGGCCACCCCCAAGGCCGGTGGAAGCTCAAGGCGTGGGCAGGACCCCACGCAGCGGGAAGGGCGGCCCCGCGAGGCACACGCGCTCCCCACGCCACGCGTCTGCGCTCCCTCCACCACCCCCCGCGCCGAGCCCGCCCTTCACGGCCCGGGGGACCCGACCGGCCCCACTGGGCAGCCCCACGGCACGGGGCGGGGGTCCCCGGCACCCACCCGGAGGAAGGCGGCAGCCGGGCCCACACCGCCCCGCCCCGCCCGCGGCGCACAGGCGCGGCGCGGCCGGCCCCGCCGCCGCCGCAGACCCCAGCCCGCCGCGGTGGGGCCCCGGGAGCCCCCGGGGGAGGCGATGCCTGCGCCGAGCACCGGCCCGGCCCTCGCACCTGCCGGGGAAGCGGCCCGGCGGCCCCCGCGCCGCGCCCGGCCCGGCCCCCTTCCGCGGGCACCACGCGTGCGAGGGGGAAGGCGGCGCTCACATGGCGCCTCCGCATCCCCCGCCGCCCGGCCCGGCCCGGCCCCGCCACCCACCCCCCGCACTCACTTCTCCCCCCCGCCGCCGCCTCCGGCCAGCTCCTTGCCGCCGCCGTGGTTATTGTTGTGGCCGCTGTCGGCGGGGGGCTCGCCGGGGGGCGGCGGCGCCGGCGCCCCCTTCCCCGGCTCCTCCAAGGCTCCCTCCGAGCGAGTGCACAAACCCCGCGCCGAAGGCGGCGGCGGCCCCGGGCCGCGGCGGGAGGCGGGCGGGCTCACGCCGAAGGCGGCCAGCGGTGGCGGGAGGCGCCTGGGACCGGCACCGGGGCCCGGGCCGCCGCCCCCAGCCGCCCCCGGCGGGCCGAGCAGCAGCAGCTCCCGCAGCAGCGCAGAGCGCCACAGCCGCATCATGCTGCGCCACTTCCCTCCGCCGAGTGCCCCAGCGCGGCGGCCTGCGGCGCCGCTCGCGCCCCGCCGCGCCCGCCCCCCCGCTCTCCCGATTGGCAGCGGCCGCGTAACTGTCAGGCATGCGGCGTGCTCACTGGCCGGCAGGGACGCCACTCCGGCCCGGGACACGCCCCCCGGCGCGGGACGAGCCGCCCGCGGGCCGCTGGGCTCTGGGCGCGCGAGCCTGGCGGCGCGGCGGGGGGAGCCGGCGGGGCCCGCAAGGCCGGGGGGGGGGCCGGTACCGCCAGCGGCGGCGGCGGGGCCGGGGCGGACCCGCCGCAGGGCCGGGCGGCGGCGCGCTGAGGGGAGCGGCGGGGCGGCGCCGCGTAGCGGGCCGGGGCCGCCGCCCGCACCGAGGTCACCCCGCCCTTCCCGCCGCCTCCATTTTCTGTCGGCCCCAACTCCCGAGGCGAGGGGGGGAAGTTTGAGGGGAGGGCCCGGGCCGTGCCCTCAGCGGCGGCGGTGAAGGGGCGCGGGGCGAGGCCGGTACCTGCGGGGCGGCAGGAGGCACCGGGCGCGCCCAGAGGTCCCCGCGGGCCCCGGGGCGGTGTTGAAGCGCTCCCGGTGGCGCTTCCCTCCCTCTGCGACGTATGAGGGGGTTAGAAACGGGTCGGGCTTCGGCGGTGTCAGGTTTAGGTTGCCATGGATACAAGCGATTTGTTAAAATTTTATGGCTTTAACTACCAAGTGCACTGCCTTTACCGGGCCAGGGGCTCGGGCGGTCAGGGATGCGGGCGGGATGCCCCCGCCTGGGAGCCGTCGGGGCGGCACGGCCCGCCAGGAGCAGGAGGAAAGGGCTCGGGAAACAGCAATGCCTTAGAAATGGCCTTGGTGAGAGAAGTAGTTCCCAAACTCTTTGGGCCAAATGCTTCGGATAACGCGCAGATCTACTAATGGGTTTCCACGCATTTGCAATAAAAATGTAATCATGTAGCTCGTTGCCAAACCTTCCAGTGGAGACCAAAGTGTACAGCTGAAAAAGAAAGTAGTAAGCCACCTGGACACCTAGATGAATTGGGCACAGCTGTTCATGTCATCAAAGGTTTAATCAAGAGTGTGAGTATTTTGCTACTGCTCATCTACAGGTCTCAGTTCAGGAACCACCGACCCACAGTAATGTAATGCCAAAGGCCAAAGTGGGAAGAGTAGCAGAAAATAACTGTAGGGCTTGAGCACAGGGTATAAATGTCACTCCTTACATATACTTAAGCTGCTGTCACAGCATCCCGACCTGCTGCTTGCCAGTAGACAGTATCTTGGAAGTCACAGATTTTGCAGTTACCTGGTAAAACTCTATGCTCACATAACCAGTTGCTAAATTTGTCCTAGTTGAGTAAAAATCTATATTAGTAAATTGTACCCATTATGGGTAACAGTAGAAGGGGAGATCTGTTGTCATCCTATTTCATCAGTAATGCCAACATGGGAACCAGTATTTAAATTGCCACTAGATTTCTCACTTCAGGAATCATAATTTTCTTAGCAAAAATGTAAATACTTCTGGAGTTCTGAGTCTGTTAGCGCTAAATTTCATTGTGAACAATTTCTCTATGCATTAAAGTTTATTTCTTTTGATATTTTTATTATGTTTGGGGGAGGTGGGAGTAGAAGTTGTAGTTCTGAGTTAAAATGAGCTTGCCACACACTTTGTTGGAAATGTTTTACTCTGAAGGTACTGATATTTTATTTTCCACCACCCCCTAGATTGAAAATTTCAGCTGTCTAAGCATAGTAAATTGCTCTTAAAGAACAATGTAAAACAGAGGGGGTTTTGTTACCCTTTTTCCACGTGCTCTGAGTCTGAGATAATCACTACAAATAGATGTTCAGAATAGCCTTTGCTTATACTTACACTGCAGCACAAATGCCCACAGGAGTTCCCTATGCTAATAAATTGTCACAACAGCCATGAGAGTTTTTGGAAGCAGATTTAAAGATAGCTGATAATCTATGCCTATAAAATGAGCCTCAGCGCACCAATGGTTTTCCTTCCCACTGAACAAGGAAACTCGAAATATCAGTGTGGGATGTGTAATCCTGTGCTGCAGTTACTTCACATACAAAAATGCAAAGTACCTACAGTTCTCACATACTTATTACGTTACCTATTACATTTCCTGGAACTAATTCTGGATTTCCATTTGCTAAGTCCTTCTGGCAAGCCAATAACTGCCTCTTTTATCCTGCCACCCAATAATAATAATTCTTATTTTTAAGATTCCGTTATGTAAAATGCTGTAAAGATAGAAATCTCTCAAGCACCTTTTCCATTCTTTCTACAGGTGCTGCTGCTGTAAGACCAGAGACAGCAAGTGCTCTTCCAGTATGTGCATTTGGTCACTAATTGAACACACAGTTCTGCAGACACTTACAAGATTCCCCGCTGATTTTTCGTGCCAGGGTCATATTTTTGGTGTGACAGCTGTACTCTTTCACAAGCCAGCTGTTTAGCAATGACCTGGTTCAAAAACTTGTCTTAATTCATCTCTTATACTGTAGGGGGGGAAGAAGAGGAAGAATGCAAAATGTAGTGATCTGGTTCTTTCCTTTTAGTGCTCTGGTTTCTGTTCAGAACTTTGCAAATAAGTTGGGGGGGGGGGGAAGAGTCCTACGTTAACAAAAATACTTGCCTTTTAGAACAGTATGCCATGTTACACATTCTTGACCCTACATGAACTCTCATTTTACTCATTTCCTTTTTTTTTTTTTTTTTTTCACTTTGTATGCTATTACTTTCTTCCTTTAACCTGTCAGTATCCTTCACATCAGTAATCTCCCAAAGCGAGTATTCTTCAGTAAAGCTTTCCTTAAAACTCACTTCAAGAAATTATCCTCAACTTCTCTCCCTAGAATTTCCCAGTGTGTTTTAGCTCCTCAGGGCAGAAAAGGCAAGTTGCTCTGTGTGTGGAACTACAAATACACAGCTCAGGAACAATGCAAAATGATAAATATAGTTTCAGATTCACAAAGTTCAAGGGCAATAATGACTCATTCTCTATTCTGAGAACTTTTGCTGCATATTTCAGGCCATCACTCCTTGCTCCTACTATGACTAAGCCTAAGTTTCACCCACTGATTCTTTCCTCTCCCCAAGGCGCAGGTATACTAGAGAGTCTTAATTTAAAGATGGAATTTTTTTTTTTACTTTTAAATTAAGCCATAGAAATGTAGTAAAGATAATGTCAGAAATCCATCCATTTACTTGTGAAAACTGTTATACATTAAACCTCTTAAACTGACTCTGGTTTTTGTTTTGATCCAGATGTTTGCTGGGCTTTCCCATACCTTAGAGAAACCCCCTTTAGACTTCCCTCTTGAACACAGTGGTTTTACTCGTCTCTTTGGAAATAGAAGGCAGGCCATCTGCTCTGCCATTCTGTGTTTCACACAGTATCCCAAGAGAAACAGAAAATTACAAAAATGGTTTCCAACATAGCGCAAAGAAATTTGAAATTAAAATTCCCTTATAGCTTTTGAGTTGGTTACGCAACCGGCAGAAACCATAAGCCACTGATTCTCTTTTTAATTTCCACAACTACATGTACTTATGTGAGACAAAAATTAGAATAATTTAAGACAACATAGTTCTTCTGTAAAGAAAAAAAGTGAATCTTTTAAATAGGCATTATTTTTTGTTTCCCTCAAGCTGTATTGTACCAAAATATCCCTAGTATATGCCTCTAAAAATAATCCGTATTTCAGAGGTTTTTCTTTCTAAAAGGGGCACAGTAGCATTAATCTTCTAGGAGAAAGGGCTCTGAAAAAGGAGGTGGAAAGGGGTCTTCCCAGTTCAAACACATACACTGATAACAGCTTTCAGGAAGATTAAATCCTCCCATCAGATCGGCAGGGCAGATCTCAGATAAGCAGGAGAAATTAAGGATTATCTTGACTACGACATGAACTGTTTACTTTGCTATTTTAAATGGTTATGTTGGCTCCATTTCATTTGTTGCAAGGTAGTGCTTTCCAAAAGAGAACTGAGGACCAGACACTGCCATTTTGATTCAAATATTCCTACTGATTCTAGCAGCAGTTCTGAAAAATATTTTTTTTCTTTTGTGAGGCTAAATTGCACATTTGGGTAACATTTTGGTATCGATTCAAATGAAAGGTGCTTAGTCACAAGAAACATTCCCTGTTGGATTGTACAGAGGGTATGGAACAGCCTCCTCTGAGCATAGAAGCATAAGTAGTAAATAAAGTTACTGTTTAATCTTAAAAATCTGTTTAATCTTAAGTTTTAAATGTTTAGGTATAATAGCTATGAATTCCAATGAGGAGGAAAATATTCAAAGGAATAATTTACCTGGAAGGTAAATTGTCACGTGAGTGACCTCAAGTGACAAACAATAGCAAAAATTCAAGATCATCTTCCTCACATCAGTAAGACCATAGCTCATTTCTCATTGCTCTCATTCCAGGCAAATATGGGCAGGGAGGAATTAATTCAAAGGAAAGCAACAAAAATACTTGGAGGATTTCCTGAGACTGACATGAAGAGAGACTACAAGTGCCTGGGACATTCCTAGCATGATTAAGAGACAATATATGGTGTTTTCTAGTGTACATGACAGAGCAAGCAAATAATAGAAGTAGGTTTATTGAGATGACCTGCAAAGACTGGTGCATTTTTTCCCATTACTCTATTTGTTAACCCATTTCCTTTCACCTTATCCAGCGAGACAGAACCGTTGTTCCTCGTGAACGTTATCAGCTACAGCACTCTTCAGATGCAAAATTCTTTGCGCACCAGCACATTCACCTTCAGAAGCCAAGAGCTTACCTACCAGAGAAGTATCCTCTGCTGCATCCAGCACACTGCATGTTATTTGCACCGTAATAAACTTAAATCATAGAGTTACAAAAACCACACATTGCACCTGCAATCAGATTTAGTGCTTAATTCTGATGACACCTGCTGAATTGCAGTCCAGGTCTTGATACTACAGGCCAGGGAGTGGGAGCAAACTTGGGTCTTCTGTTTGTGTTCCTGATCCCCAAGTATGAGCCTTGGCAACCTTGTGCTCACAAATAGAAACCAGTGGCAACATCATATGGCTGCTCCATCGTATCCCAGGTGTCTGCACTGAGCGTGCATGGGAGACCCTGGGAGCAGAGGAACAGGCTGCTCAGGCGAGTCCATGCTCTCACATCTAGCTGCTTTTGAGAACGGACGTGCAAAATTTCTGCCTGCATTTAAGCAAAGGTCAGAGCGCTTGGGCTGACCACAAGCTGTCTGGGCACAAACAAAGCTATGCAGTGCTGGGTGATTCCTGGCTGACCGGTAACACCTGCATGTCCCACCCCCATCCCTGGAGCGATGGAGATGACAGTGTGCTGCAGCTACACCCTGTCCCAAGCTGGTCGCTTTCAGCTCAATCCCAGTGCCTTAGGAAAAGGCCCTTGAAGAGATACAATCTTTCAGGCAAAGACACAAGTGCATCTTGTTTTATGTTCCCGTATAGAAAAAAAACCTCTCACACACATCTGGTTTTGCCCTTTCACAAACAGAGGTTGAAATTACTTGTGGCTGTGTAGAAGCTTAAACCTACAAGGACACCTAGGCTTAGAGGCAGAGCTACCCATCCTGGAGGAAAACAAAACAAAACAAGGTAAAATCAATCAAGGAAAACAGTTTCCATTACAGTTTGATTGCCTGTCCCATCATAAGTGGCAATCCAAATAGTGAAAAAGTCTCCAACCTCCGGAAGGCTCCTCTGGAGTACACAGAAACCACTCTGGTGGAGTGCAGAGAATAACACTAGCACCAACAAAACCCCAGCACTTCTGGAATGTCAAAATGACCAGCAAAGCCACAAGTTTTTTCTGCCCTGATATTTTTGGCACCTTCTCATTTCCGTTACCACACTGAGGGAAGAGGAATGGACACTTCAGGTGATTTAGGGCTCAGCCTTCCTTTGCAACTGCCATGAGCTGCAAGTCTCCTTGCAAGTTGCAAGACTAAGTCTCCTGTTGACTTAAAAATAAACAGTCCCATAATCACTAATGCGAAAACATCCCAGGTTTTTTAATTCTTGAAGAATATAACCTTGAAGAAGATTTTTTTTTCCTATCTAATTCTCTCTTTATGAGCACTTTCTTAAGGAGGTGAGAGGAAGGAGGCAAGGAAGCATAGCAAAGCAGATACTCTTGGTACTAGTGGGCGAGCCAACATGTTGCTGGTGACGACGGACACGCTATCAGCAGCACTTCCAGTAGCACACAATGTACCATCACACTCCAAGGGTGTTTAATATTTAGACAAGGACTTTCGAACAGTTCCACAACAATAGGCCGGTGGGGACTGAAGACTTGCAAAACTGAATTCAAGGATTAAAAAAAAAGGAGCAAAAGTTGTAAATTAGACAGAATTAAGCATGTATTTTTCTAATAACTAGTGCTTAAATGTGTGTATGTTCATCCTAACTTCCAAGAAGACAAACATTAAAAATTCTTGTAAGGTATTTTTAGTGCATTTGAAACATTTGTGAAAGTGCAAGATTTGTGTTTCTTTAGAGTTAACTGCTGTTAGAGATCATCTTCACATTATCTTTAACTGCTCCATAATGCTCCATCTTTTCAGACAGGGCTTGAAACAACTCTCATTGAAGTGAAGAGTTGATGGAAAAACACACAAGAACAGAATCTCTACTTTTTAAATAGTATTTTTAGCCCTCAGCATAGTTTCCATAGCAGTATTAGACCCAATTATGTGGGCTTCTGCCTTGACTGACTAGGTTGTGCTGTTGAATTTCAGGGCGTTTCTAACATTACATGATGTCTGGTAGCAAAGTCACTCGTTCCCACGCACATGCCGTGGCTTGTCACCCCCTCAGTTGTTCCAAGACAACTATTGAATTGGGTCACGCTGTAAACTGCGTGAGTGAAACAGCCTGGGTTAAAAATTTCAGAAAGAGGAGTTTTACATAATAAATCTGTGAAACATGTCTTGAGGAGCTTTGAATTAGATGTGTCATAGGATGGCTCAAAGGAGAGCAGTAGCCAAGAAATTTTGATAATTTTGTTTCTCTCTGTATACTTGGCCTTGTATCACAGGAAAGGGATGTTGTCAGACAACAGACTTCACAGCCTTCCTGTCACAGGCAATTTTTAAACGATGACCGAGTGTTAGGGTATTTTGAATACTAAGATAAAGTTTCATCTGGTTGCTTGATCAACAAACAGACCTTCAGGCAATTAGATATCCTTATAATAAAGCATGAAGCCAAACCAGATGTCTGCCTGGATAATACAGTTATATTGATTTTAGGAGGAAGTATAAGCAGTTCTGGAATTACTAGAACATCCCTTATTCTGTCACATACTTGCACACAAGGTAACCTTGTAACACCCTACAGTAATCACCCAAGACATCATGGGCCTAATTTGAGAACAAATCTAATAGAGCCTACAAGTAGTCCATCTGATATGATTTTTTTTTGGCCTCCAGGCTCTTTGCTATACATACTGCATTAGACTAAACTCTCATTACACACTTGAGGATCGCCTCTGCTAAAACAGAGCCAGAACAACAGCGGCATAGCTGAGCAACAAAACCAGAACCAGGCTGTGTTGGGCTAAAAGGACTTTAAGAGAACAAATAAAAAATGAGCTCTGTCAAGTATTTTGGGCCAGAAGTCAGGCAGAACAGACACATGTAATTATTGATGTATCTATGGTTAGGAAAACATCACCCAGCCACCTTTCTATTTCCTCCCTAGCTTTGACTTACTGCATCTTGTCTGCAGCAGAATTACAAACTCTCAAGATAGGGCACGTGTCTTCCTATTAGTTGTGTTTAATCAAGAAGTTAATTTGGTTTATCTCTTGGATTTTCATTATGTGTATTCTGATGCAGTTCTTTTATTCAGTTCATCTCACCTTGTACATTTCTGCAAGTTTTTTCTCTGCATATCTAAGTTGTGTCTCTTTGTCTTTTGATTGATATACTTTAATAGAGAAAGCACGATCTAAAAAAGAGATAGTTTAACTAGTGACTCATTTTGTTCTGCTTTACCTATTAGTGACATTGATATGTCAACATATTTTATTAATATTAAAGGTGAAATTCAGAGTTGAAAAAGTATACTGCCTCTTTACAGCAGTATGATTGAAGAGAAAGGTAATAACTGCTCAGCGTGGCTTACTTAATCTGCCTTGGTGTAAAACCAAATAAATTCTACCCTTTGGAATAAAAAGTAATTCTTAAACTACCAGTAGTTGTTAATGATTACTAGAACTGGAAATAGTAAATCAAAATTTACATTCTAGTGAGTAATAATCTTCTACAAACATCCCGAATATAGAGATTATGCCCTTTATTTTAACAGCTAACAGGGAAAAGATTAATTTACATCTCAATACTAATTTGCATAACAAGAACCATTAACTTATGAAGTTAATGAATTGATACATCCACCAGCTCAGTCCAGTGACCCTGTACTTTGGGGAAAAGCAGAAGGATGTGTGTGCTGGGATGCTGCTGATAGTTTCCTGACAATTAGACCCAGTTCTGGGTGCCCAATGCACCCCAGCTGAATGGCGTTCAGCTCTACTCAGGATTACCATCGGCTTAGCGGTTGTTTGGAAAAAGAAAACCACAAGGAACGGTGCTCTTCCCACGTAGTAGTTCTGAAAAAAAGATTGCTAACATATTTTTTTCCATCCCCGAATAGATTGCACACAATTGGCTTCAATGACCATCCTTTAAACATTACAGGGAGGAGAAAAGGAACAAATGCCTTTAACAGCGTTACAGCTGTGTTTTCTCACCTGCTTATTTCTGTCCCCTGTACACTTCTAATGGTTAGGCAACATTTATTGGCATGTTGAGACTTACATCTTAAAAACTGGAAGAGCATCGCATGCATGAGATGAAGGGTAGTCACTGGATGTGTGCCCAGGGGTTTTTCTACCCTTGTGTAGTCACTGGATGGCTGTCACCCCGATGGACAGTTGTGAACCAAATTCTAAGTCAAGTACTGTTGAAACTCAGTGTAGGGAATTTTATGCTCCAAAAAGAGCAGCAACAGAGCAAACTGGCTTCAGGTCACCCGTAGCAAGACAAATCTAGTTTATCTGTTACCTACTGGTCTTCCAGGTTCAAGGGCATGGGTAATAGGCAGCTGTGCCACAAAAGTTACAGGTGTAACCTTTGAATGCATATTTCAGAGTTCACGTATAAAGTCAGCCTGCTTATTCCAGCTGGAACTCGAACTGCTTAACCTTCAACTCTCAAAGACCTTCAGATCAGAGCTGCAAAAGAATGGAGAAAATAATTATTTCCAAATGGTCTGACAGCCTGTTACACATTATCTTGAAGTGAGGTGGGCAGAGGGATGTCAGGGTGCTCTTCTCGAGCAGAAGGGGATGTCCTAGGAAACAGTCAGTCCACTGGGTCACAGCTTGCGTGTGTGCAAAGGTTTAGGCAACTTTGCTAAAAGACCGTGAGATGATGGCCAAAGAGAGAGGTCATTTGTATAAATGCCTTCGTCAAAGATGTCAAGAAGCTGTAGGAGATGCTAGGCTTCCACTGAAGACACTAAGAGAGCTAGGTACTTGAAATTCTTTAGAATTGAGCTGCATGAGAATTAAATTATTCTTAACCACTGCTCTCTTCCTCCCTAAAGAGATACATACTTTTTTATCATATAATAATAGAGTGATGAGAGGAGAAAAGCCATGAGGAATGATGTTACTGGTGATCAGAAGGTACATAGCATTTTTAACAAAGCTAATTAGTTTTGGTTTTATGAAAAAAACCCCTATGATCTATGTTCCATAAGTGATTCTGTAGAGATGAACTATGTCGTATTCTACTAAAAAAAAATCCAGAACTCTAAGTGCAAGTTTATACAGAAGAGCACCCCTTTAAAGAGGTATTTTTTTTACTAAGCAAATAATCAGTTTACTCTCATTGTTGTGCATCTTTTCAGTTTTTACTCATATTAGTGCAACAGATTGTATGCACCTTTGCATGGAAAAGGTTTATTTCCATAGAATTTTCTGCGTCCTCAGTAGAACTGACTACAACACAGGTAAGTTTTAGTGGCACTGCCAATCTGTTCAGCTTCTGCACAGCATGAGGCAGTGCATGGGAGCACCTCCTGGCACAGACGCAGCCATCGGTGCTCTGTGTACTGCCCTGAACACTGGGGAAGACGGGCTTTCGGTGCTGGGGCTGGTGTCGTGAGCAAGTAGGAGCTGAAATTGTTTAGCAAATAGCCAAACACAGAGGCAAGCTTATCACTTTTATAATTGTCTTTCAGAGCTAAACCTCACTTAAAGCAACTGTTCTGAGGGGAGGGAAAACAATAAAAAAGCCTTTAAAAGCTTTTTCTGCCATGAGGAAGTCCATCTTTCATGCAACCTGGTGGAACAGATGTTACTGCGTTCCCAGGCAAGTAAAATCTGGAAGGAAATGAACACCATTATCCAGGAAATGGAAATGATTAGAAGCAGCTGTAAGCTGGAACCTGCTGGCTCTCCCTGTCAAGTTCTGTGGCTGTTGCAAAGTGAGGCTTCAGTGACCCTTTAATTCATTTTACACTGTCAGGGACACCCCCATGAAGGCTGGCTGCCACTGCCCCCCTAGCATACTTGAAGATTAGTTTAGGGAAAGCACAGATGCTGTCCTAATCCCCTGTGGAAGCCATCAATAGAGTGCAAACCCTATTTTACACAACAGGGTCCCTTCTCTGACTCAGTGGAAAGGATTTCCTGGATGCCCCTCGGCGGTGTTCAGTTGGACACAGAGAGGATAAGCAAGAAGGCGAGAGCACGGTGCAGTCAGTTACACCACAGACATGACCTATCCAAGCACTTGAAATAAGAGTTACTGGCATGTTTTCACACTTCTGGGCAGCCTTCCTGTGTGCAGGACTGACACGCTCATTGCGAGCTCATGCAGCTATTTGGCTCTAAACCCTAAGGATTAAAACAGACCCATGCAAGGCTTCCCCTCAACGTTCTCAGGTGTGCATAACCATGGTCCCTGTACCTGTGCTGCCTGCCCACCTCCTCCTCACCAAAAAACATCCTTCCTAACTGCTGCCAGAAAATAGTGCTGCAGTCGCCCTCACCTCGCAGCCATCTTTTGCAGCCTGGCTGATGACTGTCAGCACTTCTAAGGAGCTGAAGATAAATGAAGCGAGGGCTTTCAGCAATGCAATAGTGCCACAACTGCCCAAAGCAAGCTTTCCTTGCCCCACTAAAGGTGTGTGATAAAAGAGGCCATAACGCTATAGCCGTAGCAACACAAATCCAATGTCTTGTGTCTGGAAAGCGTTTGCAATAATATGGATGGTGTCATTAACCGCTTGCATTTTTGGACATGCTAAATCATCCCAAGAGCTCTGAGACAGGGCAAGTAGAAGAGATCCTTTTTTTGTTCATCTGGAGGTGAACACACACACACACCCCCCCAACACATGTGTTTATTTCACTACTGGAGCCCTGCTGTGAGGATTATCTGTGGTCAATTGCTTCATCAGCTGCTTGGGGACATGCAGGCTACATCAGCCACAGCATTGAAGAGACTGCATGACAATAAGAAAGAAAGCACAAGTTATCTTGAGTGAGCTAGTCCGTGCTCTCCAGCTGGTTCCAAGCCCCAGCTCAGAAGGTCACATAGCTGACATATCAGCCTGTGAGTCATCCCCCGATACTGCGCGTGTCCAGCATAACTCATGTGCTTTGGCAGCATCGAGGAAGGTTCCTTCTCCTTTCTTGCTGCTCAGAGTCAGTGTTGCCCTATGGAGCATACAAGATGGTAAAGCCACCAAAAAACACATGCATGGCAACTTGACCATCTTTGTACTTGTCATCACCTCCTGGAGTGGCAGCACCAGACAACATTCATACGGCAAACATTACTTGCAAAGCCGTCTAGATGGAGACATATGTATCAACACAGCCAAAATACACCTACCTACACCAGAAATAAAAGGTTTACAGCCCAGGTCAACTAATTGACCTACACTTTCTGAATTCACTGCTTAAATACCAGAATGTGTACAGATCTTAGCCAGGCTTAAACAACAGACATATTCATGAAACACTTGGATCTCTGGTCTACACAGCACTGTGGAGTCAGGCCCATCAGGTAATACAGATTTCATTCACAGTCTGCACCATGACACCCTCTGAATCTACTCCCTAACCAGACAGTCAAAGGACTGGAGACATGACTGGCACCCTGACAGCACTAAGATATTGCCAAGTGTCACTCCATCAGATGGGTGCTCAGTCAAAGCCACCATTCTCCTTCAAAACAACCATTTCTGCTCAGGCTGGCAGGTACAAGAGCTAAAGCCACAGCCTGCAGCAGCTGGCTGGAGTCCGCTGGGAAAGCAGGCACTGAAGACGCACAGAAAAGTGACAGGGTACATTAATCACAGAGAAAGGCAGCCAGAAGGCTTGGATGCAGTAGATCTTCTGGCGGGAGATAGAGCAGAGGAGTTCATGAGCAGGGGAAGAAGAAAAGAACAAAAAAGAGACCATGCAAGTACATGTGAAAATTAGAGCCTTCAGACTAAAGTCAGGCCTGAGCCCCCTTAGTTTTGGCTAAACTTAAACATGAAAAAAATGCATACATCAGAAGGAAGACATGTTGTTTCAGGAACAAGGACGTGGAACCGATAGATGAGAGAAGCAGAAGCGAGGTGAGACAGGAGTGCTCCTAGCTTGCCAGGCATGACTCCATCCTTTCCAGACAGGCACTGCCTGTGGAGGAACCTGGAGGAACAAATGCCACATCTGGAAGGAAAGCTGCCTCGCTGGAGTGTGCAACAGCACCCGGCATGTAATTTGTCAATATAATGACGATGAAAGGATTATGTTAATAGGCAGGTAGCTATAGCGAGAACAGAGTGACACAGATCATGCACAATACATCTTTCCAGATGCAAGAAGGAATGGCCATGGTGGTTGAGCTGTTTGTTGACCATACAGACAGATGTTTAAGAAAAACATTTTTTTTTCCATGAAGAGCAGAGCAAGCAATACTCTTACATTTTTTCTGTCAGGGTAAGGTATTGGTTTTCCACAGCATTAGGTTCTGGTGACCACCAGCTCAAGCAGAGCTGGGATTTTTCTTCTGCAGTGAAAGAAAATATATCATACATTTCAACTTTTAGCTAAAAGCTGTCATCCTGTAACACTGGATAAAGTGCTGCAAAATGCCGAGGCTGTTTCGTACCATTGCAGAGGTGACTCATGCCTATGAAGGCTGTGCCAAGCCAAGAGAGATGCTAAGCCGTGAGGCTACTGGACATAGTGCTCAGTACGTGCCCCACCGACTTGGGTCGGTTTTGAGGCCTGTTGCAGGAGCAGTGCTACCAGCAGGACGTCAGCAGCTGCTTCTGGCCATCCTGGCTATCAGGTTAGCACTGTGGCCAGTGCAGCAGCTGCCCTGGGCCTGCTGCAAGCAGCAGCACTACCTGCTGAGCACTTTCCAAGTGTTTAGAGACCACCATGCCAAGGAGCTTGCAGCCCAAAGTGTTTAGCATCTCTGGTGGACACCAGAGGTGCATCAGCTGTTTCTTTTCACCAGCAACACAGGTAGCAGCTCCCAGCCTGCATAGCCACGATGGTCAAGAGGACAGCGCAAGTGGCCACCACCATCACCCCAACAGACACTGCTGTTTGAAAGAGCATGAGTTGAGTGGAAAAAATCAGCCCAGACGAGCCTGTGAGTCAAAGGCAAATCATACTGTATGCCTGAAACAACACATCTGTATGATTGTCCACTCCAAAAAACTACACATTATGTATTTAGGGATAGATGCCATGTGGAGAAGAGTGGTTAGGAAAAGCACACACAAGAATCACACGTTAGAAAAAAGATGCTCAAGAATACTTTTTTGGATACTGCAATACTTTCAAGAGGCAAAGCTGAGGGTTTTAACCAAGGCGCATACAAAGGAGCTTATACCCTGTTTCCTGTACTATGCGCTAAAGTTACTCATTAGCAGTTCACTTTCAGACATGAGGACATTTGTGCAGGGCAGGAATGTATGCTTGTTTTTATTTTCTCAGTAGCATGTAGCTTACCTCTGAGGAAGATCAATTATTAACTCCAGCCCGCGATGGAAGTGTACAGGTTTAACCTTCCCAAGGGACAGGTACCTGATTGTGTTTCTAGAACTGACAGGTTGTGGTGTGGCTCGCTCCCATGCAGGAGGTTAAATACCGGCACGCAGTGAAGCACTCCCACTGGGAGAAAGAACACCGCACTAAGTACTGATGGGGATAAGATAGGGATTGATTTAATTTAAATTCAGATTTTTACAGTGTTAATAGAAACAGTGTTGTGAAAAAGAATTTATTATTCCTAATTATTCCTAGGGCTTAGGTTTTGCTAAAACTGTTAAGTGTTTTTGGCAGGGTGCAATGTTCCTGCACCTGTGCTCAGTGGGTGATGTTTCAGACCTCTAAAGAGCCACTTACGTACATACGTATTTAACGTGGGGAAACATCCTTGCACTTTGGAAGACTGCTCTTGAAGTGTAACTTTAGGCTCATTCATCAGACCTAATTGAGCTCTGGGATATCAGAGGTTTCTGCACAAATAAAGTTTTTCCACGCAGAGCAGTATATATATATATGTACCGTTTTATAGTGTCCATCTTTCAGTGAGGGGAGCTGTGGCTGTCATTTAGTAACACCAGCTTTTTATCATTACCACATAAAAATTATCCCAGCTTTACGGTTATGTGACAGAGTAACATCACCCATACCTAGTAACAGCAGCGGCAGCAGATGGTACATGAGTGCTCTCATAAGCAGGTTTCACATGTTACACAACCACTTGCTCTCAAGGTCTATTCTGGAGCTGAACCTGCTACCCCAAAAGTCATAACCAGGTTCAGAGGCCCTCTGACAATCTGCACTAAACACCTTCCTCAGAGGTACCTCTCCCCTTCAGGGAGGATCCGTTTAACTCCAAAGCAGGGGGGCTGATCAAGCGCTAAATTCCTGAAGCATTGGAGGTCTCTGCGCGGTGCTGCGGCCTTCAAAGTTGGGCTCAACACCAGGTAAGATCAGGTGAAGCTCTTCTGTTGGGTGACCGACGACATACAGCAATCTGGCAGTGGTTGCTCAGTTTTGGCCCTTCTTTTCTAAAACAAGCAAGGGAACTTCCCTACATCTGCTCATTTGCAAATTCAGTTTCTGTCTGACAGTACATTTTACTAGCCTGAGATTACAGCACCAAAGGGAGCATAAGCAGAGCTGGGGGCTGGAGTATTGCCACGATGCTCTGATTTGGGAGGCTGCTTTCCATACAAAAAAGACTTTATACTCTCCCACCAAGGCTGCATTTCATCCCACCCCATCCCAGCAAGCCCTCTGCAACCACTGCCTCACAGCTGAGATGCTGAAACCCAGGGGAGTCACATGGCTGCATGACAGACATTAGCAGATCTATTCAAATTGATTATGCTTCAAACAAAAATGGTGCTATCGATGTCTATTTACATTCAGGTTTCAGGAACATTTCATAACCATTTACCCTGTTAATTAAAAAATGTATTGCCTTCATTGCTGAGCCAGCAGTCTTTGCAAAGTGTCTTTGCTGTCTCTCTAACATCTCAGGAAGGGACCTGTGGCACAAGAAAAGGAGCTATTGGCCCGATTTCCCCTCTCAAAACCATTGGGCTGCTTGGGCATGTCTGCAGGTGGTTGAGGCTCTTATGGACCGCAACATGACTGGTCTGTCCCAGGAGTCAGAGAGGACAGCTCAGCCTGGGGGATGGGATTACAACCAGGAGCTACAGCCAGGAATGTTTTCTAAACCAGGGGAAGGAGCTCTCTCCATGCAGCTGAAAGTGCCTGGTAGTCCAGAAGGTGTTTATAGCTTCCAGCTGAGAAGAAGTTAGCTAAAGTACCAGTCTGCAATAGAGGCTCTGCACTGGCTGTTAGAAAGGAGGCTCCTGTTCAGGCAAACTTGTAGATGTTTCTTTGGCATGACTGCACATACTCCTCTTCAGAAGAAAGCTGGTGGCCTCCTTCACACTGAAGTTTTGCAAAGTTATTTAAAGGAGTGTAGTTTTTCTGGCCATCTCTGCAGACTCCTTTCTGACACATCACCGCGTTGCTTTATGGATTTCTCTGCCGAGGAGAGGCTCGCCAGAGAACTGCACTTTCTGGCAGCTCCCTTATAAGGCAAAGCTCCAGGCTCAGCTGGGTTTAGCTATTCCCTTAGTCTTTAGTCTTCATTGCAAAAATAGACCTGCGCTCTCGTATCCATTGTACCAGTGTCAAACGGGAAAGAAGAAAACAGAATTCCTCTTTTTTTCTTTGCTAAATGCCAGCTGACTTCACCATTTACAAAAAAAAAAAAAATCACCCCACCCCCCAAAAACAAACAGTGCAGAGAATGTGTAATGTTTGTACTATTAGCTTTGCCCACCAACAATAGCTTGCAAACTCTTCGGCGCTTGTCTCTCTATCACATGTTCATACAGTGCTTAACTCGACAGAGCTCTGCCCCTCATCCCTGATCCCTGGGCATTACAGTCATGTAAGCATTACAGAAAATAGGGAAAGTCCCATCAAACAATGCCCTGCAATGACTGGAGTTACCAGGAGACTGGGATGGGTCCTTACTCATCCCTCCCAGGAGCCCTCTCACAAAGGGTACCAGAGAATCAGTAATAACACACACGCCAGCCCAGCTAACTCCCTTTTCAGCCTTTAGCCAGAAACAACTATTGTCTCAAATCCAGGGACTGCAAAGAATTCAAAGACAACAAGCACTTCAGTTACTGCAGTAGCAATCCCGAGAAGCGAAAGGAAGGGACAGAAGAATGTTCAGACAGTGAGTACATATATAAATATACTACACTCAAGTTGGAAGCCAGGTTTAAGCCTGACTGTGGTTGTGCTTGAACTGATAAGGCTCAGCCCAGATCTCTTGAGTCCTAAATTTTCAAAGGAGCTGCAGAGATGTATGTTTGTACTTGGTTCTGCACATGATTATGTTGCTCTGGGTGAAGTTATTCATGTCAACTATCCCAGTGTGTTTTTCTTAAAGAAAACCTATTGCCCAGATCCAGTTTTGGGCACAGATTCAATGAATGATTGGAGCAAGGTGACAGAGAAGAGGATAATCTGCAGCAGGCAGGGCAGCTGAGGACAGCAAGCCGGTGGCCAAGAGTATCTTTAGCCTTCAGCCTTCTCTGCCTAAGCAATGGGCAGAGATTACTTTGAGACAGCAAAATAAAAGAATTTATCATTTATTTGTAAATGATTAGCAATATCCCTACTGATTTTTCTATATGCCTGCCATTGGTCTGCTTAAAGGTTGACAACTGGAGCTACAAATGCAAGTCACCCTGCTCTGCAAGGCAATTGAAAGCAGTCATTGTGTGCTCCTTAGCTTGCAGATGACTCACTTCCAAAGCTGAAATGCCATTAGTTATGTGGTGGTTTCTCAAACCCCAAGAGCATTCAGTTGGAATATGTCACAGGAAAAGTAGCCATTTTAACTGGAGGGACGAGCTGAAATCCCTCACCTTGCAGATGCTGCCTGCTTTATTTGTTACCTGCCTGGTAGAACATCACCTTACTAAGCATCGTTTCCTTTTTGAAGAGACACTGATGAGCACTTTGCAAAACCAACGCCTAATAGACTGTCCCTCCAGAGTCCTGTGATCCTTTTTCCTCCCCAGCCACACAGCTGTGCAGCACGGAGGCCACGCTGCCCACGTGGGGCTGGAGGAGAAGGGCTGCCTTCGTGCGCTCTGGTGGCAGCGACACGTGAGCCCTGCTGAATGAGTGCCTAGACATGTGCAGAGTCAATGGGGGATTTACCACTCCACCCAAAATTAATCTCATTATAATCAAAGGTATTTGTACATCAGCATGCGCTTCACTGTAGATAACAGCCAGGGCTACTGTGTTACGGGAGGCTTGTCTATCAAGGCAGGCAGCGTAGTATTTCCCATCGCTTTCATGGCTTATCTTATAAATACTATTGCAGCAATCAGAATGAAGGCCAGGAGATCATAAAAGCTACTGGAAGACAACATAAATATTTTTGAATGGTAGGTTTGTAGTGTGAAGAGAAGAGTTGTGGTGCACTTTTTTCTGTTTACTTCCTTGAGAAGTACCACCATGCATACCACAGTGACGGCTTAATCCAAAATAACGTTTTTTTGTGCGTGCGAGAGGAGGAGGAGGAGAACTGAGAAAGGAGCATGCTGTAAAAACAGCGCAAATGGGATATGCAGAAACAAGGGATATTTGTGGTTCTTCCACAAAGTCATTAAGCAAAACAAAATAAAACCTGTTGGAACTAAATTCAACTTGTTCTGAGCCAATCTCCCTATTTCCTCCTGCGCCTGCCATATCCAAGTTACTTCTCCATTTAGCAGCACAAGGCATAGCCCTTCCCTACTCTGACAGCCCAGGCTTTTCACCACATTTCACGAAGTTTGAGAACTGGCACGTTACCAGTCATGGCCACTGACAGGGATCTTCCATCATGAAAAACCAACCAACCAAAAAAACCCATCAACCATAGAAAATGTATCAGTCCCAGCATTTTCCTCATGCCACTGATGTTAATTATGCAAGCAATAACACTACTGCTCAAACATCCCAACTATATCAGGCACTTCCTTGCTGCCCTTCCCCTGAATGGCTGTTTACTTTGCAAGTGCTGGAGGGCAAAGATCTGTCTTCCAAGGCTTTGAAGTGCTTAGCACACTGTTGGCATCGTATAAAAGTATTGTAGAATATACACAAGCATATACCCGCGTAGATTATTAAAGTTGTTGCTGTATTTGCTGGTTATTTTCCCGTGCAGCAGTTATCTCACTCTGATTTATTATAAGCTCATTATAGGTTTATAAAAATGCAGAGGTGATCTAGCAAACATAAGCAATTAATAATTTCCCCGATAAATATAATCTGAGAGAAGAGAGAAAGTGCTTCATTTTACAGGACGGGTCTAGGAGAGCAATTAGAGCTGATGAGAAAAGCTGTCCAGAAGCACAACCTGCAGGTGTAAGCTGATACTGCACTCCAGGCTTCAGGGCTCAAACTGAGCTTATGCTTATGGAAAACCAGTTTGTTCATGAAGGTAAAGCTCTCCTTACAGGATAAAAATGGGTTACAGATGTGAAAGGGATACAAGGTCCACAGTTCCCGGGGCGTAGCATACAAATGCACCCTCGCAAGAGCAAAGGCCTGCTGCTTATGCTTTCTGGGGAAGGGGCTGAAGGACGATTTTTCAAACCAGTTATGAACACAAGCACCAGTACTGGGGAAAAGGGCAAATGAAGGTTGAATCGTCATATTAATGATTTTTCCTTTAAGTTCTTTCCTTGAAGTGAATTAGGCACCATAATTTGTAATACCACCTCCTTCTCCCACAAGTTTTAGAGTCCAAGCAAGCATTATTGATGCCAGATACAGAGAGGATAAATGGCAAAAGGAAACGTGGCTTACCTCCAGGTGAGGCTCCTGGTTTTCAGGGAGCTTTCTGAGTAGCTCTGCACGCAGCCTGCTCACCCTGCTGGCTACCCCTTCTGTCTCCATCCCCTTTCCCACAGTGATTTCACATGAAGAAGTCCAAACTACATATTCCTGCATCCCCAGGATATGACATTTATTACCAAGCAACACCAAGAACACCCCAATGGCTTCCTCCATTCCTACCAGCATTCCCAGGGTAGGTGAGCTTGGGCACGACCCCTGCAAGCTGCTGCAGCCAGGGAAACCAGGGGCTGTAGGGCACCCACCCATCACGGGCAGGGCTGTGGCACCAGGTTGCCATGGTTATCCAAATCAGGGATGGGGGAAGAAGAGGATAGATCCTGGCGGTTGCTAATGCTCAGACAGCTGTGCTCTCAGCTGTGCTCCCTGGGGGTCATACACCAGAAACGAGGGGTCCTTTCAATTCCCCCCTCCCTGGGCAGATTATCTCCATCAGTTTTCTGACTCCCAAATATATGAAAATTGCAGTATCTGTCTTGAAAAATGCAGGCGTTCCGCCACTCCAGAACTAATGAACAAGGGTGTCGCTGGTCTGACATCTCTAAAAAAGCATGATTTTCAGCTGCATAGCAATTTTTCAAAATTGGCTCCACTTGAGAGGTTTCAAATGGGATGGGCAATGATCGCCTACACCTCTTCAAAATATCATCCTTAATATTTGCCCTGTGAAGACCAGATTCAATTTGCAGACACTTATTGCTCCCAGGTAATTCAGTCATGTTGTTAGCAGCAGGTCTGTGTGCTGAAATCGACTGGAATAACTATTTCCGAATCACTGCAGACATTTTGTTTGGGTATAAAGGGAGCATTATTTCCCTGATTCTTTTTTTTTTTTTTTTTTGGGTGGAAAGTCATATGGAGGCAATCATCACGCAGGCATCTGGGAGAGATTCCAGCACAGAATCAAAGAACGGGTTTTTTTTGTCTGTTGCTATTCCGGTAATTTTCTTCATGTGGAAAAATCCTGACAACAGTCAAGCTTGCAGTGTTGCTTACCTCTTAGGGTAATGGAGAGGTGTCACATACAACCTATTTTAGATCTTAGTCGTTTCAGCTACACACACGATAAAGTCATTCTGGTAGGCACACAGATCTGGTAGAGATTTCCAAAAGCACTGGGATCTCCTGTGGGAGTCCTCCCGGTCAGGCAACCTCCCTGACTTCTGCAGATCCCTCCTTAGCAGCTCATGCATCACTGCTCCTGTTTTCAGAAATGAAAACCAAGATAAAGATACCATGGGAAAAAAATTAATGAAGATTATAAAAAGACAGGAAAGCTGCCTTTTTATAAAGTATATATATATATATTTCCTTTGCACTCTCCCTACAAACCAGCAGGGTGTGCCTGCAGACCAGCTTTCTTACACATACACTTTTTTTTTGCCTTAAATGATGCAAATTCTCTTCTTTATGCATCATAGCTTTCTTCAGTCAAAAAAAAAGAGGCTATGCACGCAATTCAACTAAGAAAAAAGGATCATCCTTGCTGACACTACACTACCTCTCTGTAGTTTGTCACTAAGAGCACAACTAAACTTCATCAATATGTAAAATGAGCAGTAAGCTGAGAAACGGAAATCACCTTTGGTTTTCTAATAAATGTAAAATACTCTCAACCTCCTCTTTACGCTGCCTGCTCTTAGGCAGCTCAGCTTGGCAGCCTTCCCACCAGAACCTCTAAAACTAGATTTCCTGGGAAGGCAAACGAGGGCATCACAGCTCCTTCTTCTGCCGTGGTCCCCCCAGACCCTGCTTAGCACAACTAAATTTAGCGAGTTCTCTGGCTCACGGGGTTGAGAAGGGACTGGGCCTCTGTGAAGTGCCCCATCAGCAGCACAGCCAAAGCTGCCTCCAAGAACCGATGCAAACATTGAATTGCACCCCACTGAAAGCTAAATCTACGCAGAATAATACTTTTATAGTATCAGGCAATTTAGTTTACTGCTGAGTGAGATGCACAAGGAATTGAGCTGTCCAAAAAGACACAAGAAATAGCATTTTAAGCCATTTAGAAGCACTTTGTGCAGCTAAAAGGAACGTCTGATTTTTCCCTGCTGCTGCACATTGCAGTATTGTGCACATCACTCTGTGAATTCACCTCCACTGACCCAAAAGAGCTACAGCTGGCATTTGATCTATTTTTGACACTAATGCAAAAAAGCTGTCCTGGATCACTAGTGAATACCATCTGCTCTTTGCAACTGAAATGCCATCAATTCACACACCAGGGCCAGGAGCTGCAAAAATAGCTAGTCTAAAGTGAGATGCCTCAACCCATATTTAGGCACCTGCCTGACTTCCAGGGAGAGCTGAACATGCTGCAGCTCCCATTAACCTGAACCTGAATTCAGTGTCTCCTGCCATTGCAGCCTTGGCAGTGTCCTCTGAGTTTCTCCAGCCTGGGGACTAGCAGAAAAGGACTGGTTTGTACTAAATACTGATTTAACAGTCTCGCAGATGAGTGAAATTCTCCGAAGACTCCAGACAACTAAAGTTTGAAGTGACCAGATTGCTACTGACTTTCCATTTCTTAAGCCAGAACTACCTTTTAGCTCAGTCACTTAAAAAAAAAATAAAATCCTCATCTTATGGCAGATAATAAAAGACAAACTCTGGTTTTAACATTTAAAAGGTGGAAAATGCTTTGCAGAAGCGATGGGAATGCTATGTTAAATTTGCAGCTACAGTCCATTGCACCCTATTTCCATAAAGTACCTTCAGCAATGTCCTTGTACCTACCACACTGATGCACCATATTCATTTTCTTCTGAAGCGGACCAGAGAAATGCAGTCTCATACCTACCATGTAGGTCCAGGAAGACATTTCTGTACCAGTGGAGATTTGGCATTTATTCAATGCAACATAAAAATCCTGAAGCTATAAAAGATGTTTTCGCTGTATTAGTGACTATCATTTTGATGTGAAACCCGCTTTAATGAATACCTGACAACTAAACCTTTTAAAGGAATGATTTCATTTGACATGAATGCATTCAACTGCTGTTTGTTGAAAGATATTCTTCTTAAACAGCCAGCCAAAGAATAGTGACACTGTAAATCAAGGGTTTGCAACCTTTGTAGCACTCAGGACCATGTTTGAAACACGTCAGTGCACTCAGGGCAATACTGGATTTAAGAATAAGCTTAGGGGGGTTTGTATAAGCAGAGAGACGCCTTCAGCAAGTCAGTATTTGCTATGTAGCCAGAGAGCAGTCCTCACCACAAACATTATCAAGTACTGTACACAGAATATTTTTTTTCAGCCAGCATTTTTTTTTTTTCCATCAAATGCAGACTGACAAGTCAGTCTCCATGGGCCAGGTGCTCACCGCTGTCAGGTCAGGTCTGGCAGCCTATAATTCCTGCTCAACTTCAGCCTCACAGAAGGATGGAGGAGAAAACCAGCATGTAAATATGCCTTGCAGCTCTGTGGCCCTTCCAGGCTCTGCAAAATGTCATTCAAGCACACTCTGACTGAGTGGGTCCCTCCTACACCAGAGCTGTCCACCAGATTTTTGTTGGGACCCATGGAGGTTAGCAAGCTTGCAGTCATGGGGGTCTCCACACTCCTACTCTCCACCACTACTGCCTTCCTCCCGCAAACGCAGCAGGCAGTTAAGGTAACATAGAGGGCAGAGGTTGCACAAAGCTGATAACATCTTTACAGCAAGATGATAAAGCATAAAATAAAATTTGGTCATGTTCAAGAGCTGTTTCGATGTGAAAATACGGTCACTTTTCTTTATGGTAATGGCATTGAACTATGTTGCATTGGTTCACATTCAGAGCAGTTTCTGTTGCCAGTGAAATAATCCGAAGTTTAATTAGTTTAGGGCTGGGTTTTTTTGAAAGCTCATCTTCTGCAGAATCAAGGAAATCTAACATCTAGAGAGATACGTCCTGTACACAGAAGTGCCTCGGACAAGTACTTTCCAACCTGCCAAAATGAGTCAAGAGTACTGAGTATATCAACTCGGAGCACCGAGAAACCCCGTACGGGCAAGCGGTAAGAGATGCATGCTTTTCAGAAAAATAAAAAGCCACAAAGCACATCTTGTTTCTAAAGGGCAGCCATGCCTTTTTTTTACCAGCAGGTGTCATATGGAAATAAGATGTCGTCTCAGCTGACACTGCATCCCCTGCCGGGGGGGCAACAAGCCTGTCTCCGCGGTTCAGGGTGTCTGGGGTACATGGTCCTATCGAGGAGATAAAAGGAGTTATCTTCCAGCTGGGCAAGGACCGTGATCATTCACAGATACGTTACATCCCACCGAGGGGACCTGGGTAGCGTTTCAGAAGCTGCCCTCACTAGGCAGTTCCCTAACAGGACACACCACCCTTCTTTCTCATATGAATAATTACTGATATAGGGCAAAGATGTCTGACAGCTGGCACTTAGCTGCTTCGTTAGGGGCATTAACATTACCTTACAGATGCCTTGTAAATATTTTCCAGGAAATATTGCTATTTTGTGCCACTTCATCCTGCATTGCTCTTTGCACTGGGTCACAGTCAGGTCCTACAAGCTGCCTGGTGCCAGGCTGCCCCACTGCCCAGCCCAGCATAAATACATGGACAGGGGATTTTAGCAGGACATGTGAGAGTGAGGGTTTGAGTGGTCTTTCTCTTTGGAAGCACTGATATTCCCAAAGCATCCCTTCCCAAGATGTGAGCTGTGAACGGTGAGCAAAAAAATACAGGCAAATAATGATATATCATGGCAATTTCTAAACTTTGAGTAAACACTATCTAGGTCATTTTTAAAAATACTTCAACAGCTGCTCTCACTCAGTGAGATCCTATGGAGCCCAAATCTCTTCTCAATCACCCCTTCAGAAACACTGTGGACCTCAGCATGGTTGCAGAGCAGCTACACTAATCCCCACCACTTTCAGAGCATCATCTCCTGGGCGGAAACCCTCGTGGGTGTGTGCCAGGAACTCGCCCAAGCCTCTACCACCACCTGCACTGCAGATTCCCCTGCTCCCGAGGACTTTGCACAGGGGGCCTGCAAAAGGTGCCCCCAGGTGCACCACGAGCTGGGGCACCTCAGTGACAGCCACGCTGTGGAACCTCAGCTCTGCGGGGGAAATCTTCTGTTGGACAGCAGCACCAGGACAAAGGGAATTTGGCCCTGAGTAAGTGCCTTCAGCTCTCCTGGACCAAGGAGTGACAACCATTGCTTTGCCCAAAAGGAGAGACCTGAGCTTTAGTTCATTAATACCCAGAAAGCAGGCATCACCTGAGGGAACATGTAAGCAGCTGCTGGACCACAATGTCTCATCTGCTGAGTGACTAGGAGTGAAGCAAATCAATACAATTATAACTCTATTAAATATAAACATTATAAGTTCATAAAGGCAGGAGTCTTCTTGAATTATGCCATGTTATCTTGCTTTGAAGATAGGTTTTGCTTCTAACTGTGCTGCCAGAAATCTGGGCATCCTTTCCAGAATCCATACAGCCTTGTATTTTGTTCCCCTCCTGGAAAAAATACAAAGGAGGGGATAGGTGCTTCATAGAAATCAATTTTCAACAGCCCTGTGAAAGTGTGGGAGTACAAATGTCTGACATCCCCCTGCATAGCTTGAAGCATTCTCAGGCCCATCTACCTCTCGCAGGCTCCATCAGCCTATGCTAACCTGAAATACCTTGAAATAGAAATGATTCATTTGTAAGAACCAGTGGCTAGCATTTCTTCCATCAACCTTCTTTGAGCAAGAGAAGAGACTTTCAATAAAATAAAAAAAGACCGAGAAAATCATGAGTTTTAGTGAAATGAAATGCTCCAGCAAAGCTTTAAAACTTGAAAAGCATGAGTTTTACTGAAATGAAATGTTCCAGCAAAGCTTTAAAACTTGAAAAACATGGCTTCTACTGAAATAAAATGCTCCATCAAAGCTTTAAAACTTAAGAATAAAATAGTAGGGTGACCAACACGCTCACTACAGCTGGTGGAAGGAAAAGATGATAAAAAGGAGATGTAAATTTCTGGCCAATTCTCTACTCATTGGTCACAGAATTTGTTTTCCTTTCACAGTCCTCACTAGACATTGCCGACACTTCACCCGGACTTTCCAAGCATTTTCATTGCTGGATTATGGCACCTCTTCCTCACGGCTGAGCCATTCTTCAGTGCAGGAGTAGCAGTGCTGGTTCAGGCATGACCCAGCACTTGCTTCAGCTGAGGTTTAGGTTGCCAGCCCTCCTGTGGCCATCACCTCCTCTTCTCTGTGTGAGGCCAGCCTGACAGGAGCTGGTCCTTCGCTCTGTGTTTCTACTACAGGACAGCTTTTTCTCCCTCCCTCCCTCCCTCCCTCCCTCCCTCCCTCCCTCCCTCCCTCCCTCCCTCCCCTTCTCCGTTTGGTGGGTGGGTTACCAGTACAGACTTCAGGAAAGCAAAACACAAGAGATTTGTGCTTTGCTGGCTCTGAGCAAGCAAACAGCCCAGCTTGAGTAGCATAAGCAGCACAGAAATGTGCGTGGCCCTAGCACTGCTCTGCAGCACTGGGACTGAAATGACCCACACTCATTTTTGCTGGAAAAGAAACAAGCTCACAACTGAAGTCATCATCTCAGGATGGAGATGCTCTATAAGGGATGCAGGGTGGGATTTCCCATGTGCACTCACAACACACCACAGGGGAGAGGAGCAGACAGAAAACACTCACACAGATGCGTTTGCATGACCCTGGTGGCTTTGCTAGAGTGCTGCATGGCCACATCATTCACATCATCTCACCATCCATCTACTTCCCCACCAACTATTTCCAGCTCTCCCTTTCCAGCCCTCATTCATCCTGGGTCCAACACCTCCAGGAGGCTCATGCTAGGGAACACATCCTCGTGCAAGTCCACTGCAGTGACTACAGGCAGCAAGCAAAAACCATCTTCCTCTCCCAAGCATAACTGACTTTGAAACTCCAATATCTACCAATGCTCAAGAAGAGAGAAAATAAGAAACTTATTTAAATAAATGAGTTCACTCTGTAAATGCAATGTGTGGCCAAACCGGATCTCACAAGGCACACGGAGCTGCTCCTCAGCCAGTACTAAGCATATCAGTAGAGGATATTTGTTCAGAGATAACAACCCTGGGGAGCAAAAGCCAAGCCTTGTGACAGGGCAGAGATAAAAGTGATTGGAACTGAAAAAAAAAAAAAAAGAGAAGGAGGAAAAAGGAAAAATTGGAAGAAATTAAATGTCATCTTTTTCAACCACATATTAATGGACATTGAACAGAGGCCAAAGTTACACTGAAAAGCAAACTGGGTTTGCCTTGAAGCTGTCATTTACACTGTACTCTGACATATTTTTGCAATGACTGAATATTTTCCTGTGCTTTTTTCAAGTGTGACACCATCAGTGAAGGGACTGGCATTTACCCCTTTGCAGGGCCCTGAGGACCCCTCTCCGCTTGCTCAGAGGGTGACAGAGTGAGAAGGGAGGCAGAGAAGAGGCCCACAAGGCCAGGGCAACTCAAGTGCCCCTCTCTCTGAAGCCAAAGAAGCAGGACAGGCGGTGGGACCAGTGGACTCTGGTAAAGTGTTGCACCAGATGAACTCTGTTCTGCCATTGTC
The DNA here is from genome assembly GCF_047716275.1 of Strix uralensis. Lineage (NCBI taxonomy): Eukaryota > Metazoa > Chordata > Aves > Strigiformes > Strigidae > Strix > Strix uralensis. The sequence continues at coordinate 10,972,300 of NC_133977.1, read as the reverse complement.
ATCCTTATGAATCGTGGATGGAAAGGCACCAGGAGGAACATGGCTGTGTTTTGCTCCTCAAATTTCAATTTTCTTGCAGAAAGACCAGACTACTGGTGTGCTGATCATGATTTTCTCCATTTGAGTCTTTCCTGACCAAAACCCAAACTGCCAGAAATGTGGCCCTGGCTGCTGCATATAAAATGACTTACCTCTCTTTCCCTTACAGGAGGGAAAGTGTTATCATTTAAAGCATTTATTTTTTTTTTTTGTACACTTAGGTGAAAAAACCCTTGTTATTCTTACGGTTTTAGCTGCATGTGTCAGAGCTTCTCTTGTCTTGGCCAAGCTAATCTTCCTGCAGTCAGTTTGCTCCCACAGTCGCTTGGGTCCCAGTGCTGCAAAGCCCCTATGCATTAAACACTTATTACAGACCATTAGCTGCACTGACCTCTTCACATGCTCAGTGTTTGCTGCAAGCCCAGGGCAGCTGCAGCCAAATTGCTTGGCTCTATCAGAGCTCTGCTGGGGCAGGGACAGTGCCTGGTGGGAACGAATTCACCTTCCACATCCATGGTGTGTCACCCCTCCTGTTTCCACCCATATTCATCTCAATGCTCCCTTCAATTATAAACGTTTAAATTGGAATTATTTATTTTTTCCCTAACCCAAAGTTCCCTTTGCCTGTGTGGCACAGGGAGTGAGGGGTGATCCGAGTTTTGCCACCATCAGGTCCTTCTGCAGCTACTTGGCAGGATAGCACCAGGGAAGCCCCGGCAGGAGACCCTTCGATCTAGGAAAAGAGATGAGAGGGATGGTTTGCTATCAACAATTTCCGAAACATTAAAAGTCGAATGCTTCAACAATTATGCAATTATGACATTTAGCAGAAGCAGCATAAAAATAATACTTGCTTACATTTTCTTAAACAGAAGAAAAAGGAAATCAGTGTATTTTTTACTGGAAAATAATTCGTGCAAGTTCACAGAGGAAAAGCACTTTCTTCTTGCTCCTCCCCAATTGCTGACTGTAGCTGGTCCACTGCTGGGTGGTGGTGGGGGGACAGCAGGAGCAGCCCCTTCCCCTGCTCCCTCGGGAGGCGTCCCCCTGCCTGTTTGTCTGCACGGGGGTCTGTGCCCCCACACTGCACCCCATTACAGGGAACCACCAGGCTGAGACAATACTCCCCACTGCCCTTTTTTGTGGCTTAAAATAGACACAAAACTCACTGCCATTGAGCTCTGCTGCCTTGGAGAGCCCGTCAGGCTTCTACCTGGTGTCCCACCACCTTCTTCCGGAAAATGAAAGTCAAGGGAGGTGCTGACCCTGCTGGGCTGTGGGATCCCAGTACTAAGGGAGCCTGAATTTTTAAAGATCTCAGGGATCTTGACACCATCCCCTGAAGCACCTGGACAGATCCACAAGCTGGTCAACATTTTGACCAAACCACATGCAGTATGAGGTGAAAAACCAGCATGGCGAGAGGCTGCCATTCACTGTCATCCCACGTGGCTAAGGGGAATGGCGAGAAAAATTATTTTCGATTTTTAACCGATTCAAGAGCCTTAAAGACAAAAAAGACAGACAGAGGCAGGGAGTGGAGAAGCAGCCAACAGCGGCGTGTGGAGGTGCTGCGGCGGGGGATGAGTCAGGGTGAGCAGGCCGGGGCGAGGGCCACGTGTGGGAGTTGGGGAGCAGGGACGCGGGCAGGCACAGCCCGGCGCCAGCACCGGCACGGCCCGCGGGCCAGGGAGGCTGCCTGCCCGGCCCGGCGAGCTCTCGTGCAGGGTCCTTGCCAAACACATCTTCTTCAGTTGCCATAAGGAAAAAAAAAAAGTATCATAATAATAAAACCTGATTTTACACAGAACTAGAAAGCAGAAAACACCGCTGGTTAATGGCTCCAGGCTCCATCCCATGACCTGGACCTTGGGCAGTTTTGCAGTCATCTCAATCTGGTTTTAAACCTACACCACTTCTCCCATGAGATGCAAAACCTTCCTGCCCGGGTGCATGGCCACCACAGCCCAGCCCCTGGGACAAAGACTTGGGAGAGCAGCCCTGGCTCCGGGGAGAGCCTCCAAGCAGGAGAGGGCTCAAAACACACAGCCCTCAGCCCCTTTCAAGTAGCTTTCCAGATTGAGCGATCATTGTAATTAAAACAGAGTCAAGTGTCATGGCAGAGCAGCAGCTAAATTACAGGTCTGAGAGGTGGAGAAAGGCGCGCATCTGACTGCCTGACAATCAAAGATGGTAAATGAAACTCTGAGCCCTGATACGCTGTAATTGCACCCCAATCCAAGAACAGACAGGCATAGAAATTTGCCTCCAAAAAAACCCCATGTTTCAATTTAATGTCTCTCCCTTTTTAATGCATAGTTTGAAATATAAGTATCTTAAATTATGATGGGTGATACCTCTGTAGACCAGAGATTGTTGAAAATTAAAGGGAAAATAAAAATTCATATTCCATGAAATTGCTTGCAGGCAATGTCCCAGAAATTGCAGCAAGTAAGGTGAGCACCAGGGTGGCTGAAACTGCCAGAGTTTCAGCTCACCTCCGTACAGGACATCCGTCACCCAGCCTGAAAGTCTCCCAGCTCAACACCGGGTGTCTGTCCTTCCTGCTGGCAGGGCTAACCAGCTGTCAAGGTATTGGGCTGGGCAGTTGTTTTAGTGAGACC